>NC_057836.1:46853030-47156060 GCF_910594005.1 Cervus elaphus | reverse complement strand
AAGGGGAGAACCCCCGAAGGGCAGATCGCCTGCATAAACAATTAACCTCTTATTTCACAGAGTGAACTGGAACCATTGCATTAAGCGCATGAAACTTCAAATGTGAAGGGGGACTAGTCTGGGATTCAAGCAAACGGACAAGGCATCACCAAAATGTGCCTGACGAACATACCATCTGTGTTAGGTATAGAATCATCAGCTTGTGGCAACACAGTACACGCAGCAACCTGAGAAGTATGGAGGCTTCTCTGCCCCAGCTTGTCATCACAGGCACACCCTGGAGATGCTGGAGGCGGGGTTCCAGACACAACAAAGCAAATATCACAATAAAGTGAGTCATATGAATTTTTTGGCTCTCCAGTGTTTACAAATGTTATGTTTATGTATACTTAAGTGTACAATAACATTACGTCTAAGAAAATCATGTACATACTATAATTTAGAAACACTTCATTGATTTAAAAATAATGCTTAAAAAATGCTAACCACTATCTGAGCCTTCATGGAGCTGTAATCTTTTCGCTGATTTAGGGTCTTGCCTCGATGTGGACGACTGGGGTGAAGATTGGGATGACTTTGGCAATTTCTTAAAAGAGGACTAGAGTGAAGTTTGCCACACTGATTGACCCTTCCTTTCATGGAGGATTTTTCTGTAGCATGCAGTGCTGTTTTATAACATTTCACCCATGGTAGGGCCGCTTTTAAAGTTAGTCCTCTCAAAATCTGTCATAACTTTATCAACTAAATTTATGTAATATTCTGAATCCATTGTTGTCCTTTCAACAATTGATTAATTTCTCTGTCTTCAATGGGTGTGCTTCATGGTGTCCCAAAACAATTACAGTAATAACATCAAAGATCAATGATCACACAGCAATCCCATTCCTGGGCAAATATCCAGACAAAACTATAATTATAAAAGACACATGCACCCCTTTGTTCATAGCACCAGTATTCACAATAGCCAAGACACAGAAACACCCTACATGCCCATCAACAGAGGAATAGATAAAGAAAACGCGGGGCACACACACTGGAATCCTACTCAGCCGTAAAGAAGAACAAAATAATGCCATGTGTAGCAAAATGGATGCAACTAGAGATTATCATATTAAGTGAAATAAGTCAGAGAAAGAAATATACCATATGATATCACTTATATATGAATTCTAAAATATGACACAAATAAACTTATCTACAAGATAGAAACAGACTCACAGACAGAAGACTTGTGCTTGCCAAGGGGGTTGGGGAGGGACAGAGGAGGAGTTTTCGATTAGCAGATGCAAACACAGAGAATGGATGAACAACAAGGTCCTACTGCATAGCACAAAGAACCATATTCATAGTATCCTGTGATAAACCACAATGGAAAAGAATGTAAAAAAAGAGTGTGTGTGTGTGTGTACAACTGAATCACTTTGCTGAACTGCAGAAATTAACATTCTAAGTCAACTATACTTCAATTTAAAACAAGAGATCACTGATCGCAGGTCATCATAACAAGAACGATGAAAAAGTTGGAAATATTGCAAGAAGCACCAAAATGTGTCAGAGACAGAGTGAGAAGCTGCTGTGAGAACACAGTGCCGATAGATCTGACGTAGGGCTGTCACAAACCTGCAATTTGTTTTTTTAAAAAATGCACTCTGCGAAGCACAGTTAAAGCTAAGTGCAATAAAATGAGGTCTGCCTGTAGCTCAGTCCTGACAACAGTGTAGCTCACCAATGCCAAAAACAAAACCAAAACCAAAGTTGATACATCATGCAATGACACAGCTCCCAGGTAAGTTTAAAACGAAGTTTTAAAATACAGGACCACCTCCACAACTGAACCACTCCCACTATGGACAACATACAGTACGGATTTCAAGAGACCCAGAGCCAGTCCGAACCTTCAAGGCATTTCCAGCTGATAGGAATGTAAATATCCACAGAAAAACCAGCAGTTGAAGATCAAATGTGACTCACCTGAGGCTGGCTACAAGCATTTCTAGTGGAATGGAGACTTTCCTAAATGTCCAAGTGTGCCCAAGCCAAATGCAGAAATGCTGAGCCAGCAATTACACCTGACCCACTGGGCTGTGAGTCCTCAGAGAGGCAGGATTCTGGCTGAAGCACCCACACGCCCCCATCACCCCAGACTGTAATTTCTCACCAAGCCACAGGCGCGGGTGGGGGAGACCCAGTGGGCGGGGCTACAGGGCACCAGGATGCTGAGTGAGGCGGCTGAGTCAAGAGCCCCGGGGAAGGGAGAAAAGGGCAGCAGCACTCGGAAAACCTTGCAAAAAATCCAGCCCTCCCAAGACCCAGGTCTGGAAGGAGAGCGCCAAGGAAGAGCACCTGAGCCTGGATCCACGCTGCACCTCCAGGCGGAGCCTCGGCTCAGGATCTAGGACTCCTGGACTCAGAGTCCCAGCAGAATTGGCCTCACCTCTGAACATCCATCCACCAGTGAGAAACGCCTCAACTGCCACCGACCCGCGGAGTTTCTGTGTTTAATGTCTCAGTGGCTCGGTCTCCTCCCATAAGACGGGGATGACCACGGTCCCTCCCTATATGCAGAGATCGTACTGCTCAGTCATTACAAATATGGTCCCTGAGGGCCAGAGGGCAGGCTCCCCAGCCTGAACCCAAGTTGAGTGACCTTGGACAGAGTAATTTAACCTCTCTGGACTTCGGGGTCCTTACCTGCAAGTGGAGATATTAATAGGACCGACTCCAAGATGGTTGTAAGGATTGAATGAGTGAATCTATGTAAATTACACACCAGCATCCAGCAAGCAAAGTTATGACCAACCTAGACAGCATATTAAAAAGCAGAGACATTACTTTGCCAACAAAGGTCAGTCTAGTCAAGGCTATGGTTTTTCCAGTGGTCATGTATGGATGTGAGAGTTGGACTGTGAAGAAAGCTGAGGGCCGAAAAATTGATGCTTTTGAACTGTGACGTTGGAGAAGACTCTTGAGAGTCCCTTGGACTGCAAGGAGATCCAACCAGTCCATCCTAAAGGAGATGAGTCCTGGGTGTTCATTGGAAGGACTGATGCTGAAGCTGAAACTCTAATACTTTGGCCACCTGATGGAAAGAGCTGACTCATTTGAAAAGACCCTGATGCTGGGAAAGGGCAGGAGGAGAAGAGGAGGACAGAGGATGAGGTGGTTGGATGGCATCACTGACTCAATGGACATGAGTCTGGGTAAACTCTGGGCATTGGTGATGGACAGGGAGGCCTGGAGTGCTACGGTTCATGGGGTCACAAAGAGTCGGACATGACTGAGAGACTCAACTGAACTGATTCAGCAAGTGTGCTGCCGTGTGTTATAGTAAGTGTTCACTAAATTAGTGGTTATTATCATTACAGATGATAATTACATTCTCTTCCATCACTGCTCCCTTAAAGGAGGCAAACACTTACAGAACCCCTATACACCCAGCACCATGCATGCAAGGCTCACGTATTAGCTCATTTAAATATCACAACCACTCCCCAAACAGTGATGAAGAGCAGAGGGTCAGAAAGGTCAAAGGTGGCTCCTACCATGCAGCTAGCGAGTGGCAGAATCAGACTGTCCACCCTACGTGCTACCCCATGCACTACCCACCCTAACACACCTCTACCACACCATCTGACAAAGTCACGGCTGGCACGCCAGTGCTACTTCAGCCACACTTTTACGATAAAAACTGTAGCACAGTATATACTTCATTTTGAAATTGAAAAAGGCATCCCAATCTTTTTTTTTTTTTCATATTGCCTTTTTTTTCTTTCTAGGAAAGATGATTGACCCTGGAGTCCTAGCTCACCTCCATGCTGGGCATCACCAGTTCAAGTGTCCCAACATCCAGGTGGGAGCAGGGTAGGGGTGCTGACTGTCAGATACTTATTCTGCTCTCTGTCCCAAACCAGCAGACGATCGCCTGCCCCACCCCTGTTTTCCTTCCAGGCCTCTCCACCCGAAACCCACTTGCTCCCATCAAAACCTGGAGTCATCTTCGATTCATTCCATCTCTCACCTTCACAGCCTGAACATCCCCCCAAGATGCAGAAGCTCTACCTCCAAACCCTGTCTCATCTCCACTGCCACCATCTGAGTTCAGGTCACCTTACCGCTCACCTGGATGACTACAGCGGTCACCTAGCTGGAGGCCTGGCCCCAATTCTTATGCCCCTTCGATCATTCTCCAGGACACCAGACTGTTTGGAAACACATGCCTGACATGTGTGGCTGGATATAACCGCTAGAGCTGTCCATGTCCTAATCTCTGAATGGCTGGATATAACTGCTAGAGTTGTCCATGTCCTAATCTCTGAAGCTGTGACTAGGTTGCCTTACAGGATTTTGCAGGTGTGATTAAATTAATGCACAGCCTGAGATGCAAAGATTACCCTAATTATCCAGGTGGGTTTAAAGTAATCATAAAAGTCCTTATAAGAGGGAGGCAGGAGGGTCCAAGTCAGAGAAATGTGATGATGGAAACAGGTTGGGGTGATGTGACGGCTGGCTCTGAAAGTGAAGAAAGGGACCAAGAGCCAAGGGATGCAGATCACCTCTATAAACTGGAAAAGGCAGGAAAGGAAACAGAGGCCCTGGAGGAAATCAACTCTGCAGACATACTGATGTAAGCCCAGTGAGACTGACTTGAAATGACTGATCTCCAAGCTCTAAGAATAAATCTGTTGTTTCAACAGAAGGAGAGTCTGGTTGTGACCATCTGTTATAGCAGCCACAGAAAACTAATACACACAGCCTAGCCTTCAGCCTAGACTCAGGCAGACAACCTGTGGACTTTAAAAGTGTCCGAACTCCTCTCAGTGGCCTGTCCATGAGGTGTCTGCCGATGACCCCAACCTCATCTCTGACCCTGTATCCTTTTGCTCACCCACCAGACGCGTTTACCTCCAGCAGCTTTTCCCATATACATCCAGTCCTGTCTAGCCTTGAGCAACTATGGTTGCTCTCTTTGCTGGGGTGTTGTCCCCCGGTGGCTCATAATTATACTTCAGGTATCAGTGCAAATGTCACTTCGCCGAAGTCCTTCCTCATCACAACATCCAGAATGGTGCATGCAGGTGTCATTTTCTTGCCTATAAGTTAACTTACAAGCTCCATGGGAACTGGAGTGTTTCCAAAGTACTCAAGTGTGCCTGAGTTACATTGAGCAGGTCCTCAGTGAATCTTTCTTGAGTGAATAAGTAGATGAGGCTTATGAAATCAACACAAGACCGTAGACCCTGCTTCTCAATGCCTGGAGGTGGATGGATAGCACAGGAAAGAGTGATCACTGGGGGTTGGGAAGAATAAGGCCTGGGCAAGAGCACTGGGAGGGCAGTGTGGCTTGAAGCTGGGCCTTGAAGGGTGGGCTGCAGCTGGGAAAGTGAAGGTGTGAGCTCAGGTTCCGAAGCTACTCTCTGAATGATGCAATGAGGCGTATAATAAATTCAGAAATTCTCCCGTGGAGCTAAATACCTCCACCATCTATCCCGCAGACCTCAGCTGTATTCAGAGGGAGGAGGCATTTTTCTTTCAACTTCTATCGTAGCCCCTCATGTGGACCAAAAACAGTTTATTTCCAAATGCTTTCCGCATTTCTAGAAAATGGAAATGGACTCAATAGGGAGCCCTGGAAAATTACAATCTGGCAACGAAATTCCACCTGTCCTGTGAACTCTGCTCAATGTCGTGGGGCAGCCTGGACGGGCGGGGAGTTTGGGGGAGAATGGATACATGTATACGTGTGGCTGGGTCACTTTGCTGTCCACCTGAAACTATGACAACACTGCCAACTGGCTATAATCCAGTACAAAATAAAACATTTAAATAAAAAATAAAAGAAGAAGAAAAAATTCCGTCCTTTGTCAGGCCAGCTCACCTTTATATGTCATAGTTTCCTTCTTCATGATACATCCCATCCGATCTCCACAACCACTCTTAGAGGAAGTCAGGGCGGACAGTATCACTCCCACCCTACAGATGAGGAAACGGTCCTTGTCGTGCCACGCCGCTGTTTGGTGATGGAGTCCATTCTAGGCAGTAGTGACTTGAAAGCTCGATGAGATGTATTCAGCTTCCCCAGGTCCTCATTTTCTCTAAGAGGAAGACAATGCTATCCTCACTTGACCCATGGCTGCTGCAGAACTAATGAGAAAGCCCTGACACTTACGAGCCGAGTGACCCACTCTCTGTTCTCATTTTGCTTTTTCCATTATGCTGGCCACGGAGCCAGTCCGACTGCATGCAGATGAACCCTCTGCTTAATATTTATTGGCCAACAACCATGTGCCAAGAGATTTTCTTATGCTATATTTTATTTGCAATTACAGATCTGAAGTTCATCGATAAATGACCTCATCAAAAATAAATGCAATAAAACAAGGAGCAGGAATTTACAGAGAGTCCAATATACACCAGCTGCCTGCCTAAATCAATGATGAGACCTTCACATAAATCTGAATGGGAGATACGGTGGTTTCCATTTATATGTGAGAAAACGGAGGCTTAGAAAAGAGAAGAGACATGCCTGGGGTCACACAGCTGCTACATGCATGGCACAGACCAGTCTCAAACCCAAAGCTTTCTGGCTGCAGATCCATGTCCTTCCCAACTCTGACCTGCTGTCCTCACTCCTGGGAGGTGATGTTCCTCTCTGACAGGCACTGGAGAAGCTCAGAACACTTGGGACACCCTTGAATTTCCCTTTCACCCAGGTTGTTTCACTCCTGTGTCTAAATCTCTGACTTCTGGTACCTAATGACTGGTACGGTGCTCAGAAGAAAGAAGAATCCATGCAGGCAACTGATCAGAACAGAAAGGAAGGGGGACAAGGTGGCGGGGAGGGAAGCAGGAGGCTGAGCGTCAGCAGTTAAGAGCAGGGCTCCGAGTCTGACAAACCAGATCTGCACATACTGGCTCTGTGACCAGGGGAGGTTCCTGCACATGATCTACAAGAAGGGGAGGATGGAGACAGGGGCTGAGGACAGTGCTCAGAGCAGATGCTGGCCAATGTTAAGATCCTCCAAAATCACTGCAGATGGTGGTTGCAGCCATGAAACTAAAAGACGCTTACTCCTTGGAAGAAAAGCTATGACCAACCTAGACACCATATTAAAAAGCAGAGACGTTACTTTGCTAACAAAGGTCCATCTAGTCAAAGCTATGGTTTTTCCAATAGTCATGTATAGATGTGAGAGTTGGACTATAAAGAAAGCTGAGCACCGAAGAATTGATGCCTTTGAACTGTGGTGTTGGAGAAGACTCTTGAGAATCCCTTGGACTGCAAGGAGATCAAACCAGTCAATCCTAAAGGAAATCAGACCTGAATATCATTTGGAAGGACTGATGCTAAAGTTCCAATACTTTGGCCACCTGATATGAAGAACTGACTCACTGAAAAAGACCCTAATGCTGGGAAAGATTGAAGGCAGGAGGAGAAGTGGATAACAGAGGATGAGATGGTTGGATGGCATCACCAACTGGACGGACATGAGTTTGAGCAAGCTCCAGGAGTTGGTGATGGACAGGGAAGCCTAGTGTGCTGCAGTCTATGGGGTCACAAAGAGTTGGACACAACTGAGTGCCTGAACTGAACAGTAAGGACAAGAAGGGAAGAACTGCCTCACAGCTAAGAGGAGACCAGCGATGTCACCTGGGAATGAACTAGTGAGGAAATGGAGAAAATACACAATTCCAGGGTCTCTTTTTGATTACTACATGTCCCTAAAGGATCTGGAAAGCAAGGCAGAGATTATTTGGGGCAGAGGGGTGGACCAAAGGGAAAAGCAGAGTCTTTTCTGCTCAGCCAGGCATCAGAGCAGGACTCTCTATGAGGAGAGACGGGTGAGAGAGAAACAGAAAAATTTCATGAATACTCTCTCCCAGAGATGCTTACTTACCTGCCCCTTCATGCCACTCACTCTGAGTATTTACCTAAAACATGAGAGGAAGTCGTGTGTGAGATGCTCCTCTCTCTCCCAACCTGTCTCCCTCACTGCCACCCTGGAACCAGCCCTGGGGGTGCCCTGCTTCTCCAGGCACGAAGGTGTCTGCGTTCATTTCTGGACTGCTGACTCCAGGAGTCCTGGAACCCTAACTGCCCCCAGGTCTCTCTGGAGCAAGCCAGGCAAGCATCCTGGGGACAAACCACAGGTACAGCTCCTAGGAAGAGAAGGCGAGGGCCCAGTTACCTTACTGCTCAGGATGGGCTGACCCTCACCTGTCCCCGAGGACTGCGTCCAACCAGCCACCGGGTCAGAGGCAAGCAAGGAAAAGGCATGCTTTGAGAAGTCAGAAAGGTGAACACAACTGAGCTCACCGAGCCTGCAGCAGTGTGAATCTAGTACCTTTTTCAAGTATATGTGAAGGTTATACTTGGAAATGACCAACTTTTCCCAATCTCCATGGAGAGCGCAGCAAGAGGAAAGAATTTTACTTAGCAAAGAGGAAGATCAAGAATGTCAATTTAAGGACTTCACTGCTGGACCAGTGGATAAGAATCTGCCTGCCAATTCAGGAGACACGGGTTTGATCCCTGGTCCTGGAAGATTCCACATGCTAAGGGGCAACTAAGCCTGTGAGCCACAACTGCTGAGCCCGCGCTCTAGAGACCAAGTGCGGCAACTATTGAGCCTGCCGGCTGCAACTACTGAAGCCCATGCACCTGGAGCCTGTGCTCTGCAACGAGAGAAGCCCACGTACTGCAACTAGACAGTAGCCCCCGCTTGCCATAACCAGAGAAAGCCCACACACAGCAATGAAGACCCAGAGCAGCTAAAAAAAAAACCCTACTGGTTTCTAAGAAGTTATGTCAATTTAAGAGGTAAACAAAACCTTGGAGAGATCTCGGTGAACACAGCTGCGGGGTTAAATCTTTTTCTTTTTTTAATGCCTTTTTTCTATTGTGGTAAAAGTCACATAATACAAAACATACTTTTTCAACCATATTTTACTGTACAGTTCAGTGGCACTAAGTGTATTCACACTGTTTGCAACTCTCACCATCATCTGTCTCCCAGATTTTTCACCTTCCTAAACTGAAACTCTGTCCGCATTAAACACTAACTCCCCGTCCCCTCTCCCCACCCCATCCCTGGGGACCCTGGCACGTACCAGTGTACTTTCTGACTCTATGAACTTGATTGTTCTAGGTATGCTCGGGTTAATTCTTAACTCTCACTTACTAGCTCTGGAAACTTGAGCTGATTATTGAACTTTGCTGTGCCTCATTTTCCTCATCTGGGACTATTAGTGTCTACCTTATGTAGGGCACTTCTGAAGGACACACAAGTTAATACAAGTCAAAGATTAAATGCTCCATAAGGAGCAGCTAATATCATCCTCATCTCTGGCACTCCAATGCCTATGAAGCATCTACTTTACTCCAGGTATTGTGCCGAAGACTGAGCATTCAGAGATGACTACAGAAAGGCGAGGCCTCGCCACCTGAAGGGTGTAGAAATCAGAGTAAGTACTAATGACAATTTATCCAGAGTTCATTAGGCACCAAGCGCTTTTCTAAGTAATGCACCCTGTTAGGTCTACACAACTCTGAAAAGGAGGTAAGTTATGTAAGTGAGGTGCAATTCAACACAAGGGATTAACAGAGGCACAAATGATAGACTGGCTGAGGATAATAATATCGTCCTCAGGAACCCGGTGTGAGGACTAAGACTTAAATGTCGAAGGCGACAAAGCTGCTTTGTGGGACAAACAGCAGGCCCTCCATCAGCGCTATCATCACCAGCCTGATTCCACCTTATTAAACCCAAGCCCTGGAGGCCAGGGCCTGAGGAGAGGAGAAAGATCACCCACCCAGGGGTTTCAGCTGATCCAGGTTAAACTTCCCAAACTGGCCAGAAGGTAAGGATCACCTGGCATCCTTGCTAAAAATGCAGATACCCAGGCACCTCCCCTGGGTTGAGCAGGGGAGACTCTGGTTGAGCAGACCTAGCACAGGGCCCTGACGCTGTGTTTTTCCTAAGTACTGCCCCAGGGTGGGCTGAGTGTCTGCATGTTTGACAGATGCCCAGGTGATTATTTTATTTCTTTTTGGCTGCGCTGGGTCTTGGCTGCTGCGTGGGCTTTCTCTATAAATAGTCCCAGCGAGCCTGGACGACTCTCCAGCCGCGGTGCTTGGGCTTCTCATCTTGTGGAGCACGGGGCTCAGTAGTTGTGGCACACTGGCTTAGTTTCCCCACGGCATGTGGGATCTTCCTGGACCACGGTTGGAACCTGTGTCCCCTGCACTGGCAGGCAGATTCTGAGCCACTGCACCACCAGGAAAGTCCTGCCCAGGTGATTCTTATCTGGCAATTCTGGAACCAGAGAGCCAGGCGACCTCCTCTCAGCTGGAGGAGGAAATGCTCTCAGGTTCCTCCTAGGCAAGCAGCCAAAGGCAAGCCCAGATCAAAAGGTATAAGCTTCCCAAGGAGGAGACAGGATGAGGAAAGAGAAGTCAGAACACAGGTCCTAAGACCCGGTCACGAAGCCTGTGAAGTGGGTCCTCCCACCTTTCCTGGCTTTGTCCACCCTGCCCCCTCCTCTCCCTCCCCTCCAGCAGCCCTGGTCGCTCCCTGCTTTTCTGCAAAGGCTCCAAGCCCTCTACACAGCCAGCTACCCCCTTCTGCCTGAAATGCCGAATGCCGTGCCTCTTCATCTCTGCCTGCATGCATGCGTGCTAAGTCGATTGAGTCATGTTTGACGTTTTGCAACCCTATGGAACTGCAATCCCCCAGGTTCCTCTGTCCATGAGATTCTCCAGGAAAGAATATTGGAGTGGCTTGCCATGCCCTCCTCCAGGATTCCCGACCCAGGGAACGAACCTGCATTTCTTACATCTCCTGCAGGCGGGTTCTTTACCACTAGTGCCTCCTGGGAAGCCCTCAATCTCTGCTTGACTCTGCTTAAACATCACTGGAGAGCCCCTGTCCAGACCATCCTATCAAAAACGCCTTCTTCACCAAAGCTCCCCTGCTTTCTCCCTGTAGTGTGGATCACCACCCAGCAGACTATGAATTTACGAATCATCTCTCTTCCTGCACTAGACAGTGAGCTGCATGAGAAAAGGCTTGTGTAATTCACAGCTCCATACCCAAATCCTAAAATAGTGCCTGATGATGTTAGTTGAAGGAATGAATCACCTCGGAGGAGTCACCTAAGGGTTCTGAAGTTCGATCACCTCATCTTGAAAATGGAAGATCCCCACTCCCTGATGGGGTAGTGAGAGGATTATTTAAATGTATATGGGACAGCCCCGGTTCAACACTTCCCTGGATCCCTACCCCAAATTGCTACTATTGGTACAATGCAGCAGCTTCCTTCCGAGGCATCAGTGCAAGCTTCAATGCTTCAAGCTGGCTCATCAGAGCCAGCCCAGCACTGGCTCTGTATCAACAGAATTCATGATGGACAGGAGACGGGGCATGGGGTGCCCTCTGCTGGGGCAAAAATGACAAATACCCACTGTCTGCACGTCCCACTCCAGAAAGAGAAGGAATCGGGCATTGTCAGGGTTCTTCCAAATAGTGTAATCTTAACACTTAACTCTCTATTCCTTAAACAATTTGCTTCAGACATACAGTCAGCACATGGAACCTGGCTGAACACAAAGTGACTCCAAAAATCTACACTAGATCTTTAGACGGACTCCTTTTCATCTGCAGCAGCAGTGTTAGTCACTCAGTCGTGTCCGACGCTTTGCAACCCCACAAACTATAGCCCGTCAGGCTCCTATCCATGGGATTCTCCAGGCAAGAATACTGGAGTAGATTGCCATTCCCTTCTCCAGAGGATCTTTGTGACCCGGGGCTCAAACCCAGGTCTCCTGCATTGCAGATTCTTTACCATCTGAGCTACAGGGAAGATCAGGATAGAAAACCCCTATTCAATAGGAAGCAGTACCTCCTGCTTTGGAGGAAACCATTTGAGTTCAGAGAGGTTAAGTCACTCTATTAAGGACACACAGCATTTAAGGGGAGGTTTGGGAATTCAAAGTGTGCTGACTCAGCTACCACCCCCTCAGAAAAATCTTAAGATTGAAAAGTGATTTCACTTTGCATCAGAGGATGGTCCTTTTCTCTTTATGACTCTTTAAATGTGTGTGAAATAATTTTCTCCAAACATGGCTGCTGGGTCCACAGTTAGATGCGGGTGCATTTATGACCATGGTTGAGCCTGGCAGGTGACAGTCCATAAGGTTGAAAAGAGTCGGACACAACTGAAGTGACTGAGGACGCACATAGACTACATCTCAAGGGTCTCCCTGTCTCCTCCCACCTAACCTTCTGCTTTCTAACTGCAAAATGCCTGGAAATATAGGTGGATAAGACATAAATAAATGGACATTCACTCTTGCCGTCACTAAAAATGTTGATGAAAACATGGATATCAAGCAGTGAAATCAGGTCTTTTCATTTTATTAAGGAAAGCCAGAAATCATGATTTTTTTATGTGCCATCTCCAAATTTTTTAACTGCTAATAACAAATTCCAAAATGATATAAAAGCAGTCAGCAGGCTAAATGCCAACACACCTGAACGGTGGTTCCAGTTGTAACACCGATCCAGGCTGTGAGCTTAGTTCATTAGATCACATGCTCTAGACCTCAGGTACCTCAATGAGCTTTATTCATACCAGGTGGGTGGTCTTCTGCATCTTTCCCAGAATGACCTTGGGGCTTCCTAGGTGGTTCAGTGGTAAGAATCCGCCTGCCAATGCAGGAGACACAGGTTTACCCCTGGGTCAGGAAGATCCTCTGGAAAAGGAAATGGCAACCCACTCTTGTATTCTTGCCTGGGAAATCCCATAGACAGAGGGGCCCGGAGGGCTACAGTCCATGAGGCTGCAAAGAGTCGGACACGACTGAGCACGCACAATGACTTTCCAACATCCTAGGAAAATTCGAGAGGGGCAGAAAACTAATACTCACTGCCATTCAATAATATGTTCTCAACTTTACCCTGTTAACTCCTGTATGAGCTACATACAGGTAGCTACATACATTCCCCTTCTCATGGAGGAGAAACTGACCAGCAGTGATATTAAGCAACTGGTCGTCACTGATTTAAGTGTCACCTGTCATTTATGGACACCTCCCCTCCACCATCAGCCCTTGCTCTAAAGTCCCTGGGTAGTTTTCAAAGGCTTGATCCGTTTGGGTTGTAAGCCTGCCTAGATGATTCCTACTGTCCTTCTGTGCTCTTAATTGTATGAGTCTATGGCAGAGACAAAATGCAAATTGCACTGAAGATCTGAATTTTCTGCTTATTATTGGCTTATACTAATCTTGCCAGCCACAGAACACGGTCTGCCTTCTAGTCTAAGATGGCCCTGTTCCCTCGTCACAGGGTTTGTCTTGTCCTTGTCTAGAACTTGGGCGTGTTGACTTTAAAATGCCATCTACCAGTTGTTTGTGTATCTACAAGTTGCTGGGAGAACAGTTTGCAGGGCCTTTACAGGCACAGCCTGGGTTCCAATGCTGGCCCCATTACTCGCTGGCGAGGTGAGCTTGGCCAAAGAACTAAACATCCCAAAGCCTGTTTCCTTGTCTGTAAAATGGGAAGGTAGGAAAGTGTGTGGAGAAATAAATGAGGTTATGTATGTAAAATACCTAGCACAGCACATGGCAGGCAGTGAGCCCAAAGTCAGCCCGAGCCAGCTGGGGGTCAGTAAGTGACATTAGCAGAGACCAGGGGCTCTTTCTTCCCAATCCGGCTCTGTGCACAGAATGACACAGGAGAAACCAGGGAGGGTGGGGACCAGGGCAAACTGAAGCATCAGGCTCTGCGCAAAGCGACAGCACTAAGGTCCAGTCAATGATGCTCTGCAAGGTGGGTCCAGCCTGCTAGATCTTTTCATTTTATTACTTAAGCCAGAAATCATGACTTTTAAGTGCCATCTCCAAATTTAACTATTAGTAACAAATAAGCTCTCAGCAAGCCAAACCCAATACACCTGCAGGCCAGAGACAGCCAATCTGTTTTAACAAGCGATAAACACAAACAGCGTTCCTGCATGGAGGATTCCATGGATAGAGGTGCTTGGCTACCGTCCATGGTGGTCACACAGAGTTGGACACGACTGAGCAACTAACACATGAGCAGAAACTATTGCTGTTGCTTCCATTATGGTTATAGTTTAAATAGTACACAGCCTTTTCATGTTTTCTATCCCCTATAATACAATAAAAGTCTTCTTTTCCAGGCACCAGGGCTTTATAAAGACACATTTTTGTTGACTAAAGCAGATAGGACCATTTATACAATGTGGTTTGGTGTCCTTGATATGAAATACCATTTTAATATTAATTGGAGCTATGTTATTGCCAGAATTCGGGTAGGAATACTGGCCTTGTTGCAAATGGATAAAAACACTCTTTCAGAATTAGGGTTTTATAAGCAAATTTCATAACTTGAAGTCAGAGCTGTGATCAGACTCTCACAGGGAGAATATGTGTCCAAATGATGAGGTACAGCACGAAGGAAAAATGGAAATGTGGTTGCACAGAAATGTTAAACATCTATCCCCAAAGAAAAGTCCCATGTTTGAAAAGCATTTGAATTTCAAAATTAAACAGTGACATAGATTCGTAAATCGCAAAAGTTAATAAAATCCCTCTCATTTGAAAAGAATGCAAGATCCACACCATCTCTTCAAATTCAGGGACTTATTTAACAAAGCCTGCATAGTTGTATTTTTTTTTTTAAATAAACAGAACAACACACATACAGGAAAATAAATCAATGAAAAACTGGATGAACTGTCACAAAGTGAACACACCTATATAATCAGAGGTTAAAGAGTAAACTCAATTATTGCCAGCACACACAGTCTTTCAGTCCTGCCCCAGTCTCATCTCTACCCCTAAGCTGGCTGACTGCCCATATAATTGAAATCATACAGCATTTATTCTTTTGTGTCTGGCTTCTTTTGCTCAACTCTGTGAGTAGATTTTCATTGCTCAGCTATATTTCACAATATAAATATGCCACGATTGATGTGTTTATTTTTACTGTGGACAGGCATTTACATACACCCATGTAAACCTCCTCTTACTCATCTTTTGTGCCGATATAGACACATTTCTCTTTGGTAGATGGCCGATTTAGGTAGGTGATAGGTTTAGGTGATAATACGAAGAGCAGCCCAAATAGTTACACAAGTGGCTCTCATTTACTTAAAATTGATGTACTCAACCATCAATAGGTTGATGAAATCCCCCCTCCTTTTGTTAAACTGGTATCTGAAACTAAAAAATAAATCATTTTCAGACCAGAACCCTCGAAGAGCAGAAGTTCTGGGCCTTTCATTTCAGAAAACCTTAACCTATCACTGGTTACTGATGAAGCACCTATTACAGACAAAGTATTAGGGTCGGAATTGAACAGGCAAACATGTCTAAATACAATGCCCTTTTCCATGAGCGCTGAGTCCTGCTGGGCATTCATGTATCCAAATGGTTGAAGTCAAAACTCCTGGAGCAGGATAAGATGTCCTTATGAGAAAGCAGATAGTATAACACCCCTTTGCTTGGTCTCCAAAGAAGAAAAAGAAGATGATGGAGGGGATGCAGGAGTATAGTACTGCAGGGGAGGGGTATGGAGGGCCACATAATGGTTCCCCAATTATGTGCACGTCCTAATCCCCACAACCTGGGACTATGTTATTGTACATGGCAACAAGGACTTGGTGGATGTGATTAGATTAAGGATTCTAAGATGGGACAATTATCCTGGATTATCCAGATGGGCTCAACATAATCACAAGGGTCCTTCTAAGAGGGAGGCAGGAGGGTCACAAATTGGAAAAGGAGCTGTGACCACAGAAGCAGAGGTCATGGTCAGAGAGAATAACCTGAAGATGCTACCCCTCTGGCCTAGGAGATGGAGGAAGATGCCACAAGCCAAGGGAAACAGCAGCCTCCAGAAGATGAATGAGGCCAAGCTATGGATTCTCTCCAGGGCCCTCCAGAAAGAACCAGCTCTGGCAACATCATGGCTTCAGTCCAATGAGACTCATTTTGGATTTCTGACCTCTGAAACTGTAAGACAGCAAATCTGTGTTTGAAGCCACTACATTTGTGGTAACACACTACAGTAGCCACAAGAAACCAATACAGGAGGGCTGCTGGGGCTCGTGGAAACCAGGTTTCCTGACGCCTCACCCAAGACTCTTGCTAGGAGTTCTTCCAGGAGATGCAGCCAACTGACACTTCAGGGTCATTTTCTCCACCCCAGCAGGACCACTGATAGCATTTTAAGGTTAAAAGCTGGGTGTTAAAAAAAAAAAAAGCTGGGTGTAAGAAAAGTATAGGTCACCTTAGCAACCATCTCACAACCAGATAAAATCATGGACCTCGATAGGCTTGGGCTGCACTTTCAGATTCCAAGACCCTGAAGAGATGCTTTTTGGCCCAAGGTAAGAACCGCTGACACACACAGCCCCACTGTGCCCTATGCCCAGGGCACCACTTGCAGCCTCTCACTTGCACGTTCTCAACTTTTGCTTAAGCTCAACACTAATGCTATTAAGCCCTGGCTAGAAAAGCCCTTCATTTCTGATCTTTTTTTTAAATCAATAAAACTTTTATATCACACTTCCCATTTCATTTCGCATTCAGCATCCTATGTTCTTATACCTCATAATATCCTTATTAAGTGATACATCGGGGCCATCGGCAGGAAGGCAAAATGATTTGGCTGCCATCAAAGCTGCCACACAGTCCAGCCTCAGGGGCTAATGAAACCTTCAGCAAATTACCCACTAGCACCTTGTCTGAAATTCACCAACCTCCTGCATCAGGTCCAGGCTGAGGGATGGGGCAAGGGAATGATGGGCTAGGCAAGTGGTTATGTTTCGACAAGCCCCCACCTCCCCTACTCCACTGTTTATGTGCCCTGTGGTCCCCCATAACGAAAAAACAAGGAAAATGCTTTAACTTACAACTCCTTGGTTCTCACTGCAACTCTTCAAAATGGTCAAATGCCAGGACCTCATTTTCTCCTGTTGAAATTTACAGTAATGACTTGCAAACCATCCATTTCAGGAGGAGCTTGTGTTGATAAAGAGTGCATGAACAGTGAGGGGAGGCTTCAGGAATGACAAACGTGGGTGCCGGCTGAAATCAGCCAGGAATTAATATCCTGTGTCCATTCATGGTACTGCTTTTAAATGTTCTAGGTGCTACACCTCTGAAAGCGTCTGCTTTTAAACAACACCCACAACCCTCACTGGCCCGCCTTCTTTGACCACAGGAGCTGCCTGCGTGGAGCTGGTAATAAATGCTCGGAGGGAACCATGTGTGAACTGTTTTCTGAGTGGCTGAAAAGCACCCTTTTCCACCTGCTGATAACTCAATAGCAGCTGAACGCCATCTCCTTGATGGGCAGAGAAGAAAGAACCACTCCCATGCCCACGAGAAAAGGCGATTCTGGTAGAAAATAACAGGCAGGATCTAAATTCAAAGAGAGATGTGTTTAAGCAGAACCAGTCAAGTTCCAGAATTAATATCCCAACCAGAAGGCAGGTGAGGCGTCCAGTGCCATATTCTGAGGTCTCAAAATCAGAGATGCTCAGAGCACCAGGAGAAGCCCTTGTCTACACAGGCTCCTACGTGCGTGTGTACGTGCTAAGTTGATTCAGTCGTGGCCGACTCTTTACGACCCTAGGGACTGTAGCCTCCCAGGCTCCTCTGTCCAAGGAATTCTCCAGGCAAGAAAACTGGAGTGGGTTGCCATTTCCTTCTCGAGGGGATCTTCCCGACCCAGGGATCAAACCCATGCCTCATTACGTTTCCTGCACTGGAGGCAGGTTCTTTACCACTAGCACCAACTGGGAAGCCACATGGGCTCCTGCTGCCCTTAATAGCAGAATCGTTTCCAGGAAACATTTACAAAGAACTGAGCAGAGTGATGCCCAGGCTTTGGGGATGTGATGATCAGTAAAACAGTCTGTTGTCTCAAGAATCTCACACAAAAGTGGCTAGAAAGACACCAAGCAAGCAAAACATATCCCTTGGTGAGTTGTGTCACAGAAATTATAAGACAGGATCAGACATTAGGAGAAAGTGATACTGCACACGGGCATTAAAGGAGCGGGCTGGGAGGAAGGGTTGCGGAAAAGAGAACTGAATCCTGGGCAGAAAGAACAAAGAGGGAAAATGAAGACGGGTTTTCTCAGGACGCTCGCCGAGGCGTCCTCACCTGAGTGAAGACAGAAATTATAGGCTGAGAGAGAAAGCCTGTGAAAGACCCCAGTGCCATGACAAGGAGTCTGCCTTTAAACAGCAGGTAATGAAGAGAGCTGGCAACACGCAAAGCCTGAAGAGCGCACGTTCCTTCGCTCATTCATGCACTCAGCAAACAGTTCTCCTGGCACACAGGAGGTGCTGGAGACGGAAGGATGAACAGGGTAAACCATTTGCCTCCTGATGCTTACAGTCAGTAGTTGCTGTTTAGTTGCCCAGTCGTGTCCGACTCTTTGCGACCCCATGGACCGCAGCACGCCAGACCTCCCTGTCCCTCATCATCTCCCGGAGACTGACCCAGTTCATGTTCATTGCATCGGTGATGCCATCGACTATCTTCCTTCTCTGACGCCCTCTTCTCCTTCTGCCCTCAGTCTTTCCCAGCATCAGGGACTTTTCCAATGAGCTGTCTGTTCACATCAGATGATCAAAAATGTCATCAGATGACAAAATACAGTCAGTAGAGAAATAAATAGTCAGTAGAGAAGACAGCAATTCCAAACACAAGAAGAACGAAGTGTCCTAAGCATGAGGGGGGGGAAAGGATGAGGAGTTGGGGCGGGGGGTGGAGCAGAGGAAGCCAGGCTAGTTAAGGGCAAGGCGCTCTGGTGTGTACCCTGAGACGGGAGATTCTAAGTCGGCCAAGCAAAGACGGGAGGGGAAGGAGCAGCATGTGCGAAACCCAGAGGACAGACAGCATGGAGGGAAGTCTAGCGTGGCTGGACAGGAACGCGAGGAGGGTGTCAGGGCATGGGGCTGGAGGGCAGACGAGGGGCAGAGAGGTGCTGTGACTGAGGGTGGAGGAGATGTGCAGGAGAGCCAGCTACTGCATCAGACCTGACCCCGAAGGATGAACGTGGACACCGAGCCAGCGCATCAGAGGCGGCGAAAGCGGGGGAAACAAAAGACACAGCTGCACGAGGCCAAGATCAAATATGACAGGATACGACAACCAACGGAATGAAAAGGGAAGAGGACAAAGGCTCCAAAGCTTAGAGCCTGCAGCATGGGCAGCTGGGGACGTTAACCGAGATGGTAGAGGAACACAAGGTGTGGGAAGACATGCAGTCAGGAGTGTTTAGGAATTTGGGGATTAAGGCATCAGCAAAAACATCGCCTGATGGGCATCCTTAACCAATGGTCACCTGGCCTTTGACAAACAGCTCCAGGAAGGAAGATTTCAACGCTTTCCCAAATGGTGAATTCTAACGCCTGGCAAAGGTGTTAGAAGAGGTGCTCTTTCTTACATTAAGAAAACGCCTGCTTCCCTATAACTTCTATGCACTGAACCTGGATCCACGTGTGTGCGTGTGCTACGTTGCTTTGGTTGTGTCCGACTCTTTGCCATGCTATGCACAGTAGTTTGCCGGGCTCCTCTGTCCATGGGCTTCTCCAGGCAAGAATACTGGAGTGGGTTGCCTTGCCCTCCTCCAGGGGATCATCCCAACTGGGTAATCAAACCACGTTTCTTAGCTCTCTTCCACTGGCAGGCAGGTTCTTTACCACTAGTGCCACCTGGGAAGCCATACTCCAGAGCAAATCACATTAAGACTTTTTCTTCCTCCTGTCCTATTTCCCATTAACTGGAGAAGATTCTGGTCATTTCCAACTCATTCACATCTGATGCTTAGAATCATAAACATGTAGAATGCTGTGCCCCAATAGGTGAGCTTCATTTTTGTAACATCATTTCAAGCAGAAGGAGAAGAGAAGCATGATTATGCCCCAAATCACCAGCTACTCTGAGTTGATTTTATAGTCTGAGACCCTGACTCCATCCCTTGCTCTCTCAATATATCATGATGTTGTGTGTAATCTGACCCCAAAATCTTACACTATCTAAAAGCAACCACATCTCAGGAAGAGTTCTAGGCTCTGCTCTCAGGAGATCATCCATCAAAATTAGGCAGGGTTGAGAAATAAATAAACCCACACAAAGTCCGAATTCAGGCAGCAACTCTGCCCCTTATTTATGGTTCCATCTGCCTCGAGACAGAAAACTCAAGGGTGTCAATAAATGGATTGCAAAGTTGTTATGTTTAACTACAAAGAAAAGAATGTCTCTGCAGGCCCTTTTGGAAGTGTACTGATGCCTGCGGCAACTGGCAGGAACTCCAAGGAGGAAATTTTTGTCTCTAAATAAACATTCAGGCTTTTCTAAAGCGTCTCAGGATCTCTGGGTCAGGACCGGGCAGGCAGGTCCCCCTGTGTAACTGCCCTCATGATCACCCTTCTGCCTGCACACCTCTCATCCCTCCCTCCCAGGGCCGCTCATCCCAGCACTGGACAGAATGACCCTTATTATGATGATCTTGACATCTGGCTCCCTGCCACATCCCTCCATAGATTCAGGGGCTGTCAGAGTAAGCCCAATCTCTCTTTCAGATGGCGGCCCTTTGACTGTTTGCTGAAGCTGGTCATATACACCTGGAGCCTCTGCTTCTCCAAGGTAAACAGCCCCATTCTTTCCACTATTTCGTACAAAATAAGGTTTGAGATAGCACTGTCATTCACCTAGATTCTCCTAAATGTGCTGATTTATCTAGATTGCTCTCAAAGTGTAGCATCCAGAAATAAATGCAGTGGCCCGGCTATGGACTAACTGATACCTAGGAAAAGAAATGTGTCACCTTCACCCTCCTAGCTAGAAAGTAAAAGTGTCAGCAGTTCAATCATGTCTGACTCTTTGTGACCCCATGGACTTTTACCCGCCAGGCTCCTCTGTCCATTGAATTCTCTAGGCAAGAGTACTGGAGTAGGTTGCCATTCCCTTCTCCAGGGGATCTTCCCGACTCAGGGATCAAACCTAGGTCTTGCTTCTGTTAATGTATCCAGATCAGTTAGTTAAGTCGCTCAGTCGTGTCCAACTCTTTGTGACCCCATGGACTGCGGCATGCCAGGCCTCCCTGTCCATCACCAACTCCCAGAGGCTACTCAAACTCATGTCCATTGAGTCGGTGATGCCATCCAGCCATCTCATCCTGTTTTCCCCTTCTCCTCCTGCCCTCAATCTTTCCCAGCATCAGGGTCTTTTCAAATGAGTCAGCTCTTCCCATCAGGTGGCCAAAGTATTGGAGTTTCAGCTTCAACATCAGTCCTTCCAATGAATATTCAGGACTGATTTCCTTCAGGATGGACTGGCTGGATCTCCTTGCAGTCCAAGGGACTCTCAAGAGTCTTCTTCAACACCACAGTTCAAAAGAATCAATTCTTTGGTGCTCAGCTTTCTTTATAGTCCAACTCTCACATCCGTACATGACCACTGGAAAAACCATAGCCTTGACTAGATGGACCTTTGTTGGCAAAGTAATGTCTCTGCTTTTTAATATGCTGTCTAGGGTGGTCATAACTTTCCTTCCAAGGAGTAAGCGTCTTTTAATTTCATGGCTGCAGTCACCATCTGCAGTGATTTTGGAGCCCCTAAAAATAAAGTCTTCTGCTATTTCCATTGTTTCCCCACCTATTTGCCATGAAGTGATGGGACCAGATGCCATGATCTTAGTTTTCTGAAGGTTGAGTTTTAAGCCAACTTTTTCACTCTCCTCTTTCACTTTCCGGAGAAGGCAATGGCACCCCACTCCAGTACTTCTGCCTGAAAAATCCCATGGATGGAGGAGTCTGGAAGGCTGCAGTCCATGCGGTCTCGGAGAGTCAGATATGACTGAGTGACTTCACTTTCACGCATTGGAGAAGGAAATGACAACCCACTCCACTGTTCTTGCCTGGAGAATCCCAAGGACAGCAGAGCCTGGTGGGCTGCCATCTATGGGGTCACACAGAGTCGGACATGACTGAAGCGACTTAGCAGCAGCAGCAGCTTTCACTTTCATCAAGAGGCTCTTTAGTTCTTCTTCACTTTCTGCTATAAGAGTGGTGTCATCTGCATATCTGAGGTTATTGATATTTCTCCCAGCAATCTTGATTCCAGCTTGTGCTTCATCCAGCCCAGCATTTCTTGTGATGTACTCTTCATAAAAGGTAAATAAGCACAGTGACAATATACAGCCTTGACATACTCCTTTTTCTATTTGAAACTAGTCTGTTGTTCCATGTCCAGTTCTAACTGTTGCTTCCTGACCTGCATACAGGTTTCTCAAGAGGCAGGTCAGGTGGTCTGGTATTCCCATCTCTTTCAGAATTTTCCAGTTTGTTGTGATCCACATAGTCAAAGGCTTTGGCATAGTCAATAAAGTAGATGTTTTTCTGGGACTCTCTTGCTTTTTCGATGATCCAGTGGAAGTTGGCAATGTGATCTCTGGTTCCTCTGTCTTTTCTAAAACCAGCTTGAACATCTGGAAGTTCACAGTTCACGTATTGCTGAAGCCTGGCTTGGAGAATCATAAGCATCACTTTACTAGCGTGTGAGATGAGTGCAATTGTGCAGTAGTTTGAACATTCTTTGGGATTGGAATGAAAACTGACCTTTTCCAGTCCTGTGGACACTGCTGAGTTTTCCAAATTTGCTGGCATATTAACTGCAGCACTTTCACAGCATCATCTTTTAGGATTTGAAATAGCTCAACTGGAATTCCATCACCTCCACTAGCTTTGTTTGTAGTGATGCTTCCTAAGGCCCACTTGACTTCACATTCCAGGATATCTGGCTCTAGGTCAGTGATCACACCATTGTGATTATCTGGGTCATGAAGATCTTTTCTGCATCTGGATCATCCAACCCCTATCTAATGCAATCTATCTGCCAGTCTAATAAAAGTCCATGGGCACAGTCACTCCATCAGCCAGAACTGGACTAGAGAGCATGATGCTGGAAAGAGACTTTCAAGTTGATATCAACCCAGCACTAGGCACAGCCAGATCTGAGTTCTCCACACCCCAGATCATCTTCTAGTTTCCCCTCTTTGGGGAACTGCACCATGTACCTTTAGGGACCACCCCTCCCCAGTCTCACTTCATATGCTTCAGGGAACTCTGGCCTAGAAATAGCCACAGAGCTCAGAGTTGCCCTCATCCACCTCCCCCAACCACAGTGATTGCTCTCCAGACCAAGAGGGACCAGAGGTAATCTAACCAGAGGTGATGCTGGAGAATTATGGGGAGGAATCCCCCTCTTTCTACAACGGACTGGTGAGAATAAATTGCTGGCCAAAGTTTTCAGTGGAGAGGAAAAGCTATCCTGAAAAGAACTACTGCAGAGAAAAGTAGAGCAAAACAAAGTAGGGAGACAGAGCCACAAAAATATCACTGGATCCCCTGGATCCAACCACACCTGAAGCCAATTTTTTCCTTTGAACTTATTAGTTTCATTAGTCACCGAATTCCCTCTTTGCCAAAAGCATTTAGAGTTGGGTTTCTACCAACGAGCAGAAATCAAAATTGTACAGCTTCCCTCATACACATCCAGAAAGGTCATGTGATATCTCATCAGGTCCCCGTTTCCCTACCCAAAGTCTACCCTCACTGAAGCCCTGTCCACAACATGGAATTGCAGCGAAAACCTCCTGCTCTCAAGTTCAATAAGCCCAGGCCTCATCTTGGCTGGCTTTGGGCCCCTGGGCATATCACCGCAGCTGATCTTCCTAGACCTCCTCACTGGAACCCACCACACAGGATTATTGCGAAGGAGGAGTTAACGTGTGTTAAATCCTCACAACAATGCCAGGCATGTAGAAATGCTCAGAATATTACAGTGTCTGTTGTTGTCATCGTCATTATTGCTGCTACACTATTATTACCAGTCTAGTTACGCTGCCAAAGTCAACGTTTCAATGTGTTAAACCTGTACCAGCACTAACGCTCTTGGCTTTCTTTCACAGGGTTTCTTCCATCATCCCTAGAGAATGCTTCCTTCTACTGTTTCCCACTGCCAATACCAACTCACCATCCTCCCTCTGATCTCTTTACCAAAACGTAACCATCCACAGCCATGGCATAATCTATCACCCACAGTCATGGCATAATCCACTCTATCTAGATGCTTAGGTGAAAGCTCTAGCTACCACTCCAGGGAGGTCTGGGGACAGGAAAGGGACAGGGGCATGGTACTGGGCCCTTCCCTGCTCGGAAGGCACAGAGTTCCTGCTCATTGATATTCAGCCAAGCAAATTCAGGGCAAATCTCAGAAAGTGAAGTGGAACTCCTAATTAAAAGGTAGCCTTGAGCTGTCAATAAAATTATGCATAAAGGAAATGTTTAAAAACACAGTAGTGACTTTCTGGAGACAGATTTTCACTGGAGATGTATATATGTATTTTAAGTCAAGTCTGGGGGTAAATAAAAAGAAAGTAGGCTCTTCAATACTGCCGTTCCTTCCCTCCCTGAGGCTTAGAAAAGCATCTTTGATACGCACAGTGTCGCACTACATTGGAAACTCCTGGCTAGAAGGACGGTGTGTGCATCTCTTCTATGGATTTCAGGACAGTGTCAGGGAGGAGTTTGTTGTTTGCTCGGGAAGGGCGTCTCCTCTGCTGAACCCCTGTACTCAGCCCATGAGCATCACCACTCATCTTCTACAAGTAGACCACCTGATAGCTCTGACCACCCTATCTCCCAGCCCCGTGAGCTTGCCTCATCTTAAGGAGTTACCATGTACAGCAATCACTGTCTCCTCCATGATACTCTGAAGGTTCCGATCTGTTATCACCGGATTCCCAGCACCTAGTTTAGCACAGATGTTAAACAGTTGCAAAATGTTGGCTGAACAGATAAGTGAGTGAATAGATGAAAAAATGAATGAAACATTTGACTCCATAAACTGCATGAAGTAGTCCCTGCAGGACCCAACCTTTTTCCCATTATCAACACAGCGATCAGCCTACAAAGCTGGTTTCTGACATTTGTGTAACCTCCACTATACTGCTGCATCCAGAGGCACCTTATTTTTATCTTTGTATTTACCTTTTTCTCCTCCCATCACTGACTCCCTCCAGTTCCCTGTGTGCGTGCATGCTAAGTAGCTTTAGTCATGTCTGACTCTTTGCGACCCTATGGACTGTAGCCCACCAGACTCCTCTGTCCATGGGATTTTCCAGGCATGGATACTGGAGTGGGCTGCCATGCCCTCCTCCAGGGGATCTTCCTAACCCAGGAAAATGAAGCCATGTCTCTTATATCTCCTGCATTGGCAGGTGGGTTCTTTACCACTAGCACCACCTGGGAAGACCCAAACCCAGACAAATCTTTCCCTGTGATGGGGCATCAACATTTCATTGTTCTACAGAATGCGAAGTTGGGATTAGAAGACTTGGAGCTTGTTCTGAGGACTCCAGGGCAGCCAGTGTTCCTTCTTCCCTCCACCCCTCTCCCTGTGGGAAAGCTTCCTTCTTACCTTCAAAGCTCCCGGCAAACAGGTAAAGCCAGGTGATGGCTGGGATGCAGAGAAGAGTCAGCGAAGCAGCCAGGAATTTCCGTCTCCCTCTGCAGACCCCCAGCATCCTCTCAGAAGTGGCAGTCCCTAATCCCAGCGCCGTGTCTCTGCCCCGAGCGTGGCGTCCTCAGCCTCCCTCATAATACTTCCTGGAAGGAAGAGCAAAGAGGAAGGGCTGAGTTCTGAGCACTGTCGATGGATGCAAATTGCAGAAAAGAAATATCCTGCAGATCCTGAGAGTGGTTCGGCTCATCTACAACTTCATCCCAAGAGATGATGCTGCAGTCTTGCAGTCTGCCCAAACTGCAAGAGTTTTTTTTCCTTGCTGTTTCTAATTTATTTATTTTTTAATTGAAGGATAATTGCTTTACAGAATTTTGCTGTTTTCTGTCAAACCTCAAAAAGAGTTCTTTACGAAATAAACAAACGCAGGATTAAACAAACTATAACAGACACCCCCCACTATGTTTCTGTCTGTCTCTCTCATGCATATATACACGGACAAGTACATAGGTGAGTTTTGAAGCCTGGAATAACACTCAGTAAAAAGAGCACCTAGTAAACATCTTGTAAGTACCAAGCACTAAACAAGGGCTGCGTTTTCAAAGATGACCAGAACAAGGGCTGGCTCTAAAGAGCACAGTCTAACAAGAAAGACCAACATCAGGAACCCCAAGAATGTAATGACTGGGATTTTCACGAACCAATGAAGCTGATCCATCCATGTTGGGTCAAGAAGGCAGAACAGTCCCCATGTTCCAGCAGAGAGAAATGCAGAAGGCCCATCAGGCTGATGAACAACACACTCAAGGGAAAGGAGACTGGAGAGGCCCCAAGATCCTCCCCAAGAGGTCTGGAGGCTGCACCTCAATCACTGTGGAAAACCTAGAAACATTCCACAGGGGGTGTCTTTATAGTTTTACCCCTTTCACTGGGAAGACGTCCAGAAAAGCATGAAACAATTCAAACAGGAACAGATCGGAGAGGAGAAGACAGACAACCTACAACCAGCCTGCAGAGGGACAATCGTAGACCACGCAGAAGGTCAATTCAGATGGACTAGAGGGCCGCTAGTCACTAAGAAGGAGGATGGCAGATAAGCTGAGGATCTCTCAGGGAGAGGGAGTGTTGGTGGAGGCCGTGCAGTTAGAAAGATCCGTATGCAAATCCGGGTGCCACACTTGAAGAGCTGTGACCCTGGCAAGCCGCTCTTCTCTGTGCATTGTGTGCTAAGTCAACTCAGTCATGTTCGGCTCTTTCTGACCCTATAGACTGCAGCCACCAGGCTCCTCTGTCCATGGGATTGATTCTCCAGGCAAGAATACTGGAGTGGGTTGCCATGCCCTCTTCCAGGGGATCATGGCCACTCTCCCCCGCCCCCACAGAGCTCGGCTTAAAAAATTAGATCTCAACCAGTAGGTCTTGCCTGACAGTCCAGGGGGGTGTTTTAAATCTGAAAGACCTGCTACTCAATTCTCCTTCAGGTGGTTGTTTAGTTGCTCAGTCATGGCCGACTCTTTTTCCAGGCACCTCTGTCCATGGGATTTCCCAAGCAAGAATACTGGAGTGGGTTGCCATTTCCTTCTCCAGGGGATCTTCCTGACCCAGGGATTGAACCTGCATCTCCTGCATTGGCAGGCGGATTCTTTACCACTGAGCCACCAGGGAAGTCCCCTTTAGGTGGTACCATTACATTAAAATCACTTTTTTCTTTTCTTTTTTTACAGTTCACTTAACGATAAAGAAAACCAACAGTAAATAGCACTTATTATCTGTCAAACACTTTCCTATGTTTTTTACCTGTTTAACTCTCAAAATAACCTGAGGTAGGTATTAATATTATTTTTCCTCCCCATTTTATGGATGAGAATACTAAAATCCAGAAACATGAAATAACTTGCCAAAGGTTACACACATCTAGGGCAGAGACACCTCAAGCTTTGCTCTCCTTAAATAATTCATCGTAACAACTGTGCCAGGGGGCATTTTCCTTCTCATCAAACCTAAATCCTTCATCTTGAATCTTATGATTATTTTCTTTCCCAGGGTCAAACATATCACAATTGTTTGCTCCCATTCCACAAAAAAAGAAAAAAAAAAAGAAAAAGAAAAGTTAAATAGACAAAAATATAATTGGAAAGCTATAGAAAAGTTTATACTTTAAGGAAAAGATGGAATATATATGGAGCGGAACTCAAGTGGCATTAATATTTAAATAATACTTTTTAAGACTCTTTATAACACTTATTTTCGTCCTCTCCTCTCTCCATCTGCAGAAGTTAATTTCAACTGGAACAATTTGTACAAAGTTTTAAAACCGAGTCTAGGGTGGTTTGCATTTTATGATAACACTGGCATCTGAAATTAAACCCAGCAGGTAAAAAATATTCCTTCATGGATTTGACTTTTAAATGACACCTCTGTGCACTAAAAACACATTTTAAAGAAAAATCTCAATTTATATCAGAGGTTCCTCCAGGAAGTTAAATATTGGAATCAACACAAGAAGGAAGGAAGGAAGAAACCGGAGGTGGGCTGCAAATTACATCCCAAGCATGTGCAAATGTGGATGTATTAACTAGAAAACCAGTCTCTAAACTGTTCTTGCCTGGGGGAAGGGAGAAGGCCTCACTTATTAACCCAGGTGGCTAAGAGTCATCTTTATATGCCCCTCTCTCAAATCCAACACCCAATGCCTTGGCCAATACTCCTCCTAAGTAACTACTTCATTTGTCTTCGCCCATCTGTCTTGGCCAATGAAATTCAAATCTATAAAATACATGTAGGTGCCAGAACAATGATTGTGATCTGTTAAGCCACAAAAGTAGGATTCAAAGTTGAACATAAAATGTGATTGCAAGTATCCTTCATCCAATGTGATAAACTGTTTATAAATGTATAAATACTATCATAGCTATAGATATGAAAAAGGTATGTGTTGAAAGTTATCTCTGGGTATAGCATATGGGTAATTTCAACAAACATGAACACATATTTTTTCCTAAATAGTATATAAGAAGCATGCATTGCTTTTATCATTTAAAAATATTTAAAAGCTTAAATCACCATGTCTTCTTGTTGTATTGCTTGTGATTCAAAATACCTCTGTGCAGACAGTGTAGTATATGTGTGTTACTCTTTCTTTGCATGCTAGGGCAGTCAGTTAACATCTGTAGGATGCCAGTTGGGAATATACCCTCCATGGTTGGCTGGTTACCACTCGAAAGACCAGTCAGAGGCTTACATTCCAAATACTGCTGTGTTCAGCCATCTCTCATCGGCACCAGAGGCTGCCCTTTAATTAGCATCATGGATATGAGAAATGATTCTTCATGGGTGTTCAAGATGTGCAGATTTTCCAGAAACACTGCACATGAAGAGGGAATAAAAATCTAAGTAACCTTCAAAAAAAAAAAAAAAATCTAAGGAATTCAATGGATTTTGACCATTGACTAGGAATCACTTAGGATCCAAAAACTGATCCTACAGACATGGAGCAGATAAGGACCATTAATTTGCCTCACTAAAAGATTGACTGAATCCTGAATCAAGCATTGTCACCCCTGTAGCAAGCAGGCAAAGAATTGGCTTTCACTGAGCTTATAACACAGGTCCCATAGCAGAGAGGAAGCCAGGTGGCTCAGTGGTACAGAATCTCTCTGCCAATGCAGGAGGCACAGGTTTGATCTCTGGGTCAGGAAGATCCCTTGGAATAGGAAATGGCAACCCACCCCAGTATTCTTGCCTAGGAAATCCCACAGACAGTGGAGCCTGGAGGGCTACAGTCCATGGAATTGCAAAGAGCTGGATATGACTGAGCACACACCCATCCACACACCCACACAGCAAATAGACAGCCGACTGATGTTAGCTTGGCTATTACCATTCACTATTCATACTATTGCTGGTATGACACTCCCCTCTCATGTCTATACCCAAGCCATCCTCTCACACACAGCCCCAGAACCTGCAATGTCCTTCCTCCTCTGCTGAACCTCAGGAGGAATTTCAAGTCATTGCTGTTCTCTGCAACCTCTCCAGCAAGCCCAGGCTTGAAGGCATTCCTTCCTTCCCTTTTTTTCTAAATCCCAATAGGTGTCAAAAGCACATTTCCTGATTACATAATTGTTTTCTAGTCACTTCCTGTGCATTAATCTCTCTGTATCAGATCAAAACCTCTAAGGGCAAAGAATCCCAGTCATCTACCGGTAACTAAGAGAACAGTTTATACTTAGCCATCTCAACTCAAAGTGTGGTCCCTGAACCAGCAGTAACAGTAGAAATGCAGAATCTCAGGCCCCACCGCAGCCCTACTAAGTCAGAATCTGCATTTTAACAAGATCCCAGGTGATTGAAGCACACCTTACCGTTTAAGAGGCCTGTACTCAAGCACTTAGTAAATAACTAGTTAATACCCAAAGCTGGCCTCCCACTGAAACCTAGCAGGATTCTGTGGGGCTCCTGGGCACAGGAGCCTTTCCATTTCTCCCATTTCTTGTTTGCAGGGAATAGATTCCAGCCTCCTCCGTTAGCTTCCCTGAGTTTCAAAGAGCAAATCTGAACAACTGCTAATCAGGGAGACCAGAAAGCAGCAGTCAAGAAACAATACTGCAGCCTTGGGGCAAGGTCCCGGTTTCACCTCAAGAGATACACATAACTATATCTTTGAGTTCTTTACAGAACCAAAACTCCCAACAAAAGGTCATCATACATGTGTGCTCAGTAGTGCCGACTCTTTGTGACCCCATGGACTGCAGCCCACCAGGCTCCTCTGTCCATAGAATTTTCCAGGCAAGAATACTGAAGTGGATTGGTCTTTCCTTCTCCAGGGGATCTTCCCAACCCAGAGATCAAACCCACGTCTCTTACATGGGCAGGCGGATTCTTTACCACTGCGCCAATGGTAGGTATTAGTATTCTTCATCCATGAACCAGAGACACTCATCAGGAGACCACATGAGGCCAGATTAAAGGAGTGCAGGCCCTATACACACTCTGCTCCTTATTAGCAACTCTGCCTTTGAACCGCTGCTGTAGAACTCCTCACCAAATACCTCTGGATTGGGACACACTGTTTCGATATGCATGACCCCGCTGTGTATCACCCTTTGGCTGGCAAAGCAATAAAGCAATTCTTTTCCATGGCACACCAAACTCTGTCTCTGAGATTTTCTTCAGCACCAGTGCACAGAGGCTGGGTTTTCAGCATCACCACCTTGCCTAACCTAGAGAAGGAAAAATAGCAACCCATTCTAGTATTCTTGCCTAGGACAATCTCATGGACAGAGGACGCCAGCAGGTTACAGTCCATGGAGTTGCAAAGAGTCTGATGCAACTGAGCATGTACATATCTCTCTCCTACCCCTCACCTTACCCTACAGGGACCAGACAGTGCAGAAGACAGCACCATTCACTTCCTGGACTTCTTTGACTTCATATTTACTACAACAGTTCTCTGGCATACGGAAGCAGGGTTTCTAGAAGGAAAAGTGCCTTTTTCTAATTAAACAGAAGCATCTTAAGGACTAACGGTAGCTCTGACGACCCATCCTCTGCGTGTGTGTGTGAAGTCACTTCAATTGTGTCCAACTCCTTGCGATCTTACAGACTGTAGCCCACCAGGCTCCACTGTCCATGGTTTTTTCCAGGCAAGAAAACTGGAGTGGGTTGCCATTTCCTTCTCCAGGGCATCTACCTGACCCAGGGATCGAACCTGTATCTCTTGAGTTGCCAGCATTAGCAGGTGGATTCTTTACCACTAATGCCACCTGGACCCATCCTGACCTTCCATCAAAACTCTTTTTGCACATTTGAATAATGACTGAACAGCACCGACATCACCCACAGAGGCATCACTTCAGCCATCTCACAGAAGGGGAAACTGAGGCTAAGGACGCTGAATTAGTTATTGAAAATCCTGGAACTCAAATTCTAGTATTTTCTGGAAAAAAAGAAAATCAGTTCTTTGCTACAGGACACACCAGTGATGACCAATCTGTACCTCCTCAGTCAGAGCAGATACCTCAAAGGGGCAAGCACCTTGTCCATTTTGGCCACTCCTGTTTCGTTTGTTGCCAGCACTGTATCTGGCATATAAAAAGGTGATCAATAAATATGTATTGAGTGGGTCAAGGCCTGAATATCTCAGGCACAGCCAGCAACCTCCCTGGATGTTCATTATCATACAAATGACTCTTGTCACACAACCTCCAACCCACTCCTTCCTCCCCAATCCAACATGGAATCCTGCGGAACTCCTGTTATGTGAGCAACAAATTCTGCTTTATCCTCAACTTCCCCTTGCTTCATTCTACGTCCAGCTCTTAAGTGAAGGCAACAGCTGTTCCCTAGACCACTGCTTTCCCCTACTCTTTCAAGGCAAATACACATCAGCTGGGGGGTGGGGAGGGGGAAGCACAACCTAAAAGTTAACAATTATGTTTTACTTGGTGGACTTTCTGAATACTTCAGGCCCTGGAGGCAGCCTCTCAGATAGCTCTGAGGGACTGCTCTTGAAGAGGTAAGGAAGGAGCCAGGATGTACAGAAGTTTTGCAACAAAAAAATAGGTAGCTGGAACATAAAAAGATTGCTGTTAATTAAAGAAAATCAGACATCTCAAGATAATGAATGTAGCGCTTTTCTATGTATGGGAAGATGCAAGGGTCTGGGCTCCTTGCAATCATTCCTTTGAAAAGCATCTTAGCTTTCTGAGGCCAGGATCCTGTTCCTGCCCACCCCAAGTCCCCTCAGGGTGCACGGCTAAGGGCGGCTGCAGTAGCCGAGGGTTTGATGGCCCCAACATTCTAAGTTTACTGATATGGCAGGTGGCATTCTGAGTCCACATACCTAAGGGCTAGGAATTTGGTCTTGTGAAATGAAATATTTCCTGCAAAAAAAAAAAAAAAAAAAGGTCACAGCTATCAGCAATTTCTGGTCTCCTAATGTGAATGAGGGCTCCCCAAAGAGAACACAGTGCCTGAAATCCAGCAGATGCCGCCACCCCTTTCCCCACGGAGGTTGCTGAGGAGGTGGGGGTGGCTGTGGGTGAGGAGCAAGAAGCAGCCATCCACCACACCTGTCACCCCTTACAGTGACAGGAAACTGGATTTGGCCCCAGACAGCTGAGGTGCATATGAAAGGAATGAATTCAGTGAGCCCAGAGGCTTGCATTTTCCCATACACAGAGCACTAATTCCAAGGCTTGACTCTGGTTTTCCTTACTACTTAACAAAAATCTTTGATGTTCAGACTGCCTGCCCCCTTTGTTGGAAACTAGTATACAGCTTGACTCCCTCTCCGGCCTCCTTGGAGCAGTTTTCTCAGAGCTACTGAGATACTGTCTCCGGGTCTTGAAGTCCTTAACATTCCCACCAAATAAAATAACTCTCTCATTTCAGGTTGTGACTAATTTTTAGTGCACAGTCTCCACCCTCCTGGCTTCCAGCTGTCACTACAGAATCTTACTGCCCCTCCCTCGAAGGAAGATCACCGTTCCTTGGTGACCCCGGGGGTTCTCTCTGTCCTTGTCAGTCATTTGGCAAGTCCTAGTCATGCCTCTCCCTGGAAGAAAAGCTATGACCAACCTAGACAGCATATTAAAAAGCAGAGACATTACTTTGCCATAGCTTTGACAGACAACTGTATAGTCAAAGCTACAGTTTTTCCAGTAGTCATGTATGGATGTGAGAGCTGGACCATAAAGAAAGCTGAGCGTCAAAGAATTGATGCTTTTGAACTGTGTGTTGGAGAAGACTCTTGAGAGTCCCTTGGACTGCAAGGAGATCAAACCAGTTAATCCTAAAGGAAACCAGTCCTGAACATTAATTGGAAGGACTGATGCTGAAGCTCTAATACTTTGGCCACCTGATGCGAAGAACTGACTCATTGGAAAAGACTCTGATGCTGGGAAAGATTGAAGGCAGGAGGAGAAGTGGATGACAGAGGATGAGAGGGTTGGATGGCATCACTGACTCGATGGACATGAGTTTAAGCAAGCTCCAGGAGTTGGTGATGGACAGGAAAGCCTGGTGTGCTGAAGTCCATGGGGTAGCGAAGAGTTGGACAAGACTGAACTGACGGATAGCCAATGAACAGTGTTGTGATGGTTTCAGGTGAGCAGCAAAGGGACTCAGCCATACATACCATGTATCCATTCTCCCCCAAACTTCCCTCCCATCCAGCCTATATCCAGAGCTCCAGGTGCTATAAAATAGGTTCCTGTTGGTTATCCATTTTAAAAAATAGTAGTATGTACATGTCCATTCCAGACTCCTTAACTATCCTATCCTTTGAGATAAATAATTTATACATTCCTTTTCTCCCCAGATGTCTTCTTTTCTGAATGGTAAATTCCAGGAGGTATTCCTTGAATGAATGGTCCCAGGTGCCAGGAGCGCCTCAGCGGGCACGCACCTTGCTGTCACTCTAGTATTGTCCCCAAATCCCTTTTAAACAAAAGCCTGCCAGTGAGTGGTCTGACCTTACGCCATCTGTAATACGAAAAACAAAATTCTCACAGTATCTCAATTAGGTCCTTGCGGTAATGGTGTGCCCTTCAGAAATCCTTTGTGATGTCTGAGGCCGCCTGCAAACTTCACTTTGGCAGCTTCCTCTCCTTCCTCTGCCCCAGGAGGAAGAGTGCACAAGAGGCTCGGGGCCTAGAGCACCCCCCTCCTGAAGGTTATCAGCAGTCACTTCCCTCCTCCATCTCCATCAGGCCCCAAAACCTCGCTCTCCTGCAGGTGACCCTTTGGCCTATAAAACTGGCACTCTTGATCTATTTTTTCATTTAGAGAATGACATTTGGCCTGGGAGGCGCTGTGTAAAAATTGGTCATGTGAACTTAACAGCCACATGCAATATACTTTGAAACAAACGCTGACAACGTGGAGTTCACTGTGATTTAAGGTCTCAAAGGCTCCATCCCCGCCACCTTACTTTTCTTGATCCTGCTGTGGAGTCAATTCTCCTGCTGTGGGAAAATAGGTTCTTTTGCCCTTGGAACCACTGTGATGGCCCAGATCAAGGGTGGAGGCCTTCCTAGGGTCATGACCTCAGTATTTAACCACCCATCTTTCTAAAACTCTGCAGTTAGGACATGCTACCTACAGCCTGAGAGTTTTGACCATTTTGCTTCTAATTATGTTAAAATACAACCCCCAGGCACAGCATGATTTCATACAGATCTCATGGCATTTATAGAGGAATGGGAGTCAGGACCTGGGCTCTTCACGTTGGCTGCAGGATCTCAGAAAATCATTCAATACCTTGAGACCATCCATCTCTTTGTATGGCAATATCAAGTATTAAGGGTTGATGCAAGGATAAAAGGAGAGCAAATGAATTCCAAATATATTTACACAACAACGTAAGATGCTATGTATTAATAGCAGTAACAACATTAAAATGAATTAATTGAATTTTAGCTGCTTGATCAATCAAATTCTAAAGACAGTGCAGAGACTACTGGCTCCTTGCTGTGACATCCACAAAGCATGCAGAAGGGTGTCTGAGTTCATCTGGGCTGCTACAGCAAAAATATCATACATTGGGTGACTTACACAGCAAGCATTTATTTTTCACAGTTCTGGAGACTAAGAAGCCCAAGATCAAGGTACTGGTAGGTTCAGTGACTGGTAAGGATGGTGTCTTGTGCATCCTGGTTTGTAGGTGGCCACCTTCTCCTTGTGCCCTCACATGGAAAAGGTGAGGGAGCTCTCTGGGATCTCTTTTATAAGAACACTGATCGCAATCATGGGAGTTCTACCCTCATGACCTAATCACTTCCCGAGGCCATCACACTGAGGCATTAGGTTTCAACACACAGATTGTGTGTGTGTGTGTGTGTGTGCACGTGCTCAGTCACTCAGCTGTGTCAGACTCTGCAACTCCATGTACTGTAGCCTGCCAGGCTCCTCTGTCCATGGGATTTCCCAGCAAGAATACTGGAGTGGGTTGCCATTTCCTTCTCCAGGGAATCTTCCTGACCCAGGGATCAAAACCTCATCTCTTGCATCTCCTGCATTGGCAGGCCGATTCTTTGCCACTGCACCACCTACAGGTTTTAGGGGGACACAAACACTCAATCCACACAAAGGAGAGAGGATGAGTAAACATGACTGTGCCATGTTCTGCCTCAAGGTGGCGCATATCAGCAGAGGGAGTACCATACAAGGGAAAGAACATCCTAAGGCGTGTGTGTGCTAAGTCGCTCAGTCATGTCTGACTCTGCGGCCCCATGGACTGTAGCCCACCAGGCTCCTCTGTCCATGGGATTCTCCAGGCAAGAGTACTGGAGTGGGTTGTCATGCCCTCCTCCAGGGGATCTTCCTGACCTAGGGATCGAATCAACATCTCTTACATCTCCTGTGTTGGCAGGTGGGTTCTTTATCACTAGCACCACCTGAGAAGCCCACCCTAACATCCACTAGGAGGGAAGAAAATAAACTGTGCTAAATAAGCATATTATTCAATACGTCACTGTTGTTTATAAAGGGACTACTTCTGTACTTTAAAAAGGGACTACCTCATTACACAAATTCTATTTCAGTACTTAGTACCTGGAAATGATTCTCCCATGAGGAACCAATATGCTTCCTTGGACAAGACAATAGCAGCTCTTATAAAACTCATCCTATTTTCCATAACTGCTTTTTGAAAGGTCGAAGTAAATAAGGTAAGTTAAGGGGCTTCCCTGGTGTGTCAGTGGCTAAGACTTTACCTTCTGGTACAGGAGGTGTGGGTTCAAGTCCTGCTTGGAGAGTTAAGAACCCAAGTTTGTTTGGACTCAGAGGCTCAGTTGTGTCCGACTTTTTGTGACCTCATGGACTGTAGCCCGTCAGACTCCTGTCCATGGGATTCCCCAGGCGAGAATACTGGAGTGGATTGCTATTCTAGTCTCCATTAGCATGTCTAAAATATTAGCAATTAACATATAATCAATACAAAATATTCATGAGATATTTCACACTCTTTTTCTCATTCTATATCAAAATCCAAAGGGCTCCTTATATTAACAGCTTATTTCCATCTGAACTACCCACACTTCAGGTGCTAGAGAGCCATGATGTTAGACAGTACAAAGTTTAAATATCTTCCAGGCCTTCACACCATCCTGTTTAGGGAAGTAAGTTTGGCTGTGGGCTTAAGAATGGACTTGAGGCAGACGGCCCAAGTGAGTCTGTAGTAACACAGTTAGATTAACAGTAGTCTGAGCTGGTGGTGGCAGAACAAGAGAGAACTGGATGTAACTGGAGGTGGGGGTGCTTGGGAAAGAAGACAATGTTCATTGCACAACTAGGATGCCAGGCACCCCAATGACACTCCCCCACAGCCTTAGTTCACTCAGGCTTCACAAACAATCTGTGAGAGTCCACGTTACAGGTAAGGGCATCAAGGCTCAGAAGGTTAGGGAACGCAGCCCACACAGCTGAGAAGAGGGGCACTGGATTCACCCCAAGACTTCTGACTTCAGATCCGATGTGTTTTCCTCAGGACGACTTTAAGGGCCTCCGAGGTCCGACTTCTGCCAACTAGGTCACTCCAGGGCCACCATGATCACACCTTCCAGGACAGTTCCACCAGGTAAGTGAGGGGCACTTCCCTGCTTTTCCACTGCCTGCCTCCTGTTCCTACTAGACTACCTCCTGCTTATCAACATGGTAAGCCTCTAAAACAAGTAGTTCCCTACTGGGGGTGATTTTGCCCTATATATAGGGACATCTGGCAATGTCTAAGGGACACTTTTGATCAAGACAGGAAAGAACGGGGTACCAATCTTCCCAGTGAATTTGAGGTTCTTGTTTCGTTAGGAAAGAATTTGAATTCGGAGATGAAATGATAGGTAAGAAGTGGATTTATAGAGAAACACACTCCACAGACAGAGTGTGGGCCATCTCAGAAGGCCAGAGAGAGCCTTGAAATATGACCTGGTTAGTTTTTACTGGCAGGGTAATTTCATAGGCTACTGAGTGGGAGGATTATTCCAATTATTTGGGGGAAGAGACAGCGATTTCCAGGAATTGGGCCACCACCCACTTTTTTACCTTTTACGGTCAGTCCCAGAACTATCTTGGCACAGGTGGGTGTGTCATTTAGATGCTGCTTAAGTACTTGGATGCAATCTCAAAAACCACAGAATGATCTCTGTTCGTTTCCAAGGCAAACCATTCAATATCACGGTAATCCAAGTCTATGCCCCGACCAGTAATGCTGAAGAAGCTGAAGTTGAACAGTTCTATGAAGATCTACAAGACCTTCTAAAACTAACACTCCCAAAAGATGTCTTTTTCATTATATGGGACAGGAATGCAAAAGTAGGAAGTCAAGAAACACCTGGAGTAACAGGCAAATTTGGCCTTGGAGTACAGAAGGAAGCAGGGCAAAGGCTAATAGAGTTCTGCCAAGAGAATGCACTGGTCATAGCAAACACCTTCTTCCAACAACACAAGAGAAGACTCTACACATGGACATCACCAGATGGTCAACACTGAAATCAGACTGATTATATTCTTTGCAGCCAAAGATGGAGAAGCTCTATACAGTCAGCAAAAACAAGACTGGGATCTGACTGTGGCTCAGATCATGAACTCTTTATTGCCAAATTCAGACTTAAATTGAAGAAAGTAGGGAAAACCACTAGACCATTCAGGTATGACCTAAATCAAATCGCTTATGACTATACAGTGGAAGTGAGAAATAGATTTAAGGGACCAGATCTGATAGAGTGCCTGATGAACTATGGATGGAGGTACCTGACATTGTACAGGAGACAGGAATCAAGATCATCCCCAAGAAAAAGAAATGCAAAAAAACAAAATCGCTCTCTGAGGAGGCCTTACAAATAGCTTTGAAAAGAAGGGAAGTGAAAAAGCAAAGGAGAAAAGGAAAGATATATCCATTTGAATGCAGAGTTCCAAAGAATACCAAGGAGAGATAAGAAAGCCTTCCTCAGTGATCAATGCAAAGAAATTGAGGAAAACAATAGAATGGGAAAGACTAAAGATCTCTTCAAGAAAATTAGAGATACCAAGGGAACATTTCATGCAAAGATGGGCTCACTAAAGGACAGAAATGGTATGGACCTAACAGAAGCAGAAGATGTTAAGAAGAGGTGGCAAGAATACACAGAAGAACTGTATAAAAAAGATCTTCAAGACCCAGATAATCACGATGGTGTGATCACTCACCTAGAGCCAGACATCATGGAATGTGAAGGCAAGTGGGCCTTAGAAAGCATCACTACGAACAAAGCTAGTGGAGGTGATGGGATTCCAGTTGAGCTATTTCAAATCCTGAAAGAAGACGCTGTGAAAGTGCTGCACTCAATATGCCAGCAAATTTGGAAAACTCAGCAGTGGCCACAGGACTGGAAAAGGTCAGTTTTCATTCCAATGCCAAAGAAAGGCAATGCCAAAGAATGCTCTAACTACCGCACAATTACACTCATCTCACATGCTAGTAAAGTAAAGCTTAAAATTCTCCAAGCAAGGCTTCAGCAATACATAAACCGTGAACTTCCAGATCTTCAAGCTGGTTTTAGAAAAGGCAGAGGAACCAGAGATCAAATTGCCAACATCCACTGGATCATCGAAAAAGCAAGAGAGTTCCAGAAAAACATCTATTTCTGCTTTATTGACTATGCCAAAGCCGTTGACTGTGTGGATCACAATAAACTGTGGAAAATTCTGAAAGAGATGGGAATACCAGACCACCTGACCTGCCTCTTGAGAAACCTGTAGGCAGGTCGGGAAGCAACAGTTAGAACTGGACATGGAACAATAGACTAGTTCCAAATAGGAAAAGGAGTACGTCAAGGCTGTATACTGTTACCCTGCTTATTTAACTTATATGCAGAGTACATCATGAGAAATGCTGGGCTGGATGAAACACAAGCTGGAATCAAGATTGCTGGGAGAAATATCAATAACCTCAGATATGCAGATGACACCACTCTTATGGCAGAAAGTGAAGAAGAACTAAAGAGCCTCTTGATTAAAGTGAAAGAGGAGAGTGAAAAAGTTGGCTTAAAGCTCAACATTCAGAAAACTAAGATCATGGCATTGGGTCCCATCACTTCACGGCAAATAGATGGGGAAACAGTGGAAACAATGGCTGACTTTATTTTTCTGGGCTCCAAAATCACCGCAGATGGTGATTGCAGCCATAAAGTTAAAAGACGCTTACTCCTTGGAAGGAAAGTTATGACCAACCGAGACAGCATATTAAAAAGCAGAGACATTACTTTGCCAACAAAGGTCCGTCTAGTCAAGGCTATGGTTTTTCCAGTGGTCATGTATGGATGTGAGAGTTGGACCATAAAGAAAGCTGAGCGCCAAAGAATTGATGCTTTTGAACTGTGGTGTTGGAGAAGACTCTTAGTCCCTTGGACTGCAAGGAGATCCAACCAGTCCATCCTAAAGGAGATCAGTCCTGGGTATTCCTTAGAAGGACTGATGATGAAGCTGAAACTCCAATACTTTGGCCACCTGATGGGAAGAGCTGACTCATTAGAAAAGACCCTGATGCTGCGAAAGATTGAGGGCAGGAGGAGAAGAGGAGGACAGAGGATGAGATGGTTGGATGGCATCACCAACTCGATGGACATGGATTTGGGTAGACTCCGGGAGTTGGTGATGGACAGGGAGGCCTGGCATGCTGCGGTTTATGGAGTCGCAAAGATTTGGACACGACTGAGCGACTGAACTGAACTGAACTGAATGTATAACAATGAGCAATATAATGAGGCTCAAGGTCTACGGGAAGTCAAATCTTTCACCATCTTGGACCCAGTTGATTCTAACTAGTCTTTGTCATGTCCTATGTCTATGCCATTCTTTTAAAGGTTGTGTCCTGCCCCCTTCCCTCCTGTTTTACTAACATCTAATGGATAGAGGTCAGGGATGCTGGCAAGCATCTTACAAAGCACAGGACAGCCCCCAAACAGTTACAAAGCCCAAAATAACGAAGGGCTAAAGTTGGGAAACCTTGGTGGAAGGCACCCCTTCTTCAGGCGGGACCTGTCCATCCCATATTAAAGGGCTCAGTGCATGTTTCCAGGGGGCAGATGCCAGGAAGAACTACAAATTCACAGTGGTCATCTTCTCCTCCAGTCACCTCCCGTGGCCTGGGAAAGCAAAATACATTGATATTCATTCCATACTTTTCCTAATTTCCTCCCCTTCTATTATACCATCCAACCTGGATTCTGCTTTTTAAGGGCAGGAACTCAAGTTTAATAGACATATCCACAGGCAGGCAATGTGAATATCACTTCTAACACAGAGCTCTCTCTGGGGTGACACAGGTGGAGAAGCAGAAAGGGGGAAAAGAATTGTGAAGCAATCAAAAATTTCCACTTACAATATTAACCTCTTTGAACAATGCATTGCCAAAGAGATCTTGAATGCAAATTGATCTTTCCTGAGGATATACACTTTTCCTGGGGTCAGACTCTAGCTCCACGAAGGCTGATTTTCATGTTTTTCTTCTGAATGTTAAATCAGCTCTTAATCACATCCACGAGGCTACCCGTGAAGCCACCCATCGGAGTGTTTTGGTCTTCATTCTTTTGATTTCCATTCTGGAAAGGGATGACTTAGGCAGGCCTGCCTCACATTTTCATTCTGCTTAAGCAAACACTCACAAGCATTTAACAAGGGCCGATACTGCAAAATGCACTCTAGTCTTCCCGACTGTTGGAGGATTACGTGTCTAACTTGCGGAGTCTATTTTTCCCTCCGCGTGCAGAGGCCGATGGAGATTTTATGCAAATAACTCTTGTGGCAAATGAAAATGAAGGCAGTGATTTCTTTACTTTTCCTCTACTCTCTGCCATTCATCCATTGCATGCAGGCCATATTTACTGGGCCCATGTTCTATTTTGGGCCCAGGGCTTGGGGCTAGGTATACAGAAGTGACTCTGACAGCTGCCCTCCCCCGCCCCCGCCGTGAGGATCCCCTATGAGAATGCAGCAAACAAACAGACACAGATCCCATGAACATGAACACAGACAGGGCCAGGGGAGGCAGGATTCTCAGCAGAAAAACATTTGATTGGAGCCAAAGAGGATGCCACAATGTCAAAAGGCTGGTGAGTAGACAGCAGTCATCCTAGAAGATCAGGGAACCACTACGAGAAGTGAAAGGGCATGGCTGGGGTGGGGGGGACTGCAGCTAATTCCTTTGGGTGAGCAGAACACGGAGCCATCACATAACAAGGCTGTCGGGTGGAGGGAGTGAGATCGAGATGGCCTTGAATTGCAAATGAAGAAGACATCAACTTCATTCCAAGGCTCCTGGGGAGATTCCTAAGTATCTGTGCTTGGGGAAGCCAACAACTCTACAAGCAGCGTGAGGACAGGGTTCGTGCAGAAGAAAGTGTAACCCAGAGGCTAACCTGATGACTGGGGACCAAGCCAAGAGCCATGTCCTTGATTTGGGGACATTTCTGTTAACAAGATGCTGCTTTGCTCCATATGTGGGTACGATGAAATGAATGTATCCCCCTCAGGTTTAATATATTGAAATCCTAATCAGTACCAGTCCACACAGCCTGCTAAGAATCAGGCTGCACAGTAAGAGGTCAGTGCCAGGTGAGCGAGTGAAGTTGCATCTACTGCTCCCCACTGCTCACATTACTTGCCTAGAAATCCAAGACCTTGGTGTGAGTAGGGCACGCTCTCTCTGAAGACACTTAGGGGAAGACCCATTCCAGGTCTCTCTGAGCTTCTGGTTGTCCCTCGGCTAGGGTAGCACAGCTCTGGCCTTTACATGGATGGGGGCCCACCCTCATCGAGTATGATCTAATTCCAGCTACTGACAACTACATCAATGACATCTTAACATATATGGAGGTCCTGGGGGCTGAGACTCCAGCATCTCTGAGTCACAACATCTGCTGAGACTCACACAAAAGTCAAGAAAAGAAAACAACATGAGGAAGAGTCAGGAAGAGGTGGTTTAGTTCTATAGGATCAGGGATACCCAGTCCCCAGGGGCCACAGGTCAAAGAGGAGCGGGACTCAAGACAAGTGGAAGATGGACGAGACGGCCTGAAAACTACCACAGGTTTCACACTCTGTTGTTGCTGTCACTGAGTCGTGTCTGACTCTTTGCAGCCCCATGGACTGCAGCATGACAGGCTTCCCTGTCCTCCATTATCTCCTGGAGTTCATGTCCATTGAATCAGTGATGCTATCTAATCATCTCATTTCCTGTCACCCCCTTCTCCTCCAGCCCTCAATCTTTCCCAGCATCAGAGTCTTTTCCAGTGAGCTGGCCCTTCGCATCAGGTGGCCAATACTCCAAACGGTGTCAAAGGAACAGTATGAAGGCAAGTTCCAGAACACCAAGTTCTAGCAGCTTATTTCACGACCCAACTGGACCCTCACTTTCTTGAGGCCTCGGCATCCAATTAAAATAATTACAGGTTCCATAACTGACCTCTGACACCCAAAACACAACATCTGCTTATCAGTTCCAAAATCCATGGGGAAATTTAAATCCCTTCTCTGCAGGGCTGCAGAACTATTCATGGTTTTCTAACAATCTCTTCCTTTTCTAGCTGTAGGTAAGAACTTTCAGCTAACATTCCTGCCACTTTCAAATTAAATCAGATTAAATCGCAGGCATCCAGCCTTTCTATAAAAAAATCAAATTGTTCCGATATATCTCACTCCCACAGCACATTAGACAGATGCAGCACATAAAGTAAACAGTCTAGTTAAGAAGTGCGAGTTCATTAGTTGTGGGGCTGTCAGGAGCACCCAAGAGCTGTGATAACACAACGCGGTTCCCATCTTAGAAGTCAAGCTAAATGCTTTCCATTTTTATCACCCAATTCATAACCTTGCTGTCTGGCTTTAAGAATCAATAGCCTGGTAGTTTTGGTATCCAATAAATTTGTCTTCATTTGGACATTTTTCATTTCCCATGCCACTTGAAGAGAGAGGGATAAGGTAAATTGTTCCTCTCATGGCATTTGTTTTTGTTTTTTTTTTTCAAATCTATAATTTCACACTGACACATTCCACAAACCAGTGAAGGCAAAGAGAGGGAAAGAGAGCAGATATCAGAGGCCCCATCCTGAGATCAAAGAAGCTTCCAACTGGGATCACCTGAGACAATTTAAAAACAAGGGCACATGGGCAAAGGTCAACTGGTCTACCCAGGGTGACCCATTATTTCCATAGCAAGGAATTTTTATCTAATACTTACCATGTGCCAAACCCTATGCTATACTTTACATGATTTGTCTCATTAGTTCTCAGGGGAGAGGGATCTGAAAGAAAAAAAGCCAATGTTTTATGTATACCCACACACAAATGGGAATACACAGTATATTTACTTATTTTTATATTTATTAGAACACTGAAACTGAAGGAAAGAAGGTAATTCCAGCTTTCTGGATAATAAAAAGCAGAAAGAAACTTTAACAAGCATATTTAAGGCAAATCAATATATATAGGTACAGATTTAAAAATCAATGAGTTTAAATCTAAAAGAAAAGCTGCAGAGGGAGCACTTCTTGAATCCAATGCAAATTATCTGAATCAGGAAATGGGGGCTCAGACAAGGGAATGACATATCCAAAGTTATCTAGACAGCATAAGACCAGAATTAAATCTAGATTCTGAATTTTAGTCTTCTTGAGCTGCTGTTTCAGTGTTATTATCATCATCAAATCAACACATAACTGGTCAAACCATATCTCACTCACACAGCTTCTAGCATCCTTTCTAATTGCAGGGGTCTCCAACCTCTGGGATCTAATGCCTGATGTTCTGACGTAGAGCTAACATAATAATAGAAATACAGTGCATAATAAATGTAATGTGCTTGAATCATCCTGAAACCATTTCCCCCAAACCTCCTAGAAAAATCATCTTCCAAAAAACCTGTCTCTGGTGCCAGACAGTTTGGGGACCGATGTCTAATGCACCCTACTGATTAATTCTGGAAGCGTTGCTGTGTTCGGGATTCACCAGGCTGACAACACAATGGTAGTAACTAAAATATGAAGAAATTCAGTGCTTTGTTTCTCTGTAAATTTTAAAGACAAAAGAAACCTCTAAAACCCATGCAATTCTGATCATAGGCCCAGACTGGGGGGAAAAAAATGACATATCCCAATTTGTTCTTGTTTACAAATACTTTTAAGCTGTTTGTCAAACAAAATGATTCTGTCTGCCAGATGAGATCCCAATTTCCTATGTTCATTAGCAGCTGATGAACAGAAAGGGTCACCCTGATGATTTAGTAATTTGGCCCTGACTCTTGTCAAAGACACTTAAAAAAAAAAAAAAAAAAAAAAGTCCAAGCTGTCAGGAGAGAAAGGAAATGCTGCTGCTGCTGCTAGGTCGCTTCAGTCGTGTCTGACTCTGCGCGACCCCATAGACGGCAGCCCACCAGGCTCCTCTGTTCCTGGGATTCTCCAGGCAAGAACACTGGACTGCGTTGCCATTTCCTTCTCCAAAGGAAATGCTATTTGATCCAATTTGTGCACTATTTTTGTGCAAACAAGAGTAGATATTAACAGGCATGAGATATTAAGTCTCCACAACCAGGGCATGATGGTGAAGAAGCACAGGAAAGGAGAAAGACAGAGAATGTTTAAAATGCCCTGAGTTGGGAGCCACAGTCAGCTCAATTCAGTTCAGTCGCTCAGTCATGTCCGACTCTTTGCAACCCCATGGATTGCAGCACACCAGGCCTCCCTGTCCATCACCAACTCCCGGAATCACTCAAACTCATGTTCACTGAGTTGGTGATGCCATCCAACCATCTCATCCTCTGTCGGCCCCTTCTCTTCTTGCCTTCAGTCTTTCCCAGCATCAGGGTCTTTTCAAATAAGTCAGCTCTTCACATCAGGTGGCCAAAGTATTGGAGTTTCAGCTTCAGCATCAGCCCTTCCAATGAATATTCAGGACAGATTTCCTTTAGGATGGACTGGTTGGATCTCCTTGCTGTCCAAGGGACTCTCAAGAGTCTTCTCCAACACCACAGTTCAAAAGCATCAATTCTTCAGCACTCAGTCCACAGGCAGCTCTAAACTGCCTGGAAGCCAACTCTGACTGCCTCCTGTTTTAAATCCTGTGAGTAGCAAAGACATGCTTTCAAATTATAAAACTCGGGATCATGAGAAAATGAGGAATTCCTTAAGAAACTTGTAGTCTAGGGCATAAGTAGGGCACACTGCTCAAATGCTGGGAAGATGGAAAGATGGCTTTCCAAGTTCTAATAAGGCCCTTGATAGAGGAAAACTGATGTTTTAATATGACATGCATGTTGTAATGCAAAGCAACACCAAGGTTCTTATACAAGTCTATTAATCAGAATAAGCTGAAACTCCAATACTTTGGCCACCTGATGCGAAGAACTGACTCATTTGAAAAGACCCTGATGCTGGGAAAGACTGAAGGCAAGAGGCGAAGGGGACAACAGAGGATGAGATGGTTGGATGGCATCACCAACTCAATGGACATGAGGTTGAGTAAATTCCGGGAGTTAATGATGGACAGGGAGGCCTGGTGTACTGCAGTTCATGGGGTCGCAAAGAGTGGGACATGACTGAGCGACTGAACTGAACTGAACTGGGAAAGATTGAAGGCAGGAGGAGAAGGGGATAACAGAGGATGAGATAGTTGGAGGGCATCACCAACTCAACAGACATGAGTTTGAGCAAGCTCCAGGACTGAGTGAATTGAACTGACTGAATCAGAGTAATAAAGCATCCCCAATATCTGTCTCCCAATTGTGCCATCATGAGCTGGCAAAGTAAGAGTCAATGTTGCTACTCCATAGCCCAGGGGCACTTCTCCTTTGAGGAATCAGTTTCATTCAAAGGTTCCTATAGTCAAAGCCATGGTTTTTCTAGTAGTCATGTATGGATGTTAGAGTGCTGAGTGCTGAAGAATTGACGTTTTTGAATTGTGGTGCAGGAGAAGACTCTTGAGAGTCCCTCGGACAGCAAGGAGATCAAACCAGTCAATCCTAAAGGAAATCAACCCTGAATATTCATTGGAAGGACTGATGCTGAGGCTGAAGCTCCAGTACTTTGGCCACCTGATGTGAAGAGCTGACTCACTGGAAAAGACCCTAATGATGGGAAAGACTGAAGGCAAAAGGAGAAGGGGTTGACAGAGGATGTATGGTATCACTGACTCAAGTGACATGAACTTGAGCAAACTCTCAAGAGATAGTGAAGGACAGGGAAGGCTGGCATGCTGCAGTGCACAAGTCACAGTTATGTCCCTTGGAATTCCATTTCAGACTCTCCAGAGCTGGCAGAGGTTGCCTAGGAAAAGATGAATTATTTTTTTCCCAGAAGTTGGGAAATGGTATGAAACATCCTGACCTTATATAAAGCCACCATGGAGGGAGGTCAGAAGCACAATTCTCTCCCTACTCCCCAGACAGTTCTCTGTCCACTCTCTCCAGAGGGGCTCTGAGCATCTTTACCTTCCAAATCCTTTTCTCCTTTATCCCCTTAGTATCCCCCACAAGTCTCAGTTCTTGCTTGCTCAGGGAATACCACTCCTTCCTAGCATGTACCATCATTACAAAATACACTTATTTGCAAGGTTATTTTATTTCTTTACTTTCTTCCCCTGTAGAGTATAAGCTCCCTCAGGGATTCTTTCTAAGTAAAATAAATAAAAGTAAAATGGCTCATATTATTTTTCACCCAATTTTAAACAGGAACAACAGAAAATTTCTGAAGATCTTTGAAACACCCTGACTTACAGGTTAATCCAAACTTTTGAAAAATTGCTGGAGAGTAAAGTTTCACAGCCTGAGGACCAGGAGGCAGGCTGGTGACTTTAATCCAAGAGGTGATGCTTTCATCCTTAGCAGGAAGTGAAAGCAGGTGGGAACTGACAAGGACATTTCCCCCATGATCTTCTTAAAAATAAATCTTCATGGTAAAGTCTCAATATTCTTCATTAAAGGAGAAATGTCTTTTAATTTCCACAATTTCAGACTTCTATATCTTACACCAAATATAAGGGGGCAACAGAGGATGAGCTGGTTGTATGGCATCACTGACTCAATGGACATGAGTTTGAGCAAACTCTGGGAGACAGTGAAGGAAAGGGAAGCTTGGCGTGCTACAGTTCATGGGGTTGCAAACAGTTGGACATGACTTATCGACTGAACAACAACAACAAATAAAATACATTTCAAAACCAATAAAATAAATCTATATGACCATTCTTTTGAAATATGCTTCTTCCCAGTTATCTGCCAGGTCAACTCCTAATTGCCCTTCCAGACCCCACTTCAACCATCACCTCCTCCATGAAGTCTTCCCCATCAGACTGAGCTCAGCTCCATCAGAGTGAGAAATCACTCATTCAACTCCATTTTAAAAATCTTCCTATTTCGGTTTAAAAGGACTCAGTGAGAAGGTTTCTTCCTACCTTTTCAATATGGCACTAGCATATCCTTACAGCCTCCAACACTTGCCAAGGGGAATTGAGAATTCTCACCGTGCAGCGTCTGGCTAACAATGGCACCTGGGCAGACTTGAACACAGGATGGTTCCTTTGGTTATCTGCTGCTTATGGAGATATTTAGTCTTATCACCATAAAAGCCTTCACATAAATAAGGTCTTAGAAGATGTGACCAAACACTGAACAGGAAAATGGTAGTAACAGAGTTGGCAAACCCCTGCACCTGCTCCTGCTTAGCTGCCTCAGTTGTGTCTGACCAACTCCTTGTGACCCCATGGACTATAGCGCACCACGTTCCTCTGTTCATGGGATTATCCCAGCAAGAATACTGGAATGGGTTGCTATGCCCTCCTCCAGTGGGACCTTCCCCACCCAGGGATCAAACCCACATCTCCTGCATCCCCCTGCACTGCAGACGGATTCCATACTGCTGAGCCACCTGGGACAAAGCCCTGCCCCACCGTAAACTCCACGGGGCCAGGGACAGAGTGTCCAGCTGGTTCTCAGCTGTGTCTGTGCACTCGGCATAGTACCTGGGATGAACTAGCCACTCAGTAACTATTTGTGGAGGGAACTGAAACTCAGGGATACAGCTGAACCATGAAACGACACAGCTGGAATTTCAACCACATCTTCTTACGCTAAGACTCTTCTTACTCTAAGAACCAAACGTTTTCAACTTCGGAACTCTATACCAAACTGCTTCAAAAGCCAATAAATATTTATTATTTATGAAACTAAGATAGTCCTTTTCCTTGAGGTATTTGTAACCCCAAAGAAATACTTAGAATTCATACCACCCAGTAATCTCCATCTATTCTTTTGTTTTCAAAGATATGATGAAAAGCCAACTGTCCGTCCATGGAAGTTGACCCAAGTTTAGGTTTATCCTGAAAAACTCCACACCCAGAGGATCTACAAGTCTCACATGCCACCTTCCTAAACTCAGCAAGATATAAGAATTGACAGGTGTTTTCAAAAGCTGACTTGAATTTTTTTCCATAATAACCATCCAGAATATTTATTTAGATGACTTCTGGAATTTCAATCCTTATTTTTTTTTTTTTTTCTTTTTTGCTTTAAATGCCCACAGGCACACGTCCTTTCAAGGTGAATTTCAGGTAAAGATTCTACCAGAAACAGCTGCGGTAACTTTTCTTTTGAGAGTAACTTTTCTCTTGAGAGTGCCTTGGACGGTAAGGAGATCCAACCAGTCCATCTTAAAGGAAATCAGTCCTGGGTATTCATTGGAAGGACTGATGTTGAAGCTGAAACTCTAACACTTTGGCCACCTGATGCAAAGAACTGACTCATTTGAAAATATCCTGATGCTGGGAAAGATTGAGGGCAGGAGGAGAAGGGGATGACAGAGGATGAGATGGTTGGATGGCATTACTGACTCAATGGACATGGGTTTGGGTGGACTCCAGGAGTTGGTGATGGACAGAGAGGCCTGGAGTGCTGCGGTTCATGGGGTCACAAAGAGTTGGACACGACTGAGCAACTGAACTGAACTGAACTTTTCTTTCCATACACCATAAACAAAATTTTCTTAAAAGAACATAAAGAGCTCTGCTTCATAACTTGTATTACCTATAAAGACGAGGCTTGAAATGAAGAAAGAATCCACTTTCCTAGAAGTAAATGAGAAAAGCCCATGAGTGATGAGATAAATCATTCAATTAAAAAGTCTATGAGCTCCATACTGAAAAAGCTGTAACCACTTTCAAATTTTTACTAATTTAATTGAGACATGGTGAGGATGGTCTGACAGCAGCACTGAAAAAAGACAAACAACAAAAAGCCATCACAAGAACTACAAAAGCAGGCTAGTTTGGGGCCATTGACTGTCGGGGCAAATGGTTCTTCACACCTGGGTAATTCCCCTGGATTAGAGTACAGTACAAAGGCGAAATGAGTCACAAGAAGATTTTTTAAAGATTCAGACTTGCCTGTTTGAGAAGGGAGAAGAATACAAGTTAAGAACATCTTCCAGGACAGCATTATGCATTTTGGAGTTTGTTTTGGGAAATTTTGCTGCCAAAAAAAGGCAAACTGTTCTTTCATCTGGAAATTCAAGTGTATGGAATACTTTATTACTAATAATGCCTTATCATTAGGCTTTGGGGCATTTCATAGATAAATTTCCATAGGAATAATACTGCTCAGTTGCATTGTTAATAATGTTATTGATGATTAATATTATGCTACATTATTATTTATTAATATATGAATAATATTATCAGCAGAATGTTAAATTTGGTATAGTAATATAGTGGATCATTATGTAGAAATCCTTATGGACTTCCCTATGGAAGCTAAGCCAAAGGTTTACTGCTACCATGGGGTTGGCCAAAAAGTTTGTTTGGGTTTTTCCATCCCATGTTATAGAAAATGTCTGTGTTTCCTATGGAGGGACCGTTTGTAGAAGCTTGCGTTTTTGGTGTGTGTACTTTTTTTATAGCTGTGATTAGAGTAGACCTGATTTGGAATGCTGTGTCAGTTCAGGTGTATAGTACAGTGCTTCAGGTTGTGGACAAACCCAAACAAGCTTTTCGGCCAACCAAGTATCAATACGAGCACCAGTATCACTACTATAGGACCGCTAGCACCACCCTCACTAATAATGACCACCGCTGTCTTTCCAGTAAAATACTGTAACTCTTCTTCTGTCTAAGGGAAAAGGAGACCAGCATACGTCTTATTTGTTAAACGCCTGCTCCATGCACGGATAGGCCCTGGATCACATCATCTCACCCAATCCTCAACAACAGCCCTAAGGAGTAAAGGAGACTCTCATCATCTGGCCCCTCTTCTGTCTGCAGAGGGCGAGTGGACATCGAGGCGCCTGCCCCCAGCACAGGGCCAGTGTCCGTGCTCAGACACACGGAGTTCAAGGCGAGCGTGACCTTCGCTCTGTGACAGGACACACTCGGGCTGCAGACCGGCTGGGATGCAACAGATTAGGAGGGGAAGAACGTGACCAGGAAAACCTGTCATTGGGGAGCCTCACGAAGAGGGCAGGATGCAGGGCACTGGCAAGGAATGAGAATCATCGTTTACACCCTAGGGGTGGCACTACACACAAGACTCGCCATCCTGTCTTCAAAACTGAAATGCAGAACACACACACCAAGAAACAGAGTAACAGATGTAGAAAATAAACTTACAGTTACCAGGACATACGTGGGGGAAGATAAATTGGTAGACTGGGATCAATACATACAACTAGTATGTTTAAAAAAAAAAAAAAACTGACGTGAAGAGCCAACTCCTCATTGCAAAAGACCCTGATGCTGGGAAAGATTGAGGGCAGGAGAAGAGGGCAACAGAGGAAGAGATGGCTGGATGATGTCATCAACTCAATGGACATGAGTTTGAGCAAACTCTGGGAGATAGTAGAGGACAGGGAAAATTGGTCTACCGCAGTCCAAGGGGTTGCAAAGAGTCGGACACAACGGAGCACCTGAACACCAACAAAAGTAAGGACCCATTGTACAGCGCAGGGAACTCTATCAGTCTGTGATGACTTCTATGGGAACAGAATCCAAATCACAGTGGGTACGTGTTTACGTATAACTGAATCAACTGTACTGTACACAAATAGCAAAACACTGCAAACACAACAAAATTGGAGGAGAGCACAACACTCTCCTCCAATAAAAACTATAAAAAGTACACACCGCAAAAACACAGGCTTTCAGACTGTCCCTCCCCAGGAAGCACAGGCATTGCAAGCCCCTGCCCCACTGTTCACACTAGTCTCCCTCACTCTCTCTGCTACCCAACATGACTGGCTCCCAGGGGAACACAGACTCCCATTCCCTAGGGGCCCAAGAGTTTTCCCCCAACACCACCCCTGAAAAAAACAAAGAAAGGAAAAGGTAGGCAGGGGCCACCCAGGGTGAGAGGCAGAAGGAACCATAGTACTGACCATCTAGTACTATTTCATTCCACATCCAGGAATGATTTTTCACAAAAACAGCAAAGACTGCCCCCGTGTATTCAGAGAAGGGAGGTCCGTGACTGGCTGGGCCATCACACACCATGCCTTCCTGATTTCAGAGACACCCACTGCACTCCCAAGGCATCTCCAAGACAGGTTTTCCATGGGACATCATCATTCACATTAGTGATCTGAAAAAGACTTGGAAACATGTCCCAGAAGTTTGAAATTTCACTCTCTCACCATTCTGGATTGCTCCAGGACTGCCAATTTCCAAAACTGCAACAGCTGGGGAAGAAAGTAAACAGCCAACTGCCCCGTATCTGGTAGGGGACACTGGCCTTCTCCAGTTTTAAAGGAGGAGGAGCACCAGAGATCTCAGCTCCTGCCTGGCATCCCCAAAACTGAGCAGAAAGGACCCTCCCAACCAGGGGACAGCTGCTCCCAACAGCGCCCCCATCTTTATTTGAATTAGGACTTTGGTTTCATTTTATTACAATTCCACTGTAGGAAATGAAAGCCTCCACTACCCAGTCCCCACCTGCAAACCTGAAACTCAGCACCGGCTGTGAGTGAGGAAAGAGGAATTCCCCTTCTCTCAGGAGCAAGGCTTTCTTCCAGAATATGAATGTAGCAGTAGTAGTGTTAGTCAGTTGTGTCCAACTCTTTGCGACCCCATGGTCTGCAGTCCGCCAGGCTCCTCTGTCCATGGGCTTCTTCAGGCAAGAATACTGGAGTAGGTTGCCGTTTCCTTCTCCAGGGGATCTTCCCAACCCAGGGATCGAACCTGGATCTCCTACGCTGCAGGCAGATTCTCTACCATCTGAGCTACAAAGATATGGACAGCAGTTGTCAATTTCCGAGTCCCTCCTGCCACCCCGCAAGAACTCAGGAAAACTTCTTCCTACAAAGAACTTTCCCTAGCTCCTCTCCAAACCCACCCAGCAGGTTTGCTTTCCTTCCTCCTCCAGGCAGGCTTCTGCTTATTTAAATAAGGCCAGCCCCCTCTTTTCCTCAAAAATCTGTCTTTTTATTGCCTGTTATTATCATAAAAAAAGGTGAAGGAATTTCTTGCTTTCATGCAAATAGATCTGAAAATAAAGAAAAACTAACAAAAACAGAACAGACAGAGGTAGCTTTTCTTTTGTTTTCTTTTGTTTTGGGTTTGTTCTTTTTTTTTTTTTTTTGGCAAAAGAATGTGTTTAATTTCCAAGTTTTCTGTAGGGGCTCTCTCTCCTCCAACTGCAAGGAAAATAAAGAATAACCTGGGTGTGGATACTGTAAGGCCGAAAGCATGAAGATAAGTCTATGCTTGATGAGACGCTCACCCTCCTAAACTCCCAAATCCACAATCTTCCCAAGACCTGCATTCAAGTCCGTGAAGTATGTGGTAGGACCCCATGCATCTGTGTGTATAATTTGTGAATAATTTGCAAATGCTGAAGGACACTGTCTTTTCCTAGACAGTGGACCACAAAAGATGGTGTCTGGTGGAAAGGAAGTAATGAGGAAGGGAAAGGAGGGAGAAAGAGGCGGAGAGGGGCCGAAGCCGTGGCATCTCAGGCACCAGTAGTCCCAGGGGGCCTTGGAGACGCGGGCTAGAGCATGGGGCGTCTGTCCACAGACCTAACTTTTCCAGCCAATACTGCTCTCAGCAGAAGCACGGAGGCAGCAGATCTCACAGGAACCAGTGGCTATGACAGCTGTTCCTCTTGGCTCTTCGGGCGGATATTTCAACCCAACTTGCCCTCCCACTGCTATGTAGCCATGAGCAACTCACACAAGTTCTCTAAACTCAAGTGTCCTCATCTGTGCAGCAGCCAGACTCAATCACCCTAAGTGAGACCAGCTCCAGAGAGAAAAGGAGCTCCATTCACAGAAACCAAATACCAGAAGGTGGTGGACATATGATGATGTGAGGAGCGGCTTCCTCATCTCTAGCATGGACTAGGGCTCAGTGAGTGGTCTTCCTAGTCCCTAGCACAGAACAGGACTCAGTGAGTGGTCTTCCTCATCTCTAGCATGGACTAGGACTCAGGGAGTGGCCATCATTGCTGTGGGTCCTGTTTGAAGAGAACTGATCTCTAAAGAGATTCTGGTTTCATTTTTATCAACTGTGTTACCCAGTAGAAATGACTGAATCTCTCAGCCTCACGTATCTTCATCTAAAAAGTGGGATAACACAATAGTAGCAACCTGTAAGACTACTGAAAGCTCAGAGTGGAATAAAGTAAGTAAAGCAATGAGCAGAATGCCTGGTGTACAGTATGTATTTGGTGAGCTCTTAGCAATAACAATCACTGCTACTTACTTATATTTCTGTTTACATAGATGTTACCAATTTGATTCTGGCAGATTAATGGACATATGTATATGGAGGTATACAAATATGTGTGTGTGTGTTCGTGTGTGTTGTAAACACAGTAGACATAATGATTAAGAGTGTAGACTCTGGAGGCACACTGCCTAGGTTCAAATCCTGCCTCTGCCACCTATGGAGTGTGTGAGTTTATGCAATCCAACTGGCATCCCTGGACCTGTTTCTTCATCTGTAAAATGTGATAAAAAAAATTATATCTATCTCATAGGGACTTTGTGATGTTTAAGTATATATATATACATGAAAATAACAAAATTCTTCTTGTGGAAGACCTGGGGGAAATAGAGAGAGACAGAGACACGAAGGAAAAGAGGACATTTCTACTTTAAAAGTGACATGATAAGACTTGGGCTCTTCTAAGAGCATTTCGAAAGGTGCTCATTAAAGTGAGACCCTACAAAAAACATGAGAAACAGATGGGTTATATACAATGGAATACTACTCAGCCACAGAAAAGAATGAAATTTTGCCATATGCAGCTACATGGATAGACCTGGGGCTTTCCAGGTGGCACTGTGATAAAGAATCTACCTGCCAATGCAGGAGACATGGGTTCGATCCCCAGGTCAGGAAGAGCCCCTGGAGAAGAAAATGGCAACCCAATGCAGTATTCTTGCCTGGAAAATTCCATGGTCAGAGGAGCCTGGTAGCTAAGCTACAGTCCTTGGAGTCACAAAGAGTCAGACACAACTTAGTGACCGGGCATGGGGGTAAGCACAGGAGGATGGACTTGGAGGGCATTATGCTAAGTGAGACAAGTCAGACAGAGAAGAAGGATAAATCCTATATGATACTGCTGATATGTGGCATCTAAATGAAACAACAGACTAGTGACTATATCAAAGAAGCACCACACTCACAAACATGGAGAACAGACTAGCAGTTGCCAGTGGCAGGGAGGGGGCAATATAGGGGTGGGGAGTGAGTGGTCCAAACTCTTGGGTGTACAATAGACTCAAGGATGTATTGCACAACTAGGGGAATACAGCCAATACTGCGTAACAGTTGTAAATGGAAGTAGCCTTTAGAAATTGCATACAAAATAAAAAATAAATTTAAAGAATAAATTTTTTAGAAAAAGAAACAGATGGGGTGGGTGGGTGTATGAGTGGGTGGCTGGATTTCAAGTAAATGTGGAAGTAGGTGGATGAAATGGGAGGGAAGGACATCCCACCCATCCCGGCCATCCACCTTCCCCGCTGTGCCTTCCGTTTCTCAGCTACCATCACCTTCTAGGAAGGAGCCCTCATAGCCCCACCTTGCCTGGTGCAGGTAACCTGAGGCCTCTGAAACTTGCCATCCGCCCACTTTAGCTCCCAGGCATTTGTTCCTCTCTCCCCCTTGGGTTTGAAGGCGAGTTCATCACCTCAGGTCTTCTGGTTGGTTGCATTCAGTGTAATTAAAGCCCCCATGCCAGTGACTGATTCAGGGTCTGCATGGGTCTGAGTTGCTCTGATGGTTGTAGAACCCACAGTGGTTGTGGGAAGAGAACACAGCCTGGAAACATGCCTGAGACACAGTCTTGCGCCCTGGTCAATCTTGCCTGAAGACCAGCCGGTCAGTCAGTGGTTTATCTTGTTTTACTGTTATTATTTTTTTATTCTGCAACGCTGGGTCATGGTGGCCCATGGGCTTCTCTAGTTGCAGCATGTGGGCTCATTAGTTGCAGCATGTGGGATCTTACTTCCCTAAGCAGGGATCAAACCCCGGGCCCCCTGCATTGGGAGCATAGAGTCTTAACCACTGAACCACCAAGGAAGTCTCTCAATATCTTTTTTTCCTCTTAACAGACTCCTCTGCCAAAGCAGCCTTTTAAATTTTGATTAAGCCCAATGTATCCTTTTGGTTTATGAGTTGTGACTTGTGTGTCCCCCTCCCTCTCTTTTTTAACCCAAGATTAGTAAAGACACTTGAGTCAATCCTTAACCCTCCCATGACTCAGCTTCCTAACATGTAAAATGGGGAGAGTAATTATAGCACCTACTTAATGAGTTATTTTAAGAATTCAGAGCTGAAGTATATAAAGCACTTACACAGTACCCAACACACAGTGCTTACTGTTGTTAGTATTATTATTAGAAAATGTGTAATACCATCTTTTGCTCGACCACCTTGGGAAAATCCTGACAGCAAATGCCAGATAATTAACTATGAAAAAAATGCAGGTGAACAAACATCTGTGCAATGGAAAGATCTGGTGGAGGCAGAGATTACTAAAGAATACTCTGAATACAGAAATCGGGCCAAGTTTCTCAAACAAAAGGTAAATCAGAAACAAAAGGAATTGTGACCCAAGGCAAAGCCAAAAATAAAATCTATAATTTGGCTTCTTCAGCTCACAACTGCTGACTCCCTAACCGCCATTCCCACTTCAAAGGGCTCGGCATTGCAAAGGAGGCACAAGAAAGGGGGCTTTCGACCCATGAGCATTTAGAGAAAAGTTCTTAGGCCCTGTTGAATGTTCTGAACCACTCAGTTGGAGCGTGTCCTTTGATTCCCACTGGCAGGTGAGGAAGGGTAATCTCCATTTGCCTTAGGACACAGCTGTGTCCTTAGCTGTGTACTAATGGGTGGCTCTGTGCCAGCTTAATGCCAAAGGAAAAGAGCATTTTAAATTAACCTTTGGAAACTCCCGCAAGAGGAGGCTGTTTTCCCTTTACCTTGCTTAAATGACCATGAAGGTGGGGACACAGAACAGCCCCAGCATCGGCGCCCTTGTTTGGATAATCTCCCAGGACACGTGGTAGGATGCCTGTTACTTTCCACCTGGAAGTATTTGTTTCCATAACTCCCTACCCCAGGCCATACACAGGAGGGCAGGGACCCCAGTCAACTCATTTGTGTGCCTCACTGCCCAGGACATAATCAATGCTCAGCAATGGAACAAGTTGCCTGGCAACACTGGATGGCTAGGTGAACAGGTAAGTGGATGACTGGGTAGACAGACAAGTGGATGGATAGGAAGATGGGTAGATGGATGGACAGACTGATGAAAATTGAAAGAAGAGAAGGGGGCTCCAGGGAAAAGCAAAGTATTCTTTTTTTTTCCCATTTATTTTTATTAGTTGGAGGCTAATTACTTTACAATATTGTAGTGGTTTTTGCCATACATTGCCATGAATCAGCCATGGATTTACATGTAATCCCCATCCCAATCCCCCCTCCCCAAAGTATTCTTTCTCCAAATCATCCAGCTCTACTAATGCCTTACAGCCATTTCTGTATCTCCCTCGAGATAAGAATCATACACCTCTCTTCAATAAAAGCTACCGTTACATCATAGAAGTGGCAGAGAACTTCATTTCCCCAAAGTTCAGGGAATTCTGCTTTTACAGAACTAACATTTTCTCTCTCAAATTGAGACTGTATTTGTCTACATCTATCATGTCTATAGCTTACATGGTGCACCATATGTGGAAATGGCTTGAGAACAAGTCACCCATGGAAGCATGTGAGGGTGTGAGTCAGTTTCTAAAGTTAAACTCATCTGGAGAGCTGCCCATTTTATGATGTGTTATGCATAGAGTGAGAACCCAGGAGATGCTAATGGCATTAAGTGGTCTATAAGGTAATATGACTGATGGTTTAATAAGGCAAACAAAAAGAAAAGGGGGTGGGGGTGTCAGAGCCCTCAGGTTTCATGACTCTCCAGCAGGACTCACAGGACCCAGCACAAACTCACACATACTCATGACTATGACTTCTTACAGCCAAAGGACACCAAGTGGAATCAGCAAAGTGTAAAGGCAAGTGGGGTTAAATCTGAGGATTTAACCAGGCATAAGCTTTGAGGGTCCTCTCCCAGTGGAGTCACCCAGGATGCATCACCCAGCAATGAGCTGTGACAACACATAGGACGTGGTCCACAGAGGAAACTCCTTGGAGATCCAGTATTTCCACTGGGGACTCTCAGGTAAGCATCCTTTGCCTAACATGTACTAAAAGCCTGGACACGCAGAAGGAAAGAGGTGTTCAGCATGAACGATACTGTCTATACACATGGTGTCAGGAGTGACAGGAAGTCACTCTTCTGAGCTTTAGGAAAGGTGGTGGGAAAGTGATCCCTTGATCACTAGCCTCAAGCCAAGGGCTTTCTACAGATAGTGGTCAGGCTCATTAAGTCAACTTCTTCTCCAGAGGGGATACACACATATGAATTTTGGCCAGAGCAGTCTTCTTAGGAAGTCATTCACTGATTCCAACAATGCTGCCTTTGTTAATAACAGTTTGGGATTTCCCTTTGGCAGTTGCCTAAGAGCCCTATGTGCAAAATTTTCAAAACTTCAACCCATGAAGATGGACCTTATCTCCAACAACCAAGGTATAGACAAGTCTCTTTGGTTCAAACCACAAATTAACAATAAAATAATAAAACTGGATCGTTCTACCTTGGTGTCCAAGCACAGAGGGCAAAGGCCATCCCTCCATTCATTCTTCAAACATGTATTTTTGTGTGTGTGCTCAGTCGTGTCCAACTCTTTGCAGCCCCATGGATGCCTCTGCCCTCCAGACTCCTCTGTCCATGGAAGTTTCCAGGCAATAACACAGGAGTGGGTTGCCATTTCCTACTCCGGGGATCTTCCCAACCCAGGGATCAAACCTGCGTCTTTGGGATCTCCCGAATTGCCAGGCAGATTCTTTACCACTAGTGCCACCTTGGACGCCCTAAACATGTATTTGGCGCCTCTGAATTTCAGATGATTTGTTAGTTGCTAGGGACATACGTATGAGAAAGATGGCTGCAAGAACCCACAGCCCACGCACTGCTGTTCAGTACAATAAACACTCACCATGCACGGACCTGGGCACTGCCTCCCAGGGAAAGCTCTGCAGACAGCCAGCTGTGTTTGTGTGGTTTTGATACCATGAGCAACCTACTTTTATTTTCCCCTGGGAGTAAGGCTGTAACTCTTTGCTTTAAAAAAAAAAAAAAAAAGTCTGTTTTTAAAAATAACTAAACTGGCCCCCAATGTTCCCAGTGCAGCCCAGATTTTATTTTTCCAGGGCACGAAGAGACAGAAGCCAAGTTCAGGCCCCTCTTCTCTGCTTACACTCATTCTCTTACTAATCTCAGCCAGGCTTATGGCCTGAAACACCACCTAAATGCTGACAACTCCCAAACTCCATCTCCCAGCCCGAGTTTGCTCTAGAACCCCAAGCTCCTAGCCAGCCACCTGCTGGCCCAGTGTCTTCACACAGCTATCTGCCTGAAAAGTATCGCTAATTCCATAAGACTAAAACCAAACTACTGATATCCTCTTCAAAAATGGTTATTCCTATGATCTTTCCCATTACAGAAAATGGACGTCTCCCCCATTCCTTCTATTAATTGCTGCTCAGTGAGAAACTAGATTCACCACTGACTCCTTGCTTTCTGTTAGTTTGCACAACCAAAGTGTTGAACCAGCCTTGAAAGCACATCCAGATTCTGATTACTTCCCCCCACTATTGCTACTGCAATTCTGGTCCAAGCCAGCAGCATCTCTTGCCTGAATTACTGTCCTATTTTCCTAACTATATCCCTTCCTTGACCCTGAGAACCAGAGGAGTTCTTTTGAAAAGCAAGAAGGTCGTCTCTACCCTGCTGGGAGCCCTTCAGTGGTTCTCTTACTCCATTTCATTTGGAGTAAACACCCTGCATGTGATTTTCCCTGTCTGACCTCAGCTCTTAGCAGGGCCACCATGTTACACAAGCCCACCGTGCCCTGAACAAGGCGGGTGGAGAGGGCAGGTGAAAATCTAACCCACCCCTCTCATGAGCCCTGCCCTCAGGCTGTACCTCCAAGGAATTGTCTTTCTAATTTGCACAAAGGCACTTGAGGGATAGAGGAAGTGCTGTCTCACCCTCCTCCTCACTCAGCCTGTTTCTAGACTACAATGGCTATAATAGGGAAGAACAAATATGATTCCATACTGGAGCTGTTTCTTTAACTTTGGTATACTATTGCATTTGCTGTAAGCCAAGAATGCTGTCTATACCCCCAAAATATACAAGATAACCTATTCTCTCGGCTCTGACCTTTAGAGGTATAACACTTTTCCATTCATATAGAGATAAACATTTGCAGAACAGAGAATAACAGTTGTCTTGCTGGAGGTTTAGAGGAACATTGTGACCAGACCTAGGTGGACAGCTTCAAGAACAAAGAATTCTGGCACCCCTTCCCCTTTTCGTATAAAAGAAGCCTGAATTCTAACTCAGATGACAGTTCTTTGGGACACTAGTCTACCACCTTCTTGATCAACAGATTTTCTGAATCAAGTTTCTATTTCTTGTCCAGCACTTCGTCTCTTGATTCACTGGTGTACTGAAGAGCAAGCAGTATGAGTTTGGACTCCGTAACATGGTCACGCTCTTTTTAGCCCTTTGCCTTGCTGTGCCCTCTGTCTTGGACGTTCTTTCCCCCACCTCCCTCAGGATCCCTCAACTGTCCCTTAATACATCCCTATGTAAGATGACAGCCCATCACCCCCACCACATCATGTCCTATTTCCCTTACCTTTCCTTTCTTCTATTCTGAAACATTCACTATCACTGTGAGCATCGTTTAATGTCCATCTTTCCTTCCTAGAATTTTTTCACCATTTAAAGAAATTTATCAAAGTGAAATGCAACATACCACAAAATTAACTATTTTAAAGTGAACCATCCATCCACCACCATTTAGTCCAGTCACGGTGCTGTGTACCCAACATCTCTGTCTATTTCCAAAGCAGTTCCATCACTCCAAATAAACCCCTATACACTAGGCAGTTTCCCCCCATCCCCTCTCTGCCTGCTTCCCCAACAAACCTTGATCATGATCAACTTGGATTTTTGTTTCTAGAGATTAACTATTCTGGATAGTTCACATAAATGGAATCATACAATATGGGGCCTTTCTAGTATCTGACTTCTTTCACTGTCTCTCAGTAGAATTTAAGCTGATGACAACAGTCTTCATTGTTATTCACCACTCGTATTTCCTGTGCCAAAAAGTTGTGCCTGGTCAAAAAAAACACAAAAATACAAAAACAAAACAAAACCAATAGTTAAAATTTTAAGTGTCTGTTAAGTGAATGAATGGATGGACAAGTAGATGAATGAATGAATGAATAAATGAATGAATGAAGGGTCACATCATCCAGAAGAAAAAGAAACAAACAAAAGCAAGGTTCCCTGAAGGAGTTGAGAGGATCAAACGTAACTGTGAAACCATATTTAGAGGCGGCGGCAGCAAACCTGGCTATAAACACACGTTAGACTGGCCCAGAGTCTCTGAGTCTGGCCTTCAGGACAGTCTGGAGCTGTACAAATGAACCTGGTATGTTTTCTAGATCAGTGCTTACTGGACCTTCAGCAAAAACACCTCTTTACGTAATCACATATTGGACGAAAACAAATAGCTTCTTGAATACTTTCCAAGAACGTGGCTGTGTCATTACATAGCCATTGAAATTATCTATAATAGGACATCTCCCCAACTATAAACTCCTTGAAAATGGGACATGAGCTTATTTATCTTTAAATTCTGGTCCCCAGAGCAGTGCTCAGGCCCCTGGAACTTCTCAGGGATGCCAGCTGCCCTGCTCAAAGGGAGTCAATGAAACTCAGAGCTGACCTCAAATCTTCTCCCTTACACTTTCAAACGGTGCAACTCCCCAAAATGCAGTGTGATCAGTAGTCTGGCACAGCAGGTGAGACCACAGAGAGTTACAAAGAGCAAAGCCTTGGAGAGAGGTTGCCTGGGTTAAAATCCCAGCTCTGCCACTCCCAAGCTGTGTGACCTTGGCTAACCTTCTCAACTTCTCTGTGCTCAGTTTCATCATCTGCAAAGCCAGGATGATAGCCATCTGCTTCACAGAACTGTGGGGAAGTGAGTAAGTTAACCCATAAGAAGTGCTTACAATAGGGACCAGTGCATAGAAAGTGCTTACTTAGTAAGCTTTTGTGTTTACAACCAGGTATTAAATTTTTAAGTTCCTCCATCTTTAAGTTTCTCCATCTCCTTATCTGGAATAAGAAGGGTGAAGACTTGCCAGAGAGCTGGGAGAAGTCAGCAAGAGAACACACGCAACCCCTCCCCACCTGTCACAAAGGTGCTTGACACAAATAAGTGTGTGTGCGAGGGGAATCCAGATAATAAGCCTTCTTGAGTCACACATAAATTTAACCAACTATTATTTGCTGAGTGTTTACAAACCTTGAAGGAGGCACTTTGCACAGCTCTGGGATCAAATGTAAATAAGACCCAGAATCTCCCCATCCCAAGGATGCTTAAGATCTGACACTAGAGATAGAGGCAGTCCAAATGGTGATGTGTGCACAGAGACAACAGGAGTTTCACACACCACTATCCCGTGCTACAGTGACCCTCAGGCTGATCACAATACCATCGTCAGGCTCTGAGTACCTCAGGACAGAACTGCTCTGCCCAGGCATAGCTACATGACTTACTCTGGCCAAAGAAATAAGAACATAGGTGATGAAGAGGAAGCTTTAAGAACCAGTTGTGTGCCTTCCTCTCTGCTAGGATGACCAACAATAGTCCTGATGGGGTGGCCTCACCATCCTGGATCCCACGGTGAAAACAGCATGGAATGGAGCCTCAGGGGACTGAACTTGGATGGACACACAGTATGGGGGAAACTCTGATTATCATCATGTACCCTCCTGACATGTGTGTGGTTAACTTTTGAGTGGAAGTTGGGTAACTTGGGCATTCAAAATAAGTGGGGAACTTGGAACTCTTCCTTATTCTAACTGCCAGAATCCTACGAGCTGTTCCTCCCTGAAGTCAGCCAAAGGGCTGTTCCACCACCAGCTGTGGTGGGGACTGCTTTCATTCCTCCTGGTATTACTGTATTTCTCACAAATATCTCATTAAGGCAATTATCAGCCATTAGCACAGTAGCCCGAGCATCAGTACAATCACACACATTAATAAAACACAATTTAACAGAGCAAGTAAAGGCATGAACAAACCAGGCTCCCTTGTGCAGCACTGCTGGCTTGAGTTGGAGAGAAATTCCACGAAAAGAAAGCCGTGCATTTCACGGAAGCCTGCCGGTCTCGGCACCTTCTGAGTCATCCTTTGCCTGCGATTCAGTTCCACCAACGAAACCTGAAGTCTTGAAGGATAAGGAGGTGTCTGACAGGCAGGAAAAGTTAATATGCTTTCCAAGAGGGAAAAAGAATCTCCAAATCTTGGAAACATGGGAGAATATGTCAGATCTAGAGAGTGGGGAAGTTGAGATCTGATGTATAGAGGTAGGGCCCAAGGCCAGGAAGGCCGGAGCCCGCCTGGGAACAGATTTATACATCCTATTAAGCTGTTTGGACTTTTTCTAGAGGCAATGAGGAGTGACCAAGGAGGTTTTAGCAGGGGCTGCATGAGCTGCTCTGGGCTTTGGAAAAACCACTGTGGCAGCAGGAGAATGATGGATTAGAAGACAAGGGGAGGAGGAGGCCAGGCTAGTAGGACACTCCAGGCCAGGAAGGATGGGAACCCCGCCCAAGGCTGTGACAGACGGAGGTGAAAAAACCTGCTGGCGACACCAGGAGGGAATGGACTACCTGGTCTAAAGCTCAACCTGATGACCCAGGCAAGAGGGGGCAAGCAGAGAGAAAATGGAAGGGAGAACACGTTTCTAAGGATGACTCTGAGATGTCAACCTTGGGGACATAATGATGCCACTAAGAGAGACTTGAAAAAATTGCTTTGATAGGTCTAATCTAGGTGGACCAGTGCAGAAGACAATTAACACATGTAAATACAGACCTTAAAAACTCATTTCTTTTCTTCCTCAAGAGGACTTAATATCTGATGCTCCAGGAACAGAAGCCCCAGAGGACCTGTTCATGAGACCACGGCCATGCTAATAAGCTCTAGCAAGCTCTGAAGGTACTGGGAATCATGCTTGCCCCATAGCTTGTGACAGACAGTTTCATTTTGGACAAGGCTCTTTTGGGCATGTATTGTCTTTTCCTTGTCATTTCATCCCCCAGATGTTTGCTCAAGTGATGGCTCTCTGTAACACAATACCATTTCCATCTACTCAAGTCCCCAAGGGAAACCAGGACTCAAATCAGAGCCTCCCACTGCACACATTTCAGCCAGGGTGGGTTGTCTTTGCTAAGACCTCACTCAATCACATGTTCATCTTTGATCCACTTGGCCAGGGCACATATGGTCCATCCATCTAACAGATCCTCTGAGATGTCCCCTTGGGATGCTGATCCATTGCTGAGTTTCCCTTTGTGTAGAGTAACTCATTCCATAAACACAGTCAGACCTCAACAGCTGTCCAGGCCAAGAACACAACAATGATCAGAACGTTCCTTCACAGTTTGTTCACTCACCCAACAAATACAAACTAGGCCCTGACAGCACACTATACCCTAGACGATGAAGCACAGAGATGAAAAGAAAGCCAACTGTCCTTTAAGGAGTTCACAGCTTCCTCAAGGAGACAAAGAAAGAAGACGACAAAATACAGGTATATTTATTGTGATTGGTTCTGGTGGCTTTCTGGTTTTTCTTCCCATTAGGCAGTACCAAGCTAGTACATAAATTCAGGCTATTAGTTTAGATTTGGTTTCAGTGGTTGTCTTAAGTCACCTCAGGCAGCTACAACAAAGTACTATACACTGACTGGCTAATAAAAAAAGAAGTTATTCCTCATAATTCTGGAGGTTGGGAAGTCTGAAATCCAGGTGCCAGCATGGTCAGATTCTGGTCCTGGGATACTTCACTGTCAAAAGGTAAACAAAAGAAACTATGTGATACAGGTATGTTTCCAGAAGCTCAACATCCTTATCTGGGATAGCTTATTGCTTCTTAGAATGGCACTTCTGAATGCAGGAGATGTTTGTAACAGCACCTCTGAATGTCTGTGTCTCCCCCTCGACATGCATGTGTGCTAAGTCGACTGCTTCATTCATGTCCGACTCTTTGGAGTCAGAAGAGCACTAATTCCATTCATGGGGGTTCCATCCTTATGCTCTCATTTAATCATAACTAACTCCAAAGGCCCCACCTCCTAATACCACCACTTTAGGGACTAGGTTTCAGCATACGAATGACTGGGGAGGGGAGATGACACAGACATCCAGTCTATTGCAGTGGTGCTCTCAGAGCATCTAGTGCATTAAGGAGTGCCATTCTAAGAAGCTGTCCCAGATAAGGATGCCAAGCTTGTAGAAATACAACCAGTTATCACATAGATTGTTTTGTTCAGCCCCTGACAGTCAAGTATCCCAGCACCAGAAACAGAACAGGGTGCTGCCCATGATGTCCTCCTCCACACACATCTTGGTAGAAAAGGTGCATCTTGCCTGTAGGAACCCCTTGGCCTAACAGACCAGGGGACACATGAAAAAGGATGGAGAAGAGTGAGCCCTCATCTTCAGAGGCAGTGATGTGCTGCTGGTCCCATGTAAACACAATCACCAGGAAACAGTCCTCCACCTCTACCTATCTCAGCTCTCCGCTCAGATGACAAAGCCCTGCTCAGGACGCTCTATCTCTTCTGCTCAAAGATGTTGTGTGTGTGTGTATGGGGGGAGGGGGGCTTCCCTGGTGGTCTAGTGGTTAAGAATTCACCTGCCAACGTAGGGGACACTGGTTCAATCCCTGGTCCAGGCAGATCCCACATGCCGCAGAGCAGCTAAAGCCACGCACCATACATAACTACTGAGCCAGAGTTCCAGAGCCCCCAAGCCTCAACTACTGGGCCCATGTGCCACAGCTACTGAAGCCTGCCTGCTCTGAACCTGTGCTCGATCACAAGTGAAGCCACCGCAGTAAGGAGCCCACGCACCACAACAAAAAGTAGCCCCCGCTCATTGCTCATATGCTCATTGCAAAGAGAATGCCTATGCAGCAACGAAGACCCAGCCCAGCCCATCCAAAAAACAAACAAAAAAAACCTCATGGGGAAATGCATTTTCGCTAAGAACACAGTAAGCCCAGGCACTACTGAGCAACATACTCTTCCCCATTTTGATGGGTATTTCCAGTTTAACTCCCCTGCATTCTGCAAGGCTCCCAATTTAAAAGCCCGTATAGGAAAATCTTAAGATTGAAACAAATATCACATGAACACTGAACAGATACAGAGAAGGAAACAAAAATTTACTGAGTGTTCAAATCACACCAGATATACTCCACACTCTTGCAATGAGCTTAAAAGATAATCGCTTTTCCTATTTTACAGAACAAATTAGAAAAACTATCATTAGGATTAAGTTACTGATCATAATGTGGGGTGGGAAAGAAGATGTCTTGAGGCCAAGATTCCACGTCAGCTCTGTCTGACCTCCAAAATTAATATCCTCTCGATGACATACGTTGGACTCTCACTCAATCATCTCCAATTCCAGGACGCTCTCCTCGAAAGGCTAGTGTGATGGACTGCCACCCTTCTCAAAGCGCCTCAATCACTCAAGTCATCCTCCTCAAGCCAACCTCATCCACCACAATCTGTCCCTGGAGCTAAGATACCAGGTGTGTGTCAGGTCAGCAAGTGACAGTTTACCAATAACCTATCCAATGGGGCCAAACATAGCACCCGGTTTCTGGCACACCCACGACAATGACAGTGACTGTGACGATTCATTTTACGTGTCAACTTGGCCTAGAGTCCCCAGTTACTCACCAAACACTAGTCTCAGCGTTCCTGTGAAGGTGTTTTGTAGTTAGATATGGGTAACATCTACAGTCAGATAACTTTAAGTAAAAGAGAGGCCCCTCAATAATGGGAGTGGGCCTCATTCAATCAGTCAAAGGCCTCTGGGGAAAAACTTGAGGTGGAGGTTTCTCAGAGAAGAAGAAATTCTGCCTCCAGACTGCAGCATTCACTCCTGCCTGAGGTCCCAGCCTGCTGGCTGCCCCATAAACTTCAGACTTGCCAGGCTCAATAGTCATGTGAGCCGATCCCTTACACCAAAGCCTCTGGGAATATGTTTATCTGTATCTGCTTATATCTACAGCTCCCTTTGGTTCTACTGCTCTGGAGATCACTGAATCAAACAGCAACCACCACATGCATAATGTCATTTTATGTAAACCGTTCACTTCCATAAGGCTGACCTTCCTATGGATGAGGAAACCGCAGCTCCCTGCAGCCAAATTACGTGTCCAAGGAATACACAGATGCTAATAACAGAGCCTTGATTGAGGCTCAGGCCTTCACACTCAAAATGGTAATGCCGCTTTCCCTGACACGTGGTCCCCCAAAGGTACTACAGGTCCTAATACCAAGGAAAGGAGACTTAATAGTTTGCCGCTGGCTACACTTTGGGCACAGCCCAAGGGGGCCCACAGCCTAGCCACACTGGCCCCTCTCCCTCTTGGCTGGGGAGGTGTAGTCTGGAGGCTGGAGTCTAACAGGCTGTTTCTCCCAGGACACCAAGGAGACCAGGGCAGCGCTGAAGAAGGGGCGAGCCAAGGCGAGGGTTTCTCTTGGTCCTGCTCCCTTGGCTAAGCCCAGGCCCCCCTCATCCGCTCCCTTATCAGGCTGTCCAGCTGCTCAACATGAATGCCAAACTCACTGTTCTTCATCCACGCACTGGAAGCCTTCATGTAAACCTCATTAACAGACACAGTAATTGCTATGTGAATATTGCCCATTTTCCAATTATGTTCTTTCCTCATGCCGGGCAAATCTGCCATCGGAGAAAAAGAACTGTGTGGCCTTCATTTGTTCTGAGACATGTGGATGAGTGATCAGCTTTGGACAGTGGCTTCGACAACCACCGAACAGAACTCTTTGCATCCGAGGTACAATCTTGGAAACAGAGCTGAGTGCAAAGCGCAGGCACCTGTCCATCAACCCAGCCCAGGGGCCCACACACTTGGGGCTGTGACGTCAGGGAAGAGACTGGCCTGCCGTGAAAAATGAAGCCTTGACACAGAATTACAGTGAAGATTTGAGCTCCTTCTCCACCTTTCCCACAGGGGACGGTGCTGGAAGATTTGTGTGTCTCCATCGATACCGTCGCCCTGCGAGTTCAGCATCTGCAGAGAATGGGGAGAGTTCGTCGTGAGAGGAAAACCTCCCGGAGGTGCTTCACAAGGAAGACATGCAGCTGCCGAACCATGTGCAGATCATCATAAGCACTTCTTATGAGACCATCAACTGCTCATCACCTCCCAAAAAACAGGCAACCCTCCTGAGTCCAATTATCTCCAAACTTTTCCTCTTTTGCATTCAATTTGCTCATTAAATGAGCACACAAAGGCATGGCCTGGCTTTTGGACGCTTGCACAGTTTTCACAAATAGAAAGTGTCTAAAAGAAACTCAAGGCTTGACTCAGACAACGCCCCACTGTAGTCTGTGTGGGAAAGAAATGAGGAGTGAAAAACTATCTTGGAGCAGAGCAGGGCAGCATCTGGGTTCTCCTGGCTGACTTAATCCTCAAGAGGTAGTCTGGTTTTGATAGGGAAAGAGAGAGAGAGAGAAAAAGAGAGAGAGAGAACATATATAAATATAAATAGAGAGATGGATGACTAATTGATAGGTAGATAGATAGATTATATATAGATAGATAAAACATACATAATAGAGGGATGGATGACTGATAGACAGCTAGATGGATGGATGGATAGCTAGATAAGACATGCTGTGCTGGCTTAGTTGCTCAGTTATATTCAACTCTTTGCAACCCCATGGACTGTAGCCCACCAGGCTCCTCTGTCCCTGGGGGTCCTCTAGGCAAGAATACTGGAGTGGGTTGCTATGCCCTCCTCCAGGGGATCTTCCCAATGCAGGAATTGAACCCAAGTCTCCTGGATTGCAGGTGGATTCTTTACCGTCTGAGCCACCAGGGAAGCCCAAGAATACTGGAGTGGATAGCCTATCCCTTCTCCAGGGGATCTTCCTGACCCAGGGATCGTGTGCGTGTGTGTGTCTTTGTGTGTACATACACACCTGTGGCACTCACTCAGTGTCTTCTTCACCAGCTGAACATTTGAGCTTATCTAGGACGTTTTCTTATCTAGGACGTTTTCTTATCTAGGAAGCCCCCTAGATAAGACATGCTGCTGCTGCTGCTGCTAAGTCGCTTCAGTCATGTCTGACTCTGTGCGACCCCATAGATGGCAGCCCACCAGGCTCCCCCGTCCCTGGGATTCTCCAGGCAAGAACACTGGAGTGGGTTGTCATTTCCTTCTCCAATGCATGAAAGTGAAAAGTGAAAGTGAAGTCACTCAGTCGTGTCCAACTCTTAGCGACCCCATGGATTGCAGCCTACCAGGCTCCTCCATCCATGGGATTTGCCAGGCAAGAGTACTGGAGTGGGGTGTCATTGCCTTCTCTGAGGTTAAGACTTATACAGATATAAATAGAGACATGGATGATTGATAAGTAGGTAGATAAACAGCTATAAAACACAGAGAGATATAAGTAAACAGAGAGCTAGATGACTGGTAGATAGCTAGATGGATGGATAGAGGGGGGAGAGAGATAGATAAAACATGCATAGATATAAATATATGGAGTGATGGGCGGTTAATTGATTGAGTAGTAGCTAGATAGATGGAGCGACAGATAGATATGTTGGGGACCAAGATTCTAGGTCAGGTCTCTCTGGCCCCCCAAATTAACATCCCTCCATGACTCTCACTCAATCATCTCCAATTCCAGAAAGGCGAGTGTGATGGATGGTCACCCTTTTCTCAGGTCATCCTCCTCCACCCGACCTCTCTCACCACAGCCTGTCCCTAGAGTTAAGACACTGAGTGAGTGCCACAGGTGTGTATGTACACACAAAGACACACACACATGCACACAATGTCAAATATCTACACCTGAGCCTCAGTAGGCCCTCCTTTGCCTGTCACACAGGTGTCCTGACACCCGCCTCCTGCCCGAACTCCCACCCAGGCCTGTGTAAATACATTCTCACCACCAGCCCAGGCAGGTACTGATGCCTCTGCTTGGAACACACAGGTCCACGCACACTCGTGCTTGAACTACTCAGGTGTCACCTACTGTTGTAGGCCCTCTGCATGTAAAAATTCATTTCCTGCTCAAGACAGCCCTACTGTCATGCTATGATGACAGTCTCGCCACCTCCATATTACAGCCATAGAGAGAAAGTCAACGCCCTGGTGGCTCAAACGGTAAAGAATCTGCCTGCAATGCAAAAGACCGGGATTTGATCTGGGTTGGGAAGATCCCCTGGAGAAGGAAATGGCTACCCACTCCAGTATCCTTGCCTCCAGAATTCCGTGGACAGAGGAGCCTGGCAGGCTACAGCCCATGGGGTTGCAAAAAGTCAGCCACAACTGAGCAACTAACATTTTCACACTTTCAAGGTCTCCCAGCCAGAAAGGGGCCGTTGGGCTCCAGAGTTCAAGCTCCTGACCCCTGCGTGGGCCCATGGCTAAGACTTTGCCAGTGTCACTCCTTGTGGAAGGCCCCCCTGATTGCCTCTTCCCTCTCCTTCACTCAGAGGTAAGGAGTTCCATAGCCCTGTGTTCGGGGGCCTTTCTCCAGCTTCACCGTCTCTCGCTGCTCCTGGTCACTTACTCATCTGTGCTCTCCCTCTAGACCGGGAGACCCCTGGGGTAGACCCCACAGCCTTCATGGCTGGGCACCCAACACAGCATCCCCAAACCCAACTCCCAGAGTAACAGCACTGTCAAGTGGTTGCAAGGTCCCCAAATCCATACATGGAGAGATCACGGAAGGTAACAGAGCAAAAATATAGAGGACGGAGCTGCTGGAGCCAGACGCAGCTTCCTAATTGAACTGAGGGCAGGAAAAATCCACTAGATAAATAGCTGCCTAATAAATCTGCCCTCCCATCACTGCCGGGCTCCTCCATGAATTAGCAAGCAGCAGCACACCTTCTATTGGCAGAAGGCTTCCCTGTCATTTTTATTAGTTATGCCTTACAACTTCCTGCTAGGTCAATATTATTGAGGGGGTCAGCAGTAAGACAGGACAAAATCATTATCCACAGCTGACAGACCAGGAAGCTGAGGGTGGAGGGAGGAAATGAGAACAGGGTGGGTGGTCAAAGGGCCTTTGCAGGTACAGATCCCAGCTCCCTGACTAACTTGACCTTGGACAGTTCACAACTATAAAAACGGGGTATTACAATACCTACTCAAATGGAACAAATATTCAGATCTCCCTATGACACAAGAGCCAGTTCATAATTGTTGAATACGTGGCATTTCCCCTCCTACTCAAGGTGGGGCACAAGGGAACGGAGGGCTGAAGATTCCAATGTGGGGCTCCTGGGCTCAGTCAATGAATGGTGCAGGTCAGAGTGCAGTTTGTAAACTTTGTTCATGTGTATGGACTAACAGTCCTTCAACAGGGCATTTTTAATGCAAAAAGTAGGAGAAAATCTTTCATTAAAAAAAAAAAAATACAGGTGGTATATTTGAGTGCACACACTCATTCACAATAGTTGCTATTGTTGTTGTATAGTTGGTAAGTTGTGTCTGACTCTTTTATGACCCTATGAACTGTAGCCCGCCAGGTTCCTCTGTCCATGGAATTCTCCAGGCAAGAATATTGGACTGGGTAGCCATTCCCTTCTTCAGGGAATCTTCCTGACCCAGGGACTAAACCTGGATCTCCTGCATTGCAGGCAGATTCTTTACCATCTGAGCCACCAGGGAAGTCCATTGTTAAATGGATGAGACACCCAAAGACCAGCCAACCCAGTAACTTGTCGAAGGCTCACAGAACTCAGTGGATGAGAATTCAGGTCATCCCAACATCTAGGGCTTTGTTTTCTGTGATCTCCCTGGGATGGCTAAATGACTTATTAGTCCCTAACCACTCCCCAGGAGGGCATCCTCTCTACAACTGGATTACAGCTATGGCTGCAGACTATTTCTCTTTCCCATTCCCCATTGCCATCCTAAGAACTGGAGCTGAAAATATTTGGGCACGTGGTACATGCTCAATAAATACGTGTTGATGTACTGATTTATCCCCACGTTCAAAAGCAACTTCAAAGACCACCAGTTTGAAGAGAACTGGACTCATTGATTTCACCAGCAGCCTGATCCTAGATGGCAAGCAACTTGAAAGTTCACAAAGGCCCCTGTGGTCTCTGTAATCCAAAGGTATTGATCACAACAGCCAATTTCTGTCAGGCCCATCATCACATCACATTTTATCTCCTCCCTGTGGTACGTGAGCTCAAAGCTCACCATCAGCTTAAAATTCTATAATATTCATGGCAGAGCTAAAAAACAGTGCACATATACAAATGCTCAAGATGACTTTTTTTTTGAAGTTTAGGCTTTCTGGCCACAAGCTCTGTATCCCTCTGCTGTGCTTTAGGAAATCTCAGCTCCTCCATTTTCAAAGTATACTGCCATCCAGGGCAACTCTAGCAGGACTGTGGCTACTCACCCACACCACTGGTTTACCAAGCCATTCATTTCCTAGACGTCAACAGCCTGCACCACCACGCCTCCTTGGGGCCAGCTCCCGGCCCTCCACATCCTCTAGGAGCTGATTCAACAACCTTGACTTCCAATATCCTTCCTTTATTACTTACGTATATACATACTTTACCAAATACTTAATCCAACCAAATTCACTTCATCTAACCCACACAGCCTCCCTAACCATCCTCTACATGTCCCGTGGGGGGATGATGGGGGGAGACAAACTTGAACGTGAATCATACCATCCCTGTAAATAATCACTGTGCCCTTAAAGACGACTGTTAGTTTTTCAAAAATTCAGTTTCTTCATCTATAAATCGGGCCTCTTCTGGAGAAGGGCAGCTGCCCAGCAGACCCTGGTCAGTTTCTTCGTCTATAAATCGGGCCTCTTCTGGAGAAGGGCAGCTGTCCAGCAGACCCTGGTCAGGGTGAGACACTCCCCAGCCTCCATGCTATTGTTCAATCACTAAGCCGTGTCTGACTCTTTGCGGCCCCATGCACTGTGGCGCACCCAGCTCCTCTGTCCTCCATTCTCCCCTGGAGTTCACCTATCTGACTAAGTTCTAACCAGCCGGATGTGAGCCGCAAAGATGTGGTCCCGCACTCACTGCTCGTGATCTTGCTCTCTGCTGTCCAGAGCTTAGAAATCACTTGTGGACGATAGGTTTCCTATAGCCTGAGTCACTGTGTGGAGCAGAGACATCCCCTCCTTTATTCTCCCAACACACTCATTCTGAGAGGGAGAAATACACATCTTGAGTCATTAGACATTCTTGGGTCTACTCGGCCGGCTTCTACCTAAGGCACCACTTTCCTAGCTTGACAGAATAGTTATGATAATTAAACAATGAAAATTTGCAAGACACAGTGTACAGGACCAGAGACAGACCCTGGCAATATAACAGATACTTGATTAATAATTTTCCTCCTCTCTTAATTTTTCCTATAGCTTTTTGCCACAACTCATTAAAACAAGAATATAGGTTACCAGATATTAACTTCTCCACTACAGCAGGTTTATCCATATTCATCATTAGTTATTCATTATTAATTATTACCAACAGCCAGCATTTACATGTCAAACTTTAAGTGCTTTATGTATGATTTCATACCATCCTTACAATAACCTTACGAGCAGGTATAATTAGTATTTCCACAGTGTAAGAATCGAAGGCTCAGGGGTTAAGAATTCTGCCCAAGGTCAAAAAGCTAATATAGAACCTGGTGTGTGCATGTTGTGTGCGTGCTCAGTCATATCCGACTCTTGGCGACCCCATGGACTGTAGCCCGCCAGGTTCCTCTGTCCACGGGATTCTCTGGGCAAGAATACTGGAGCGGGTTGCCATTTCCTCCTCCAGGGGATCTCCCCCACCCAGGGATCAACCCCACGTTTCCTGCATCTCCTACACGGGCAGGATGATTCTTTACCACTGAGCCACCAGACAAGCACTTAATATAGAACCTGGGCTTGACTCCAAAGCTGATATTCTCATCCCATAGGAGGATCTTTTTGGTCAAACCTGGTCTTCCTCCTTGTCCACTCTCAACCAGCTAGTTGCACAAGCCCGGAATGTGCAGGTCTTCCCAGACTCTTCTCGCTCCTTTATTGCTGATGCTTAACATCCCCAGTGCCACTCCTAGTAACGTCATCCCACTGCTACTGTCCGGATCCAGTCCCTTCTCATTCATACTCATCCAAGGCTTGGACTGGCCTTATTACCTCCATTTTTGCCCCCTCCAGTCCTTCTCCAGGCTGCTGTTCAAGATGCACACTGTCTGAAACCCATACCTCTACTGAAAACCTTCACGGGATGCACCCTGCTCTGCACGGAGGCCCATGATACCTCACACTGACATGATGAAGATACTTGTCAGTTTCACTGCTCTGGACTATACACTCCGTGAAGGCAGGAGACCTTCCTGATCATCACTGTATCTGGGTCAAGCTCTCACTTAGCCCCTGGAAACACAACGGGGAAGAGATCAAACAAAAATCTCTGCCGTCCTGAGAGCCTACTCCGCTTTAGCGTCCTCTAACTGCTTTGTGTTGGCTGGGAGGCACTGCGGTCAGAGCACAGACTGGATGTAAAAGAGAACCCTAGCTTTGTTTATAAATGCGGTCACTTACTACATAGGCACAACAATGGCAGCGGTCTTCTCTGAGTTTCAATCTCTTCATCACAAGGTAGAAAAAACAGAAGCTGGTGGGGACTATTATAGGCTTACATGAGATGATGCATCCAGAATAGGCTTGGAACAGTGCCCAGCACACAGCAGGTACCTACTAGCTTACGTCCCCATTCCTAAACTGTAAACTACCAGAGTGTGGGGGTGGGTCATACCTGACACTTCTCTTTTTTTCCCAACATGCCTTGGGTGTAAAAACCACGTCTGATAAATATCTGTTTGACTGATTGGGTAGTGAAGATCTCCAGGAGAGTGAGCCAAAGGTATTTAAGAAGCTATCTTTCCAACCACCTGCACAAAGGAAGACTAAGAGCATGTGAGGAAGACGGAGTAGAGATTAACGGGCAAGATTACTCCCAAATGATGCCATGTACCTTCTCTGACCCCAACCAGTGAGCTTCTGTTTGGTAAAGCCCATTTATCTCCTAGCAGGCAGGTGTGTGTGTGAGAGAGAGAGAGAGAGTGTGTGTGTGTATACATGTGTATGTACACATATATGCTTATATCAAAGTGGCTCAATTTCAATACATTACTAGAAATGCTCAGCAATCACAAGCATGATGAACAAGAAAGAAAGTAAGAAAAAGGGAGTGAAACAGAAGACTGCCCAAGTGATTCAGCACTTCAAACTCTACAGGAAGGAAATGCAAAACTATAAGCAGCGATGCCCCAATTCCCCAGGTACATTTAAGAGACTTTTTTAGGTAACAAAAGTCTTATTGTTTATATTGCTAAAACATTTAGTTTTAACTAAGCGAAAAGACGCTTGCCTGATTTTATAATCCATATAATAAATATATTCTAAATTTTTCTTAATGATCCCAGTTAATCATGTATCCCCTACCTTGGCATGGTGCCTGGCAAAGGAACTGTGTAGCACTAAATTTTACTTAGCTTCAATGGCATTAGGTGTGCCCTTGGGAGCCACAAAGAGTCCTACACAGTAGATCTATTTGACCTTATAGCTTGTGGACACAGCTTTCCTGGTAGTTTTCCAAGAGGTCAGACCCACTCATCTCTCATGTTTCTGACCAGCTTCTTGAGCTCCTCTTTCAAGGACACCATTATGTTATATTCTCTAGCTTAAGAATTCAAACCTGAAGCCAGTCGGTGTAGTGCAGGGGTCCTTCAGGCTGTCAGGAATCCACTGGTTTCTCTTCTCCCCATCACAGGCAGCCGCGATCCTCCCTAGCTCCTGGAAGTGATCAGTGCCTGGGTGACTAGCTCTGGTCAGTGAACTATGAGCAAAAGTCTTCAAGAGCCAGAACATGACTCCCCAGGTTCCAACTTCCTCCGGTCACTGTGAGCTCCGACATTCCAGGGCTAGGACACCCCTAGGTCCCAGAATGCAACATAGGACAGGACCTCATCCTCCACATACACATATACCACCGCAGATGAAAGTGTTAATATGAGTAAGAAATACATCTCAGATATTTAAACCACAGAGATTTGGAGGTTGTTCATATAAATAGCATAACCCGATCCATCCTGATAAATATAAATGGTATATTAAAAAAAATAACAAGATCATGAGTCATCCGCCAAGAGGCCCTCCAATGAGAAAACTGCGTAAGCTTATATTCAGACCATGACACACACCTTAGCTGCCCAAAGGGCGTGTGTGTGTGTTTGTGTGTGTGTAAGTACATCCACAGAACCAGAGGGCACCTGTCACAGCTGCTTCCCTGAAGTACAAGTCTCCTAGGAGCTCTTAGCTGCCCAAGGACCCAAGGATAGAGACCATGTCTTTTCCCCCTGTCTTCCCAGAACCTAATACACTGCCCGGTACAGAGTAGAGGCCAAATCATATTCATCTAAGTTAACCCTCTTGCTGGATATCAAGAAGCAGGAAATCTTTATGATAACTTGCCCAAGTTTACATCAAGCTTGTCACTAGAGAAGGAATTAGGCCCAGCCATCCTTCTATAAGGACAGAGCTCCACCCACCCCATCGGTGAGGTCCGATGACATGGCGTGTCCCCTGTCCTTGCCCTCTATCTGAGGACAGAGCCAATGACTCATGCCTAGAGACATTGTGACCATGGACAGATGCGTCTGCCCAAAGCCAACAGCACCCTGCGTCCTCTTGGCCTTCCCCTTAAATGGGGAGGAATTTTCTGGCCAGGTCCGTTGGTGGGCAGAGCTTTTTCTGCAGCCCTTCGGGTCAAGATATCCTTGTTCAAACTGAGTCATCAGTACTTCATGCTCTCTGCCCTGATTAAAGGGCAGATCCTGGTACAAGACTTTACAGTTACCCCAGGGCACCCCATGACCCATGACAATGCATTCTTCATTTGCATTAAATACATTACCTAACAGTGAACAAAACCTGCAGGCAGTTACTGAGTGTTCACTAATTTTAAAAATGCCATTATGGTGTGGGCTAGGTTCTTCACTTATACAATTACCCCATCTAATCCTTAGAACAGTCTTATAAGGTAGATATTATTACCCTCACTTCACAGATTAGAAAACAACAGAACCAAAAGTTCATGATACTTGTCCCCATGAGACACACAGTCCCCTGAATTTGCTAGCATTTTATTGACTGATGTTTCTTGGTTACATCTATTTCTCTGAGTCCGTGACTTACCTGTTCATCTCTATTCTTTCACCTATAAACATGAATTGAGAGCCTGAGGCACTCCTGTCCCCATTTTTGTGCTTCCGGTGGTTGACCAGTAAACGAGTAACTTAATGACTAAGCATCCCAGGCAGCTCTCCAAGTGCACCGTGCAGAGAACACTGGCCTTTGCTACACAAAACTATGGAGGGGCCCTAAAGGAAAAGCATCATAAAGGAACATTCCAGAGGCCAGTTTGCTCATTTCATAATTGGGATATCTGTCCGGTCTCCAGACACTGGGTGGGGACAGAGACAGAGGAGAAAGCCCACCTGGTTCTTCCCACCGCCTGTCCATCCCAACTCCAAAAGGGACTGGATGTTGCTAAACTCCCCCGCTGCAATTAGTGAGAACAAAAGGGCAGGTGTGGATGTGGGGGAGCATCACAATGTAGAGGAAGCGGCTGGGAATGCGAGACAGGAACTGCCACTCTTGAGGGGGAAGGCAGAGCAGGAGGGTTAGGAGATAGAGCTGGGAAGGGACAGGGCTGAGGACACAAACCTGCCTGTCCCACGCCTTGATTCCAAGGACAGACAGACCTGCCACCCAGGACATCCTTTATACACAGTCATAGCCATTTCTCTTCTCTTTTTTACAGCTTCTTTTTAATTTCTATTAAATTCTGGTTAAAAAAAAAAATCCGCTTGGGCTTCCATGGTGGCTCAGTGGTAAAGAACCCACCTGCCAATGCAGGAGACTTGGGTTCAGCCCCAGAGTCAGGAAGATTCCCTGGAGGAGGAAATGGTAACCCACTCCAGCACTCTTGCCTGGGAAATCCCATGGACAAGGGAGCCTGGCGGGCTGCAGTCCAAAGGGTCATAAAAGGGTCGGAAGTGACTTAGTGATTAAACATTGTAACAATGAAAATCTCCTGCTGCTGCTGCTAAGTCGCTTCACTTGTGTCCGACTCTGCGACCCCATAGACGGGCAGCCCACTAGGCTCCCCTATCCCTGGGAGTCTCCAGGCAAGAATACTGGAGTGGGTTGCCATTTCCTTCTCCAATGCATGAAAGTGAAAAGTGAAAGTGAAATCGCTTAGTCGTGTCCGACTCTTAGCAACCCCATGGGCTGCAGCCTACCAGGCTCCTCTATCATTTTCCAAAATCTCCTATCTGCTGTAATACAAACTTGGTGGCTTAAAAGAACAAAAACTTTCTCACAGCTTGAGAGGCCGGAAATCCAAACTCGAGGTGTCATAGGGCTGTGCTAGCTCCAGCGGAGCATCTGCTCCTCGCCTCTCCCAGCTCCTAGAGGCTGCCAGCAGCCTGTGACTTGGCACCTGCACGGCTCCCATCTCTGGCTCTGGTCACCTCACCTTCTCTTTGGTGTGTGAGTATCTCCCTCCATCCCCCTCTGACAAAGACACATGGGATTGCATTAAGGGTCCACTCCTCTCCCATCAGCCAGAATTATCTCCCATGGGCTTTCCCCTATTTTTCAAATAAGGTACCATTTATGTGTTCCAGGGACTAGGACCTGATGTCCTGGGGGACATTTTTTCATCCTGCTACAATTCTCATTTTACCTAATCTTAAGAAAATCATATAGGTAACCTTTCAAAACAAATGAGGAAGAAGCATAAAGCTAAAATATCCAAGCTGAGAGTAGCCTTGGAAATCAGCAAACTCCTGTTTCCTCCAATCAAAAAGAGGAAGCCAGAAGTGAAAGTGATTTGCTTTCACTTTCAGAAGATTCACCCTACTAGCATACAAGAGCTATTTCAATTCACAGCTTCTCCCAGGGCATTTAAAAGAGCTCCTTCAAAATAGTAATCTATCAACCTCTCTCCCTCCCCACGCAGAAAAACACACCGTGCATAAAATTTGGAATCCATCTACTGTATAAAAAGAGCCACATCTCTACAAAGAGATTGTTGTTGCTGTTTAGTCACTCAGTCGTGTCCGACTCTTTCTGGGACCCCAGGGACTATAGCCCACCAGGCTCCTCTGTCCCTGGGGTTTTCCAGGCAAGAATCCTGGAGTAGATTGCCACTTCCTTCTCCAGGGGATCTTCCTGACCTAGGGATCGAACCTGAGTCTCCTGCACTGGCAGGCGGGTTCTTTACCACTGAGCCATCAGAGAAGCCCCTACAAAGGAATGCATGCATGCTTAAGTCGCTTCAGTTGTGTCCAACTCTATGTGACCCTGGGGACCACTCCTCTGTCCATGGGGTTCTCCAGGCAAGAACACTGGATTGGGTTGTCATGCCCTTCTCCAGGGAATCTTCCCAACCCAGGGATGAAACCTCACATCTCTTATGTCTCCTGCATTGGAGGGCAGATTCTTTACCACTAGCACCACCTGGGATATCGTTTACCAAAAAAAGCAATCTCTGAGTTAGCTCAGCAGACTGGAGATAAAAAGTTCAAGTGTCCTGGCCTTGGGTTCACATCTGGACCATGTGAACTCAGACCAGTCACGTGGCAGCTGATAAGGGGACCATGATAGATGGCTGATGAGAGGAGGGCTGAGATGGGGGCTGCTCTTGGAGAAGGCAAGCTGACATCGTGGTACACCGCTGCCTGGAGCAGCAAGCACTGAGCCATGGCCCCATGAAGGAAGCAGCATCTCCTTCCCTGGTTCTCAGATGTTAGGGAGCATCAGCCACCTGGACAGCTGTTGTTGAAACAGATTACTGGGCCCCATCCCCAGAGTCTGCACTTCTGTAGATCTCAGGTGAGGCCCAGGAATCTGCATTTCTCTTTTTTTTTTTTAGTTGGAGAATGTGGGAACTTAGTTTCCCAACCAACGATTGAACCCAAGCAGTAGAAATATGGTGTTCTAACCATGGGACCACCACCAGAGGAGTCCCAAGAACGAGCATTTCTAACAAGTTCCCAGGTGCTGGTGAAGCTGCTAGGGCAGTGAGGAAGGAGAAAAGCAGTAGAAATGGAACCCAAGAGATGTATGTCAGAGACAGTCCTGGGAGAATCCCTAAGATTCTGGGGGATGAGAAGACAAAGGATGGCAGAAAGGGACAAAGGTGAGGCTCACCAATAGAGCAGAGAAGGGAAGATGAAGGACTCTGTAACTGACATGTTGAGTATAAAGCTGCTGCTGGGACAGGTGGGAAAATACATCTGTACCCCAGGGGGGTGAGTTCATAGATGAGAAAAAGCCACAGAACCCAGGGAGAGCCTGCCTTTGAAAGGCAGGAGGGGACTGGATGGGAGCTCTCAAGAGCAAGCTGGATCTCCGGCGAGCCCTCTTCCAAAATCGCAAAGAGGTCTCTGCCGAAGGAGGTGTCAATGTGATGAGATCAGCAGGCGAGTTCAGGAAAGGTAAGGACAGCAGAGATGTCGTTTAGATGTGACAACCAGGCCGCCAATGGCACACGGAGCAGCGTGTGGGACTGAAGCCAGATGCTGGTGGCCGAGATGAGAAAGTCAACGCCTTCTCTGCAGGCTCTTCTTTGGTGATGAAGGTGGATGCAGAAGGAAGCAGGGTTGAGAGACAAGGTTTTATATCTTTACAATGAGAAGCCATTCTCTGCAGAGACAAAAGTCATCCAAAGAGAGATGGAAGAGGTAAGCAAGAGAAGTGACGTGGATGGCCTGAGTGCCAGGAATCTGTGAAGCAAGTTAATGGAAACTCTGGAGGTGCCGAAATGCCAGCAACCAGTATCCCAGGGGGTTCCCAAAAGGAGTATATGTGTTTCTAAATCCCCAGTTGCTGAAGCAGTACTTGGTACCGATGGCGCCCTTAGTAAAGGATCACTGAATGAATGTAAGAATGCTAGGATGAGAGAAAGCAAAGCATTCTTTGATCATGAAATGGGTGTGGAATCCTCCCCGACCCATACTCAGTGCTAATGACACCCCACACTCAGAGCCCTGTCCTCGCCGTCTCCCTGGAATGCTCTTCCCTGCTCACCTAGGTGATTTCATTCAGTGTTGCGATCACTTGTTACTTTCTCTGAGAGGCTGTTAAGAATCTCTTTTTCTAAAACAAATCCCAGCCATCACGGGCTGGGATTCACGGGCTGATCACCATTTGACCCCTTGTACTGTAACCAGCTGTATCTTCCCGTCCCGGCCCCCCCGCACTTGACCGACTCCACACTTGTTTCTTTGTTTACTGGAATATAAGATCCACTGGAGCAAGAGCTTGGCTTTGTTCATTCTTGTACCCTCAGTGCCTGATGTAGTTGCCGGCACATAGTAGGTGCTCAGTCAATGTCTATTAAATGAATGAACCCACTACCTTACCTCTCTGGAATTCTCTCAGCCTTGGTAGCCACTTTAAGGGCTCCTGGAGGAATGTACTTGAACAGTGGAAGTCAGGGGGAGTGCTGAGAAATAACTCCCCCAACCCCCCACACCTGCACTGCAATCAGACGAAAACTGATGACTAGCAGAAAAATCCAACCACCATCTGGCTGTTCAAGGACCCCTCCCGGGTGCTGACAGCATTGTCATTCAAGATAATGAAGATGAAAACCAACAGTGATCCAGGGGGACAGGTTCCCAGGAGGCAGCCGGGCTGGACTTAACTCCTTCTGAGCCAGGAGTCACTGAACTTCCAGGCATCCTGAGAAAAAACCATTCTTCCCTGAGAATGAAGGCAGGAGACAGGTAGGGTTGCTGCTTGGGAGATTACAGATGACTTGTCCCAGGAAAAGATGAGATGGAGAAACTCTGAGCAAAAGTGCTTAGGCAAGATAACGGCCATGGGCCATGAGGAATGACGCCGCCATGACATGTAGCATACCATTTGCCCACCAGTCAACAGAGGCCTTCCGGCTGGGAGCCAACGGTGCCTTCAGCTCCTTTATTAAAGCAGTGTGTACACTCCTAGTCCTTATGCCTGAGACCCATGGCCACTTTGTCTTCAAGGGACCCTCCATCTTTGAAGGACAGAAAGAGGTTGTCCAGCTTCATCAATTGCCATGGGCAAGTAGCAAGCCCATCCGATGAGAACGTAAAACTTCAGGGAGCTCCAGAGAGAAGAGGAAGCCAACGCCATGCAGATGCCCCTGTAGGAGGAGCTGGCAGCTGCTGTCCTTCCCTCTTCCCAGCTCAGGGGTAAGGAACCATCAAGGACACATTTCCCATCCTCCATAAGAGGTAGGAACGTGCACACTATGCCAGGTGGCCTGGTTTTGAATTCTACCTCTACTGCTTATCAGCTCTGTCATCATGGACAGCTCACTTAACACCTCTGTGCCTCTGTTTCCTCAAAGGTTACATGAGGATCCCAACAAGGAATGACCAATCAGGGTTGTTACGTGAATTACATGAGTTCATGTATATCAAGAGGGTCATGAAAGCATTCAAGAGGCTAGAGGTGATGAGATGATGATGATGATGATGGTATGATGGGAATGCTGGTGGTGATAGTCATAATGACGATGGTAATGATGATGGTGATGATGGAGAAGGAGTAGGAGGAAGGAGGAAGAGAAAGGAAAGAAGATAAAAATGGTGACAGTGGAGATAGTGCTGGTGGAAGAGTAATAGTGATGATGGTGATGTCACCATTCACATGTCGGCAGAGATTCTGGGGTACACAGAGAAAAGGAGTGACCAAAAATTTCATGAAGAGTTTTGTAAAAATGCAGTATTTTAGCCTGTGTGTGGGTGCAGATGAGCCCCATTTCTCTGTGCCTGCTTTCCTAGTCCTCCAGTAACAAACCTGAAGACAAGAGGACAGGTCTGGAGAGCTCACAAGATGCCGAGAGTTGGAAGAGAGTTGCAGGAGGGTAGGCAGGCAGCTCCTCAGGATCTGCCGCCTTCCCCTGGTTGCACCAGGACCTCACGCCCACCCCAGGCCTCGGACGGCCCTGGCCCACAGGAGCACTCTCGGGGCACCTCGAAACTAGCTGTTGGAAGCTGAGGCCACAGACTTGCCCCTGGGGGTTTCTAGCTGCCTTCAGGCTCAGTGCCCACCAATCTGCAGCCCAGGCTAGCAAGGCTGAGCGTCCAGGAGGATGGAACCAGTACCGCTCAGCAGCTGAGAGGAACACAGAGCCAGAAGCAGATGCCCTGGGTTCAAATCCAGACTCCAGAACATGCTATGAGATTCTGGAGGAGCTTTCTGAAACTCTACACTTGGAACTGTGTCCAGCATACAGTAAGTGCTGCTATTAGCCCACTGTTGTTGGACCAGACAGGGACTGGCAGGCACCCTGTATTGACTGAGGTGTAGCCCTGCCCACAGGTGGGTAAAGGCAGGCCACAGAAATTCCATAAGCCCCAGGACACACATGTATCTTTGACTGAACAGCCCAGTCTGGAGAATGCCCCTCTGTCACACCGAGGGGGTGCAATGAAGTCTTCTCCAGAAGCCCAAAAGCACCACACTCACCAAGGAGCTAAGAATTTATAAGCCTGGACAGCAAGTTGACTTGTATGTTGTTAATGATATTATCTCAATTAGATTTTAAGCTCCTCAATAACACCTAAACCCATGAAGAGCACCCTACCGATGACAAAGTATAATCAAATCAACAATCTGTAATATAGGCAGAACTATGTCTCTCACATCCTCCCTCCTCTCTGCATGCAAAATCATACATTGAATTCCTAGCTCCCAGGGCCTCAGAATGTGGCTGCACCTGGACACGAGGTTTTTAAAGAAGTAATGGCAGGGCTTCCCCAGTGCCTCAGTGCTAAAGAATCTGCCTGCCAATGCAGAAGACATGGGTTCCATCCCTGGTCTCAGAAGATCCCGCATGCTACAGGGCAACAAAGACTGGGCACCACGACTGCTGAGCCTGTGCTCTGGAGCCCACGAGCCACGGCTACTGAAGCCCACGCACCGAGAGCCCACGCTCTGCGGCAAGAGCAGCCGCCGCAGTGAGAAGCCAGTGCACCACAACTCGAGAGTAGCCCCGTCTCGCCGCAGCTAGAGAAAAGCCTGCCCAGCAATGAAGACCCAGCACAGTCAAAAACAAATAAATAGAAAACTGGTCAACCACTTGTAAAAGAATGATACTAGAACACTTTCTAACACCGTAGACAAAAATAAACTCAAAATGGATTAAAGATCTAAACGGAAGACCAGAAACTATTAAACTCCTAGAGGAAAACAGGCAAAACACTCTCCGACATAAACCACAGAAGGCTCCTCTATGACCCATCTCCCAGAATATTGGAGATAAAAGCAAAAATAAACAAATGGGACCTAACTAAAACTAAAAGCTTCTGCACAACAAAGGAAACTGTAAGCAAGGTGAAAAGACAGCCTTCAAAACGGGAGAAAATAATAGCAAATGAAACAATGGACAAAGAATTAACCTCAAAAATATACAAGCAACGCCTGCAGCTCAATTCCAGAAAAATAAAAGACCCAATCAAAAACTGGGCCAAAGAACTAAACAGACATTTCTCCAAAGAAGACATACAGATGGCTAACAAACACATGAAAAGATGCTCCACATCACTCATTATCAGAGAAATGCAAATCAAAACCACAATGAGGTACCATTACACGCCAGTCAGGATGGCTGCTATCCAAAAGTCTACAAGCAATAAATGCTGGAGAGGGTGTGGAGAAAAGGGAACCCTCTTACACTGTTGGTGGGAATGCAAACTAGTACAGCCACTATGGAAAACAGTGTGGAGATTCCTTAAAAAACTGGAAATAGAACTGCCATATGACCCAGCAATCCCACTTCTGGGCATACACACCGAGGAAACCAGATCTGAAAGAGACACATGCACCCCAATGTTCATCACAGCACTGTTTATAATAGCCAGGACATGGAAGCAACCTAGATGCCCATCAGCAGATGAATGGATAAGAAAGCTGTGGTACATATACACAATGGAATATTACTCAGCCATTAAAAAGAATACATTTGAATCAGTTCTAATGAGGTGGATGAAACTGGAGCCCATTATATAGAATGAAGTAAGCCAGAAAGATAAAGAACATTACAGCATACTAACACATATATATGGAATTTAGAAAGATGGTAATGATAACCCTATATGCAAAACAGAAAGAGACATAGATGTATAGAACAGACTTTTGGACTCTGTGGGAGAGGGCGAGGGCGGGATGATATGGGAGAATGGCATCAAAACATGTAAATTATCATATGTGAAAATCGCCAATCCAGGTTCAATGCATGATACAGGGTGCTTGGGGTTGGTGCACTGGGATGACCCAGAGGGATGGGATGGGGAGGGAGGTGGGAGGGGGGTTCAGGATGGGGAACACATGTACACCCATGGAGGATTCAAGTCAATGTATGGCAAAACCAATACAATATTGAAAGTTAAATAAATAAATTTTAAAAATTATTAAAAAAGAAAACTAATGGTATTTGGATGACATCACTGGGGCAGTCCAATCTGACTGGTGTCCTTATAAGGAAAGGAGATTAGGACACAGATACACACAGGGATGACCACATAAAGACACAGGAAGGAGACGCCATCTACAAGCCAAGGAGAGGGGCCTCAGGAGAACTACCCTGCAGACGCCCTGATCTATTTCCAGAACTGTGAGCAAATGAACCTCTATTTCTGAAGCCACCCGGTCTATGGTGCTCTGTAACAGCAGCCCTAACTAACCAAAATACCCCATAATGTACCAGTCTTCATGTGTGATTACTGTCATTTTACCATGAGAACACTGGAATCTCAGACTTGTCCGAGCCAGTTGGACACCAAGTGATAAAGTTGAGAATCAAGAGAATTTGCCGTTTCCACCACTTTCTGAGGGTCTGAAAGTTATTCAATATTTACTGAATATTTTCCATGTGCTAAGATTATTCCTAAAGGAAATCAATCCTGAATATTCATTGGAAGGACTGATGCTGAAGCTGAAGCTCCAATACTTTGGCCGCCTGATGTGAAGAGCCAACTCATTAGCAAAGACCCTGATGCTGGAAAAGACTGAAGGCAAAAGAAGAAGAGGGCAGCAGGGGATGAGATAGTTAGATAGCATCACTGACTCAATGGACAGGAATCTGAGCAAACTCAGGGAGATGGTGAAGGACAGGGAAGCCTGGCGTGCTGCAGTCCATGGAGTCATAGAGTCGGACACAACTCACTGACTGAATGACAACAAGATCTATTTAAGGTGCTAAGGATACTGTAGTGACCAAGAAGTCCCTCCTCTCATGGAGCTTATAACTAGAGAAGGAGGTAAATAACTATCATCATAAATATAAAATATCTACCTTTAGAAATGGAGAAGGAAATGGCAACCCACACCAGTATTCTTGCCTGAAGAATTCCATGGACAGAGGAGCCTGCTGGCTACAGTCCACGGGGTCACAAAGAGTCAAACATGACTTAGCAATGAAACAACAGCAACCTTCAGAAATAAGTGAAGTGTTTTGAGAATATAAGCGATTTTTTTCTCATTCTAGTCTAAATTTTGATTCCAAACATTTAAGACAAACATAGTTTCCTTTCTTAAAAAGGAAAGCTAAACCATAAAAGTGAATATTCAAAGGGAAATTAGGGGCAGAAAGGGGTCAGAGAGCATTGCTTATTTCATTCTTCTTTAAATCAATGAAAAACAGCAGACAGGATCAAGTTATCAGCCCTGAGTAAAAGTTTCTATCATGTTAATAGGACTCAGCAACAAAGCTGTGGTTTTAGAAATGATACAGTTAAGTATTTCCTATGCAGGAAAAATGTTTCCCTCTAAAGTTTGAGGCCAAAGCTATTTCAAAGAATAACCATGCTCAGGGAAATGGATTTCGTTTTTTCTTCACCCAGATGAGAATTCATACAATGGCTAGCTAGAGCACTTTCCACAAGGGAAAATTCTTGCAAAACTGGAATGGAGGTGAATTTCACTTTATGGCTGGTGCTTAGGTGTAAATTATTATTACATGTTTATAAGGGTTTTATGTTGGCATAATATGTTACCTGTGGAAAAGCATTTACACAATATGTGGCATCTTTAAGTGTTTTTTTTTTTTCATTTACAAGTCTGCACTTTGGGGTCTGTAATGACAAGTGAGTCTGTGTAACCCCCTGTAATTGTCAGCCCCCACAATGGCTCAGAGCTGTGTCAGCGGGAATTAATGGCACCACTGCCTGCAATGGATGGGCTACGAGGACTTCTCATTTCTATACCCCTCCTTGAGTGGGAGCTGCCTCCAGAGTCACATTAAGTCTTGCATCGGATGGCATTCAAGCCAGAACCAGAAACTCAATAGCATCCCTCAGGCTCGTGGATCTGAGCTGCCTAACAGAGGCAGGTGAGAAATGACATTTGAGGACCTGGCAGCATCCCCCGGCATGCGTTCACTTATGCTAAGAACACAACGGCACCAACAGCAGCACCCAGCTACGTGGAGAGGCAGTCAGAGCTCAAGCGAAGTTACAATCCACAATTCAGAGCCCACCTGGTACGGATAAATCCCTCCAGTTCTAACCTTTGTTCTGTCATCTTTAAAATAGAAAGCCACAAAACCCACGTCACAGGATTAAACTGACATGGAAATGAGATCAGGCATGTGAGCTCTTGAGCCTAGGTCTGACCCATGCTAGGTGCTCAAGTGATGTTATTTAGATGAACAAGGTCAGTGCTTATTAGCCAGAAAGATCTGGACAAGGACCAAGGTTAGGAATCACTCTTCCTTCCAACTTTTCTAGCTCTGTGTCCAGCCTGACTTTGTAAGGTCAGAACAGGGTTCTGGGCCCCCAGAGGGATTCCGCAAAGCTCTTCAATCTGCATGCAGAATTCTGTGTGTGTGGGGGGGTGAGTGTGTGGGTGACTGTCTGTATGTATGTGTGTTTGTGTACACATGCACAAGCAATCACCTTTGGGAAAGAGGCCAAATTACAACAGCCTCTCAAAAGGAATCACCACCAGAAGGAGCTGACAGTGAGCCGTGTGGAGCCCCGCTCTCTTCTGGTTCAGCCTACTTCCACCAGGCAGGAGAGAGGTAGTGTGAGAGAAGGAATACAAAGGAGTCAGACGGTTCAAAAGTTCAAATCCTGGCTCTGTGCCCTCCTCACTAGGTGACCTTGGCTGGGCTCTCCACCCCTCTGAGCATTGTGGCCACCTCAGTAACACAGGGTCAAGGCTATCTCCTCACAGGGCTGCTGGGAGGGTTAAATAGAATAACAAACATTTGGCATGCAGTAGTGCCAACTGAGTGTCCATCTCTCCATTCAGAGTCTGCTGGGAAAAAAGAAGGTTCTTCCTGGCCAATAGGAACAACTGTCCCACCTTTCTGTCCATCGACTGCTTCTCTGCACCCCATGAACACCCCCACCTTCACTATGCCTGCATCCAGCCAGGCTCAACCTCACCTGTCTACATCTCCCTACAACTCGACATTCTTTCTACTGCCACCAAGCTCCACCCCTTGCCGAGTCCCAGCTATGTTCTTTGGTTTCAAGAAGCAGCACAGCTTCAGGAATGAGCCACCGAGGTTCAAACATCAGCCTTTCCAGTTCCTAGCTGATGGCTGGAGACCAGTAACTCAACCTCTCTGTGACTCAGGTTCCTCACCTATAAAATGGGGATGATCCTATTATCTACTTCACTGGGGAAAAAATTAGGTAACCCATGCAAAGTGTGAGGGGCTTCTGGCTCAGATGGTTAAGGGTCTGCCTACAATGCAGGAGACCCAGGTTCGATCCCTGTGTTGGGAAGATCCTTGGAAAAGGGTATGGCTCCCCACTGCAGTATTCTTGCCTGCAGAATCCCAGGGACAGAGTAGCTTGGCGGGCTATAGTCCATGGGGTTGCAAAGAGTTGGACACAACTGAGCAACTAACAGGCACACACAAAGTAAGGACAAGGCCCAGCGTGTTGTAAGTCCTAGCTGCGATTGGTGACCGACTGCAACACAGAGGCTCGATGCAGCCAGCTCAGACAATGGTCGTTATTCCCGGTAACACTTAGAAAACACAAGGAAGACAGGCCCTCCCGTGAACTTCACAACAGCCGCTATAGTGCAAGTAAGCAATGTAGAGCTGGCAGCTAGAACCCAGGCAGCACAGGGGACCCAGCTGGGCAAGTGTGAGCTCGGCCACAGGCTGACTCAGCTGCTCCCTGGTCATGTCCTCTCCAAACCCACATCCACTGCTACCTCTCAGCCACAATGGTTTTTCTCTGTCCTTTAAGCAAGCAAAGTCTATTTGTATCTCAGGACCTTTGCACCTGCTGTTCCCTCTGCCTACAATTCTCTACTGTCCTATCTTTGCATGGCAGCTTTATCACAACCTTCAGCTGTCCCCTCCCCAAGTGCCCACTCTAACCAGCTAACCTTCCCATTTCACCAGCCACTCTCTAGCCATAATCTGGATTACTTCTTCATAGCACTGATCATTAAATTTTTTTTTTCATATTTCCTTACCCTGGAACAGAACATCCAAGAAGGCAAGCACTGTCTGTTTCCTCATGTCCCTAGAATGCCTCATCTGTCACCATTTATCCCAGTGTGCTGTGCAAACATTAACACTTTCCACTAAGCTTCAGGGTGCAAGGAGTCAGGAAGTTGTACTTTAGTACAGGGATCTTCGAACATCTTTTGTAAATAGTCAGACAGTCTATATTTTAGGCTGTGGAGGTCATATGGGCTCTGCTACAACTACTTAACTCTGCCAAAGTAACAAAAAGCAGCCAGAGACAAAGGTAAATGAATAGGTGTGCTTGCATGCCAGCAAACCTTCTTTATGGACATTGACATTTAAATTTCATGTAATTTTCACACACCACGGAATGGTATTCTCTATTTTTCTTTCTCTTGGACCACTGAAAAATGTAAATGGAAACGTCCTTCTCTGAGGGGCAGAGGCAGGGCACACTTTTTTGCCAACCCCTGCTATAAACATTCCCCATTGCTGTCTGTGATCACATGGTCGGAATGTCAAGGTCTTCCTGACATTCTTTACTGGAACGGAGGCTGCTGGAATCTCCTCTATTCAGTGTTCAGTAGGACCTCAGATCATCTTTGTTAGGAATTGTCCTTTGGTCCTGATGAGCTGCAGCAGGTCTCAGCTGCATCCTGCAAGGTCCCATCCTGCAGGCGGGCAACTCCAGGACTGATAGTTCCACTGGGGGTACCTCCCCATCTCCCCGGAGTCCCTGGGTCTCCCCAGTGGCATCTGCAGAATCTATCCAGTCCATTTTTCCCATGAGAGTTCTCCACATTTTTATCTCCCGCAGGAGAGGAAGAAATGAAAGGAAGGGACTACTTCCATGACAGAAAAATCTATCCCAAGAGAGGGAGCCTACATGGAATTTTTGGTAGAAAACTCCACTTTTATCTCAACATCAGCTTCAGAAATAGTTTAGTTCACAGACAAACCAGGAAGTCAAGAAATGACTTAGGAAAAGAATAAGATGTTCCCTTGAGGTGACCTGGTACAGAATGAATTATGTATTTGTTGATTGGATGAATAAATGAACAAATAAACATCTTTTAGCATGCTTAATCAGAAAACATTCTCTCAAAACTAGTCCAGATCACAAAAACAGAACATCTCATGAGAATAAGATTTAGCAGCCTGAAGAGTTAAAAGATGAAAGCTATAGAGACCAATTGATTCTAAATAAAATTCTTAATTTCCCTAGAGCCAGGCTGACTGCCTTAAAATATCTCATTTATATGAATAAAAAAAAAAAGATAAGAAATGTGATTACTGACTACCTACTAGGTATGAGGCACTTTCACATGCATTGCCTCTTTCAATCTTTATAACAAACATACTACAGAGAACTATGGTCCTTTGGTTTTTCAGATGAGGTCACCCAGACCCAGGGCATGTGGACACCAGGGTTTCAAGCCCAGATCCACACAGCCTTAAAACCTAGGCCCTTTCTGCTGCATGTGACTTAAAACTGTTCATTCCAGTCACTTGCGGATTATAAAATCATGAAATGATGCACTGGCCAAATCATTTGAGAACAAGCCTCTAAAATGCCTCTGAATTGCAAAAAGTAAAAGATTATGCAAACCTACAGAGGAAAATGTGTAATGTGAAGAACACATATCCATACTGGCCAGGTTAGGGATTCTTTCCTACTTCAAACTTAACACAAAGTACTCAATTTAATGACATCATAAGCAAACCAGCTAGCATGGCACCAAATAGGCCCCCCTCACAATGAACAGCCCCTACTTAAAAATCTAGGAAAATTAGTTTGGGGGAAAATGGATGCATGTATAGGTATGGCTGAGTCCATTCTCTGTTCAGCTGAAACTATCACAACATTGTAAATCTGCTATACCTCAATACAAAGTAAAAAGTTCAAAGAAAAAAACCAAGGAAAATTAATCGACGCACATATATAATTATTGAGGCTTTCCTAGTGGCTCATCGGTACAGAACCTGACTACCAATGTAGGAGACAGAAGAGATGCAAGTTTGATCCCTGGGTTGGGAAGGAAATGGATCCCTGGAGAAGGAAATGGCAACCCACTTCAGTATTTTTGCCTGGAGAATCCCCTGGACAGAGAAGTGTCATAGGCTACAGTCCATAGGGTCACAAAGAGTCAGACACAACTGAAGCAACTCAGCATGCACATGTACCAAGAAAAGGATCTAATTCAGAAAAGTGAAAGTGGCCCTAAAAATAAATACAGAATCCTTTTGCAGTTTTACTCTCAGTCCTTTAGAACTGCTTTTACGTATATTCATTTAAAATTATTTTTGGAAGTCAACTCACTTTGGGAAAATACAGAGTGCAATGATATAGTCTAATCTCTTCCGTTAGCTTTCATCTCTGAAAAGTTATTGCTCTCTAACGAAGACAAAGTCAAAATCCGTTTTGAAAGGTTCTAGCTCATTTTCCCTTGCAGATATCTAATATCCAATTATGGTTTTACCACTTTGAAAATGCTTTTGGATATACATTACTTTCCTTTGTCATTACAACAACCCTAGGTCATAGATAAATACTCATTATTTCCTTTTAGAAATGTGTTTTTTTTTTTTTAAAAAAAAAGGCTTTCCCAGTACCAAGTAGTAGAAAAACTAGTTTAAACAAAACACAGAATTTAGTGGCTTATAATCTACAAAGCCCAAGGATAGACCTGCCTTCAGGTAAGATTCAGTCTGGGTAGATGGGACGACCTGATCTCTCTCCATTTCTCAGCTCTGCTTTTACTCATGTTTGAAACATTCTAGGACCTGGGATCCTTCACTGCACAGCTGCAATGCTTGCACCTGGACAAACCTCTCCTGGAACAATAAAATACTAAGAAACTATAAGGGACTAAAAATAACTGCATGCATGCAACTGGGGCAAATCCTGGACAAAAGATACAAAAAAACCCAAAAACCCAACAACCAATTCTGAAGAGCCAGGAGCAAAAGCAGTGTACTGCACATGCACCCTGTATTCCACTAGGAGTGGGCAAACCACCCACGCTCCACTCCAGCCTGACCCTTGGACACACCCTTATGTCACCCCATATGAGGAACAAGCTTGGCCCCGCTCAGGAAGGATCCAGCAAGGAACCTGTTGCTTGTTCTTGCTCCCCACTGCTGCAGCAGGGGTCCCACAACCTTGCTTGGATGTCTGGTCTGGCCTCTAGTCAATTTCTATTGATTGGGGAAGGCCAAGAACTCTGGTCAGAATCATACCGACTTCATTCCCAAATGTAGACAGACAGTTGTAGGTAGGATGTAATGAGGATGTGCACAGCCTCATCCTCTAAGGCTCAAGCCCAATGGAAAAGAACACACGTACCTCTCTCAACAGTCTCTACAAAAAAATCCCCAGCACATTTTATTGGCTCTGACAAGGTTATATGCCCACTCAAATTACTGTGGTCAGGGTAATTTGAATCATCTGTCTCGCCCTAAAGTCTTGCAGTATCATCTATACCAATGCTCATGGGCTGAACAGTGGATTTCCAAAGAAAAACTGAGCAAGGTGAACAAACGCTGAGGTTGGACAAGCAAGAGGAGCCAGCCATAGAATATGTGACTTGCCCAAAGTTGCACAGATACAAGCAGACAAAAATCAGGAAGGACTCAAGTACCAATCTCTGAAACCAAGTGCTCCAAAAATAGTGGCAAATTGGTTTAAAACAGAGAGAGTAAATCACAAGAAGTCTCCCAAATCGAATCTCTTAGTCACAAATAACATTCTAAAATATTGATCGACTGCCTACAGAACTTCAAAGAAAGCCAAGCTCATTTTACAAAATATGAATTTTGTAAAATTAAACACAGTGAGCATTATCTAAATAAAAAATCTCTTTACAGCTCTAAATGGTTCCTCACCATCTGCAAAGTCAGGACATTGTACTCAAAAGGAAAAAAGGAAAGCTTTTTGACCTAGTTTTGTCCCTACGCTAATGTACAGCCCCGACTCCTATTTATTAAGTGGCATCAACGCATGCTATTGCACTGGTTATTTGCAACTCTAAAATGACACCTATTATTCAGCTGGAGATTAGAATCTCAAGAAAGAGGGCCTTTTTTAATAAAAAATAAAATTAAAAATAGATTTGCCATTGCCTTTCTAATGAAACTGCTAGCTCTGCCAGCTTAGAGGGGAAATGACATATTTCTTGGGATTTTCACATATTGATCTGAGCAGCGCATTCAAAAAAAGTTACCAATATTCATATCTTGAGAAATTGCTCAATGCTTCTCCTCTAACTGTACAAATCATCGCTCCACTCCTCCACAGCAGGCCAAGGCAGCCAAGTGTTCTTCCCCCAAAACCACCACATCCTCTAAAACCTAACACACGCACACGGCCCAAAACACCAGGTGTAGCCTGCTGGGTATGAGTCAAATAAGAAAATGATTTAGCCCAGCACTGTCCAACAGAACTTCCTGTGATGATGCAAAACCTCTATCTGTGCTGTCCAGTATGGTAGTCACTAGTTAAACACGAGTTACTGAGACTGAGAAACTAGAGGGTTTTTTTTAAACTTTACTCTAATTATTTTAAAGTAACCACATGTGGCTAGTGGTAACTGAATTGGAGGGCAGTACAGATGGCACCCTTGAAAATTTCTCCGGCATGTCATCGATTACTCTCTCTCACTTGCATTTTCTATCCCAACAGAAAGTCACCTGCTGTTCCCCAAATAGGGTATCTGTTGGTGCCTCTGAACTCCTACACATGCTGTTCCTTTCATCTGGAATTTCCACTCCTAGCCTGTTTGGTAGACTCCTCTTCATCCCCTAGACCCAGTCCAAGGGTCACCTCTTCCCGGAAGCCTTCCCTGATTCTTCTCTCTTAGACTGGGTCACCTCTCCTCCTCCACTGCCTCTGTGCTTGCATATTTCTGGGACTGGACTCACCACATGGTGATGAATCTCAAGCCTGGCCCTTCCACAATGGAAGGGGTAGGACACAGTAGTATGAATGAGTGCTCCACAGACAGGTGCCAAGTGTCAAATCCCCAGCTTTAACACTTATTAGTAGCTCCATAACATCAGGCAAGTTAGAGACCACCTCTCTGAGCTCAATGCCCCATCTGTAAAATCAAGTCATTAATGATAACTCCTTGAAAGAAAGTGAAAGTCAAAGTGAAGTCGCTCAGTCGTGTCTGACTCTTTGCGACTCCATGGACTGTAGCCTACCCGGCTCCTCCGTCCATGGGATTTTCCAGGCAAGAATACTGGAGTGGGTCGCCATTTCCTTCTCCAGGGGATCTTCCCAACCCAGGGATCGAACCCGGGTCTCCCACATTGCAGGCAGATGCTTTAACCTCTGAGCCACCAGGGAGGCCTGATAACTCCTCACGGTTAGCTAAATGACCAAATGCAGATAAAACATTACCAGGTTGCCTGGCAAGAAGCAAAGATTGAGCTCATATGCATTGTGCCCGTTGCTCAGTCATGTTCAACTTTTTGTGACACTGTGGACCATAGCCCACCAGACTCCTCTGTCCATGGAATTTTCCAAGCAAGAATACTGGAGTGGGTAGCCATTTCCTTCTTCAGGGGATCTTCCTGACCCAGGGATCGAACTTGCTTCTCTTGCATCTTCTGCATTGGCAGGCAGATTCTTTACCACCAGCGCCACCTGGGAAGCCCTCATATATATTACTTGTCATCAAATTATTAGACTACACACCTTTGAGAAGGTACTAGGTCTTAGCCATCTCAATATGGAGTCAGAGTACACAATATACACTCATTAAAGATTATTAATCTTAAACTCAGTTCTGAATACCCTCCACAATGCTAAACAGCCTTATTCTAAATGTGAAAGAGGCTAAAAAAGAGATCTCAACCAGACGTGGGCGAGGGCAGAAGTGTGCGATCCCAGGGAGATTGAAGATTTTTATGCATTCTTATTCAAAGTGCATCCAAACTGACCTCCCCCACCACCTCCCCAGATGTCTTACCAGAGCCTCTCCAAATCCCCAAGACATGACCAAAATGTTTCTGATGGAGATAAGATGTATCCTGCAGGTTTTGGGGGGCAGTAATCAAAGCTCATGGGCCAGTAGTCTAACACTAGCATAACAGATACATGTAAGAAACACTAAGCTTCTAGTTTGCCTGTCCCCCTCTTTTCCTAGGTGGATATCTAGATTGGGGAGGGGGGAGAAAAACCTTCAATTTACCTAAACATCATACACACCTAGACTCTAACTGTGCTCCACCTATGCACCTAACCCTGAAGGATGGGGGCATCTCCTGAGGCCCTCTGAGGTTCCAAGGTGTCACTGAAGGTAAATGAAGATGAGTGGCAGGTGAAATAAACATTTAAAAAAATGGTTAAGTGTTCAATATACAGGCTTTCTAGCCCATGTAGAGTCTCAGTGGTACTGTGTGTGTGTGTGTGTGTGTGTGTGTGTGTGTGTGTGTGTGTGCTCAGTCGCTTAGAGGTGTCCGATTCTTTGCAACCCCATGGACTGTAGCCTGCCAGGCTCCTGTGTCCATGGAACTTTCCAGGCAAGAATACTGGAGTGCGTATTCCCCAGATTCAATGTCTTCCTCCTGCTGCAAGACTCCCCGGCACCGGCACTCAGCCAGGAGTTTAGTAAGAGACATCAGGGTGTGCAGAATGCAAGGCAAGTGCATCTCTAACCAGGCTTTCTCTTTGGCTATTTGCACACAGGGAATGGGGTCAGCCCAGCTCCTACTTCAGGGCAAAGCAGCACCAGAATCCAGAATGCAGGTGACCGATCTTCCCAGGGGACCCTGTGCAGGAGGTTTAACGGGTAACCCGTAGCACGACTGAGTAGTGTAACCAACGTCTAGCAGGAAGTCTGGGCTCTGCGATTCGCCTGCCGTGTGAAACTGGACATATCACCTTCCCTGCCTGGGCTTCAGTTTCCTTGTCTATAAAATTGAGGGAGGGGAGAAGTTTCCAACCTTTTTTTTTTTCTCTATAAGGGAAAAAGGTGCCTTTTTTCTAAAACGAACTCTTATGGGGAAACTCCAAAATATAAAACATACAGCAGAGCAGCTATGATCAAAGGTGCATTTATGAAGGGGATTTATGAAGGCCCATCTACTTAAGCCTCTCTCCCTTCCCCTAGGAAACCCTGGAATCCTGGAAACCCAGGGAATGTGTCAGCAAATGAGATCATTTTCCTAAGATCACATCAAATTAGAATATTTCAGGATGTTCCCTACAACGGACTTTATGACACCTCTCAAAGTGGAATGGATAAAAAATAGGACTAGACTGATGATCTTACTTAACTGTATCATGAAAAACATGTCAAAAATATTTGAAAAATATTCAAAGCATGTACTCTTGGCCCTGGTTTCTCTGGTGGCTCAGCAGTAAAGAATCTGCCTGCAATGCAGGAGATGGAGGAGACTAGGGTTCGATCCCTGGGTAGGGAAGATCCCCTGGAGGAGGGCATGGCAACCCACTCCAGTATGCCTGCCTGGAGAATCCCATGGACAGAGGAGCCTGGCAGGCTATAGTCCATGGGGTCACAAAGAGTTGGACACAACTGAAGCGACTGAGCACACACACACACATACTCATGGTCATCTTGTTTTATCTCAACTCAGCCCATTTCCCTATTCTTGAGATTATTTTGAAGCAAATCTCCAAAATATTATCCAACTACTTAAAAACATTTCAGTATAGTAATCTAAAACACAAGAGATTTTGAAAAACTAGACCTCGGTTTCATTTCTACACCAAGAAAAAGAAGAATATTAATTCTTTAACATTATCTGACATCCAAGATCAGTGCTGCATTATGCTCTTTCTCATAATTAATTTGAAGAAGAACTGAGTCATTTTTCTACAGCTTCTCATTGCCTGACTTTCCCTGACGGCATCTCTGTTCATCATTTAACATGAACTTTCTGGTGATCCCAGTGTCAAATCCAGGGTCTTGACCAGATTCAAGTTGCATCAGGAGGCACATAACATCTGGTTGTTTCTCTTTTTTTGTGTTGTTGACAGACATTGATGACCACTTTCTATATTAGATTATTTTTCAGCTTCTTACATCTCTTCTAAAATGTTTCATACATAAACACAAAGTTATATTTTTAAATTTTTACCCACATTGTATTAAACTCCACTCCTGTTCTGAAACCTTTCATTTTACAACATGAGGTTATTAATTTTTTTAAAAAATTAGAATTCAGTAAGATACACAACACATTAACAATTATAGTTTAAATTCTGGCATGTGGATGGAACAGTGCTTTATACATAGTAAGTGACTGATGAGGATGTCCCTGGTGATCCAGTGGTTAAGACTCTGCACTCCCAAGGCAGGGGGCACCAGTTAGATTCCTGGTTAGGGAACTAAGACCCCACATGCTAAATGGAATGGCCAAAAAAAAAAAAGTGACTGATAAATAGTTCCTGAATAAATAAGCAATACCAGTAAATCCAGTGGATTTCCTAGAAGTAGTGCTACACTATCAGTTAATTCACACAAGGGCTCCACCAGCTGTACTGTATGTTATAACAAGTCTTCTAAAAATTCCCACTGTCTTCTCAGATTATAAATTAAGCAAAGCCAAGGAAGTCGTGTTCTTCACCATATTACATTTTGTCCTTTTTTTTTTTTAAACAACTGCCTAAAAACCCATATGACTCCATCTTTTACTGCCTTAACTCACCCATTCATCCGTTTTCTCCTCCCCCAAATAGCCTAAGCATAAATCATAGCCCCTGATCAATACTCAAACCAGTAATTCCTGCCGCCCCCACTAAAGCTAACTGGTGGTTACAAAATTAGCAGCCTGTTTCTGTGTAGCCGAGTCTCAAGGACCTAAAACGATCAATGTCACCGTTCCACCTCATGACTGGGAACTTACTGTGGCGAGAAGCAGCCACTCCCAACAGTCAATTAATTGTCCTACAAAAGCAGCCAGAGAGATGAGCAATCAAAATTAAATCAGGCAAAATAGATTTTTAAGTCGTCTGTAGGCATTCTTTTTTTTTTTTTTTTAACACTAGAAGGCTACTAATACTTGTATCTGCTATGAAACCTCAGAGTATAAACAAGTGACTGCTTATTAGGAAAAGCCTAATCAAAAATCTCCCACCCAGGACTTCCCTGGTGGTACAGTGGATAGTAATCCTCCTGCCAATGCAGGGGACACGCGTTCCATCCCTGGGCCGGGAAGATCCCACATGCCGCGGAGCAACTAAGACTGGACAGCACAAATACTAAGCCTGTGCTCCGCAACAAGAGAAGCCACCACAATGAGAAGCCTCCGGACAATGAGGAAGACCCACGCAATCAGGAGTAAATAAATAAATAACCAAAATTATTGAAAAAATCCTCCACCCAGTCTATCTCAGCTGCCGCAATATTTTTCATTACAAACCTATCTACATCTAAAGCATGGAGTGTACCTCATCTGAGAAACCTCTCTTCTCTCCAAGTCAAGTCGGAAGATCCTAAGGTTTCTGTAAAGGATTAAAAAGGCAAATTGCATGAGAAAGGCTAATTCCTTTCTTCTCCATCCCACCCCTTTTCTTTTTTTTTTCACTTTTTTTTTTTTTTTATTAGTTGGAGGCTAATTACTTCACAACATTTCAGTGGGTTTTGTCATACATTGATATGAATCAGCCATAGAGTTACACGTATTCCCCATCCCGATCCCCCCTCCCACCTCCCTCTCCACCCGATTCCTCTGGGTCTTCCCAGTGCACCAGGCCCGAGCACTTGTCTCATGCATCCCACCTGGGCTGGTGATCTGTTTCACCCTAGATAATATACTCTCTGCTTCTGTGTGCTTCATCTGCATACCCCATCTACTTTATCTGCCCCTGACCACTGAGGACAGTTCCTGGACCATTCACTCAGCAAGCACTGGCTCTGCCACAGGGACCGTGCAGAGAAAGATAAGCAGAATATAACCCGTAAGCCCTGTGCCATTCCTGGTCTAGGGGTGTGTCGTCAGCCTCAATCACCTCAATCACCAGGCAAAGCCTCGGCCTCCCTGAGTCACCAAAGCTGGGATGCTGCATCAAAATAAACCTGTCTCCTAAACACCAGGCCCAGCAGACTCACATGCAAGTCCACTCCTTAGATACCCCAACCACCAGGGTGACCATGGCCAACAGATATTTTTTCATGAGCCAGAAACTCTCTGCCCCACCATCCAGCACTTAACCACTTTCACTGTATCTTCAACAATATCCATATTTCAGGAAGGTATGGGTTCAGGCAGGGGGAAGAACAGGAACCTCAGCCAACTGGAACAGACTCCAATTAGGACTACAACTTCAAACAAGCAATTCATCACCAGGCAGCACTCACAGACAGAAATGGCAAGGGACTCCAGTATTCCTGCCTGGGAAATCCCATGGACAGAGGAGCCTGGTGGGCTACAGTCCGTGGGGTCACAAAGAATCAGACACGACTGGGCGACTGAACAACAACAAAGCACTCACAGGCACCTCGCTACCAACCAGGCACTGGGCTGAAAGTTGTAACTCTATCGGTTTCACTAGTTCCTATCACAACCCTGGCATCGCCATTTTCTACATGCAGGAATGTACAGGTATAAAGAGATTCAATAACAAGTTCCAGGTCATATGGCTGGTCAGGGCTAGTTCAAACAGGTTGGGGGCCCTGGCTCTGTAATTGTAACTGAAAGTGGGGTCTGGCTGTTTGTCTCTCAAGAGCCAATAAAGAGGCCAAGTTGGTGAAAAAGAAAGTTTGCCTTTGCTTTATTTTGGATGCTGGCAAGGGCGCAGGGGTGTGGATGCCTGTCCAAAGACCGACTCCCCTGCCCCCACCACTGACAACCAGTAGGCAAGAGTTTTCATAGATAAAGGGAGGGGGCTACATGCAGAAACAGGGCAGCCAGATCTGACAGTCACCCTGAAATTGGTCATCAGTGGTCTGACTAGCATCATCTTGACTGTTTTAGGTGCAGTTAATCTTCAGCTCCAGGGCTGGTTAGTTCCAGTTTCCTCGAGGTCAGTTCTTGGAATTGTGGCAGGTTATGACATGGCTACAGTGTAGTCATCATGTAGAACTTCTTCCACCTGGTGGAGGCTTCAGTCTCTACAAGAGAGCTCATGGGATATGGCTCCGAATATTATCTCTAGCCCTTGAGAAGGAACTAAAGGTCCCTAACTATGTTTAATGACTAAACTATTATTATTTAGTCTTGCTGGACTGTTTTCCTTTGTTTCTGCATTTTCTTGCTTCTCTGATTAAACTTATTCTTTGGCTAAAGCTTTTCCAAAGATAAAAGGCAGGCAGAGGACACAGCAGGGGCTGGGGGTGGGGTGGGAGAGCAAGGGCCAAAGGGTCTTGCTCCATTTCATAGCCTTAGGTCTTTCCCAATTGAAAAACAAAAGGCGCATACTTCTGCCTGAGAAACCAGAGCAGCCACAAACACACATTAAATCCATCTGGAGAAAAGACATTTTAACTCCCTGGATCAATAAGGAGATCCAGGCCCAAACACAGTCCCCAACACCAGTAATGACACAGCCTTCCAATAGGGACCTCATGTCTTCTAACCTCCTTTCTCCCCTCTAAAAGATGATAGTCCTAAACAATAGGTCTTATGTTCTAGGATTATCTGTTAAGGACAGAGTGAGCAGTCTTAAGGCTTTGGGACATGAGGTCTGAAGAACTTAGTTCAAATCTAGGCTATAAAACCTCGTGACTGTGGGTGGGTAATTTAGCCTATACCTCAGTTTCCTCGACTTCCCTGGTGGCTCAGACGGTATCTGCCTACAATGCAGGAGACCTGGGGTCAATCCCTGGGTTGGGAAGATCTCCTGGAGAAGGAAATGGCAACCCACTCCAGTATTCTTGCCTGGAAAATCCCATGGACCGAGGAGCCTGGTAGGCTACAGTCCATGGGGTCGCAAAGATTTGGACATGACTGAGCGACTTCACTTTCACTTCTTTCACTTTCAGTTCCCTCATCTGCAAAAGGGGATAACAATGACCTTGTTATCAGTGTTCAGTGAGGTCAAGTAGGCACATGTTGAATACAGTGTCTGGTATCCACCACCCAAAATGTGGGAGATGGCAATATTATTGTCATCATCAGCATCACTGTGACCTGAAAGTCCACAGAAGGAGCTCCTCCTTTCTTTAATACAGGTCAGACCTTCCAAGAACCTGATTCGAAAGGATAATCTGGCTAACACACTTTCCAGTTTAAATCCTTGAGATTGACTCAGAATGGAGGAGATGGAGTGAATGCTCTAAAGGTGACTGATGGATCCTGGGCCCCGCCCTCAACTGGTGGCATTGGGGGGGGGGGGGGGGGGCGGCTTCTTTTGCTCCCTTCCTTCTTCTAATCCCTCCCCATCTCCAGCATGCCTCTGCCATCACACTCCAACTCCCAAGATCCTACCTATAACCTAAAGGGTCTTTTAGGAAATACTCCACCCTAACAAGTCTGTACTGCTGAATGATAATGACAAGGTTCCTATGGTAACCCTTGTTTCTAAAGTTGGGGCAGCAGAAGGCACATGGATCACTTAGCACCTGGCTTAGGTTGCGTGAAATGCCTTAAAACTGCATGAGAATTTTTTTTCTCCACAATTGCAGCCAGGCCTTACCCTTTTACAGCACATGGCCATTTATAAAAGTGCTCTCACAGGTGTTAACCTACTCTGTGAGAGGAGGAAGAGAGATGACTGACTCTATTTTTACAAATTAAGAACGTAACAATTAGAGTTGTTAAGAGCTCCTATATAGTAGGATCAAGATAAGACCTTGGGTCTTTCAGCATCCAAATTGGGGCTTTCTTGAGTCGGGGCACTGCTCCTGGAGTGTACCTCATCCTCTATCAGTCCACTCCACTCCCTTTCACTCATCTTCAAGCCTATTGGCCTGTACACCCCAACCCCTGCATTTTTGCTATCACAGCCTGATTTGTTTCAACTACCAGCAAGTGTATGTATGACTTCATTCTGCAATTAAACTGTTCACCCTTTAAAGCAGGATTCATGATAAATATGGTTTGACATCTCTCAAGTAGCAACCATCCTAGTTCACTAGGGTTGTGGTTAAGAGTTTGAGCCTAGAAATCACAACATGATATGGAACTTCAAATGACAAAAACCTCAGTATGAATCACAGATCTGACACTACTAAGCTGTGTGATCTTAGAAAACTTACTTAACTGCTCTATGACTTCATTCCCTCGTGGGTTTAATGTGTACTAGTGCTGACCTCTTAAGGTTATTGTGAGAATCAATGGGAGCTTGATTCAGGTTAACAGAGTAAGCTTTTGGAAGTTTCATGCTATTATTATCATTAATATTATTATTAACCAACATCATCACAATGTTATAGTTAAAAAAACTTAAGTTCAGGGTTCTGTATCTAGCCCAGGGTCACATAGCAAGTAAGCACTGTAGCCAAGCAGAGAATTCCAAGATGCCACCTCCTTCTTCTCTTCTTTTTATAGTCCTTACAATGTACAACATACAATAAATGTTTAGTAATACTCAGGAATTACAGAATGTGATACCAATAAGGAGAGTCATCTGGTCAACCCTCTCATGCTGCAGACCTCAGCAGACAGCACACCTGTTCAATTTGCTCATCAACAAATACTCTTATCCCGCGATATCCACTGGTGATTGGTTCCAGCATCCCTGCTCTCCCCCCTACCCAGATACCAAAATCCATGGATACTTCAGTCCCTTATATAAAATGACACAGTACAGTCAGCCTTCATATTCACAGGTTCCATGTTCTCAGATTCAACCAACCACGGACAGAAGAATGAAAATCAGCCCACACTTAGTTGTATCATGGATGCGGAACCCCTGGACATGGAACCCACGGACAGGGAAGCCAACTGTAATAACCTCCACAGTTGAAGAGTGATGCCTAGTTACAAAGTGTTATTTGCCATGAGACATGATGCTGAAGCCTCCAGCAGAAGACCACCCAGAACATATGTGAAGTCAGACACGGTTGGGTTTGCAACCACGCCACAGAGAACCTTGGTATCTCAGCAGAGGATGTTAGGGGGTGCTCACTGTACAGATGTGGGCTTGTTCAGTGATTTGAGGGAAGGCTCAAGGAAACACAGTTTTTCTCTGCTGGGTGTAGTCATAAAGCAGGACTGCGATGCTCAGGTTTCCTTGTAAACATGCACCTAGAACCGGCAGAAACACAGGGCTCTGGCTGTAACTGGTAAAGACTCAGCAGTCACTCATCTGCTCTGAGACAGGCAGATGTTTGGTCAGTTTTGTGGACTGCACAGTGATCTTGTTTTCACCTGTGCTCTGTCCTGACTATGGAGTGGTCTTGTTTTTGTCTTGTTCTATCATCATCACAGAGCAACCTTGTCACATGGCAGTGTGCTGTGAAATTCTTCATGTCCATAGGAGAACACCGGGGCCCAGTTATCACAGCCTGCCCAGCTCCAAGCTGACAGCACTCAGAAGTTGCTGTTTTGTTTTGTTTTTTTCTTTTTCCTTTTCCCAGTAATTTGTTCAACTGTTTAGAGCACCTGCTTGTGTCCGGCAATTATAACGGGGTCTTGGTACAAAATAAGTAAAGATCCCAACCCTAAATGAGGTGACATTCCAATGGGGGAACGAGATAATTAAAAATAAACATAATACATTAAAAGATAAACTTACAGTTTGTTAAAAAGGTTCTAAGTGTTATGGGGGAGAAAAATGAAAGAAAGAAAAAGCAGAGCAGAGTCAGGGGGACTAGGAGTGGTGGGCTAGGGTGGCAATCATAAGCAGGGTAACCAAAGAAGTCCTCCTCCACAGGAAATTTAAACAGATGAAGGAAGTGGAGGAGGTAAATGTGAAAATGAGCATCACCCTTGTCCCAGTTCAGAAATGAGAAAAGTGAGACTTAGAGGGGTGGGGGAATGTGTCTGAGACTGCCCAGTAATGACATGGGGAAGCCAGGGAGCACTTGGGGCTCCGAACGCTCTGCCACAATCTGCCTAGTGCCCAGTTGCTCAGCAATGTCTGACTTCTTGCAAACCCCATGACTGAAGCCTGCCAGGCTCCTCTGTCCATCGGACTCTCTAGGCAAGAATATTGGAGTGGGTTGCCATTTCCTTCTCCAGGGTATCTTCCCGACCCAGTGATCAAACCTGCATCTCCTGCATTGGCAGGCAAGTTCTTTACTGCTGAGCCACCAGGGAAGCTCTTTCCAACAACAAACCGGATCTCAGACTCACAGGTGGAAGCATGAGGCCTGAAACCAGGAAGAGCCTCTGCCTTCTCACTCTCCCACGGGCTTAGGCTAGAACTAATCCACACTGAAGAGAATCAGAATACACCCCCTACCAAATGATGCCAGGCATAAGGACAGAACAGAAGGCATTGGGAAAAGCAGACACAGAATGAGTCTTCTGCCCTCTTCTTATCTACTTGAAAACAGGGCATCAATTCCCCTGTGAAGACGCTCCCATCTTCCAAAACGGAACAGAGAGAGTATCCTTATCATCAGAGATGAAGATGACACCAAGGAGCAGCAACATAAACAAATTCTGTTAAATAACCTTTGTCTGCCAATACTGTCCTCCATATATTTGCTGTTGTTCAGTCACTCAGTTGTGCCTGATTCTTTGCAACCCCATGAACGGCAGCATGCCAGTCTCCTCTGTCCTTCACCATCCCCCAGAATTTGCTCAGACTCATGTCCATTGAGTCAGTGATGCCATCCAACCAGCTCACCCTCTGTTGTCCCCTTCTTCTCTTGCCCTCAATCTTTCCCAGCATCAGGGTCTTTTCCAATGAGCCACTCTTCACCTCAGGTGGCCAGAGTATTAGAGCTTCAGCTTCAGCATCAGTCCTGCCGATGAATATTCAGAATTGATTTCCTTTAGGATTGACTAGTTGGATCTCCTTGCAGTCCAAGGGACTCTCAAGAGTCTTCTCAAGCACCACAGTTTGAAAGTATCAATTCTTCAGTGCTCAGCCTTCTTTACAGTCCAACTGTCACATCCATACATGACTACTGGAAAACACTTTCCATATATTTATCTTCCCACAATTTACTGCCCCTAAAAAATCCAGAAACCCTTTCATTTGTCTTGTCACTTCTCTACAAACCTATCATCCTTTGTCAGAATAGTAGACAAGTCTTCCACCCTAGTTGCTTTCTGTTTTTTTATTAGTAATATTTATTTAGCTGTGCCAGGTCTTAGCTGTGGCACACAGGATCTCTGATCTTCGATGGAGCACGCAGGATCTTTAGTTATGGCATGCCAACACAAACTCTTAGTTGGGGCATGTGAGATCTAGTCCCTGATCAGAGATGGAACCCAGGTCCCCCTGCATTGGGAGCAGAGAGTCTTAGTCACTGGACCACCAGGGAAGTCCCCTAGCTACTTCTTTGGGTTTTTTTTTCTTCTTTCTATAAAACCTCCTCCACCCCTCCAACCACCCTTGCCCCAAGCCCGGGCCAGGTAAAACTCTTAACATCCAATAAAATTTGTACACTTTTCTCCTGTTAATCTATCTTTTGTCAGTTTATTTCAAAGGGTTGGCCACTGAGTCCAACAGGGCAGAGGAAATTCTTTATTCCATTGTTAGGATCCCAACCTACCAAAGGCTTACCCCGTGTAGTCAGGCTATCTGCTAAGCCATTCATGTGTTATCTCAGTGACCCCAACATGTGGGTCCAACCATTAACATCATTCAGCAAAGGACACGAGGCTATAAATGCTGAAGTTCAATACCACATAGCTGCTAAGAGGCAGAGTCTATATTCAAGTCCAGAATTCATAATTCCATAGCTAGAAATGATTTGCAAAACACCACACACCAGTATTATGTTTACAGATATGTGCGTGTGTGTATGCAATCCCTAACGATATTTACTACAAAGAGCTGTGATACTAAATAAGTAGGTCTAAGGCAGCAAGGACACCTCCCTTCCCACATAAGCTGAGTTGGAAAGAGCTTGGTGCTGAAGCATGTTCATGGGGACAGGATTTGTATTCTGTATCCTCAGAACCTGTTTTGGGATAGGAACTAAATAGTCATTGGATGGATGGATGGTGGATGAATGGATGGTGAATGGATGGATGGGTTGTGGATAGATGGATATATGAATGGATGGATGGATAGATGGATGAATAGGTGGGTGCATGGATGGAGGATGGATGATAGATGGATGGATGAATTAACAGATGGTAGATGGATGGAATGATGAATGGGTGGATGGATGGAGGATGAATGATGGATGGATGGATGAGTGGATGGATGGATGGATGAAAGCACTTCCTTCTGCTCTTTGCTCTCAACACTCCAGGGCACCCATCCCTCCACCAAGAAAGCCTCATAATTCAGCCATGGACAAGGGAAAGCAAGTATGAAAGTGAAACTGTTCTCAGCAAATACCCAGCTGAGTCCCAACCAGGAAAGCAGAAAGGCATCTGGTACCCAGCCTAGTCTCACCAGACACTTCTTTTAGATCCTGAACAAGAAGATTAAGTTGCTTTGTAAGGGTTAAGTAGTCTACCATGGCACTCTAGAATTGACTCTGAAATCTATCTGTATCCAAAAAAATAAAAATCACACTCAAATAGCTAACATAATGTTATAGTTGATGAATTCAATTATTAATGTGCTTTTTTTTTTAAAAAAAAAAAGGAACTTGCCCTGAACATAAAGGACAAGCCACAAAGAATTGGTCAGGGAGTTCTGTCAAATATAAGTCAAATTCAAAGCACAAAAGTGACTATTAATTGCTTTAGCAGTTGCCAGTCAGCCAAAAAAAAAAAAAAAAGTCTGTCCTTGGAGCATCAGTTTCAGTTCCTCAAGAGAAGGTCTCTTCATATCTCAAGGGCTGACCTTTCACCCGTCTGTTCACATCACCCCTCTCCATCATATTCTTTATTTTTTAAAAAACACAACATAAATCCCACAGTGCTCTAATCAAGCTCCCTTACTCATCTGAAGGATAACCTTCACAGAAAAGAGGCCACTTGATAAATTCCAGGAAAGTAAAAATAAAACATAATAGCAAAGATAGTCTAATCATCAAGGCTAATTGCAAAGGAAGAGTAAATCGCCTTCCCACACCCACCCCCCCGCAAGTGTCTCTGGTTTATTAAAAAAAAAAAAAAAGACCCATCTAACAAAGATGCCCTTTGTTACTGGTCTGAATAAGTACAGAAGGAATCTCCGGGGAGACAGCTGTGATTCACACACATAAATCCAAAGAAATTAGCTTTTGAAATCGCCTTTCATAAAATTTATTGGTGACATTTAAATATATACGATGTCCCAATTAGATCCAAGAGGCTGGGCAAGATGCTGCAAGGAGCACCATGTTGAATCAGGGAGACTCTGTCCTCAACTAGTCTATTGGCTGATAAAGAAGATGCACCTGATAAAGAAGATGCCCTCATGTGATGCCAAGGAGGATGACCATGGGGCATCCAGCAGAGAGGGGTGCTTTAAATCTGGAAACAGGGGAGTCTTCCAGAGGTGACGTTTAAGCTGGGTTTGAAGAATGGGTGGAGGGCTGAAGGAGTTTCATGAGCACTGAGAAGACCTTGATGATGTGCTGGCCATTCCATTTGTCCCCAGCATCTCCAAACACAGAATCAGGAAAAAGACCTTGAAGGCCAGGGGGCCCCTCATCCTTAACCGGGGCTGCACAAGAGAATCACCTGGCCATCTTGTTTTCAGAATGCACGCGCCAAGCCCCACACATAATGAGTCAAAATTTCAGAAGCAGGGCTTGGTCACGTGCTTATGGAGCCGTTGCACAGCGCAGGAAGCTCAGCTAGGCTCTCCGTGATGACCTAAAGGGATGGGACTCGGAGGCGCCGAGGTGGAAAGGAGGCTCAAGAGGAAGCAGACATATGTGTACCTACAGCTGATTCACGCTGTCGTACGCAGAAGCTAACACAACACTGCAAAGCAGTTATACACCAACTTTAAATTATAAAATTTGTAAAAAATTTAAAAAGCCAAAAAAGGCCCCCAAAGAATTTCTGATGAGCAAACCCCCTAAGAACCACTGATCATCACTATTACCTCATTTTCCAAAGTGGGGCAAATGAGGCACAATGAAAGGTTTCCTCATTTCTTCAATCATTCAATGAATATGTATTGAATACCTCCCTGCAATTATATCACTGAATAAAACAAAAATACCTGCCCTCATTAAACATTGTCGCTCACTAAGTCCTTGCAGCAAAACCGTGGGGGTATTATTCTCACCTTTCCTTTTTTTTTTTTTTTTTGAGATAAAGAAGCTGAGAAATAGAAGGCTAGGTGAACACCAAGAATAAATCATAGACTCAGGGTTCAGCCTGAGCTGTCTGAGAAGCATCTTTTACCCCAGGGCTGCTAACTGAGGGGGCCTCCTGGGGATAGCCCCTGGGTGATGAGCATAAGGAATGGCCTCTGTTTTCAGAAGCAGAGTCAGAGCAAGGTGGGGGGAGCCAAGGAACAGCGTTCCACGCCAGGCTGAAGAGATTCCAAAATGCTCCACAATCATGGCTGAATCCGCTCTTGGGCGCCATGCTCCTCTGGAAATGTTCTCCATTCAGAAAGCCACACACCCTCCACAGAAGGACAGAAACCATTCCTGTTGAAACAGCTGTTTGAAGGGTCTAAGCAGTTATTCCCCTCTCAGGGCCTCAGTGAAGACCAAACCAAGAGGCTAAAACAACACCTCTGAGGTTTCTGCAGCTCCTAGAAGTGAGGAAGAAAGACATGCACCAACCGTTGGCAGAGAGAACAGACACAAGGGGAAATGAATAAAGATGTGGTGTTACGTATATGTGGTATATGTATACACACACACAGCCATATAATGGAATATTAGTTGGCCATAAGAAAAGATGAAATAAGGCCATTTGCAGCGACATGGATGGACCTAGAGATTATCATACTACATGTAAGTCAGACAGAGAAAGACAAATATCATATATTGATTATATGTGTAATTTTTAAAAGTATACAAATGAACTTATTTACAAAACAGAAACAGAATCACAGGCATAGAAAATAAACTTGTAGTTACCAAAGGGTAAAGAAGGGAAGAGATAATAAGGAGTTTGGGATTAGCAGATACACACTACCATAAATAAAGTAGATAACCAACAGGGTCCTATTGTCTAGCACAGGAAATTATATTTCAGTTCAGTTCAGTTGCTCAGTCATGTCTGACTCTTTGTGACCTCATGAACCGCAGCATGCCAGGCCTCCCTGTCCATCACCAACTCCCAGAGTTTACCCAAACCTATGTACATAGAGTCGGTGATGCCATCCGACCATCTCATCCTCTGTCATCCCCTTCTCCTCCTGCCCGCAATCTTTCCCAGCATCAGGGTCTTTTCAAATGAGTCAGCTCTTCGCAACAGATGGCCAAAGTATCAGAGTTTCAGCTTCAACATCAGTCCTTCTGTTGAACACCCAGGACTGATCTCTTTTAGGATGGCCTATTATATAATACCCTATAATGGAAAAGAATCTGAAAAAGAATATATATATATATAACTGAATCACTTTGCTGTACATCTGAAATACTGTAAATAAATTATACTTCAATTTTAAAAAATAAAAAGACACAGAGAGAGGGTCCCACTGGAGCTAGGACTTAGAATCACTTCTGGGTCAACATGAAGAAGCCATTACGTCTTCTGTGATGGGAGAACCATAACAGAGCCCTGACTCAGAGTCATTTCCATGGAGATTTATTAAAACTCTGAAAATGCTTCTCATCTTACCTGGCCCACAACAGGTGCTCCACAATGGGCTGATACCTCTGAATTTGTTTCTAATTGTAGCTTCTGAAAGAATCTAGACCCCTGTAAGTTAGCTGTCTGATGAGCCTGTCATTGTATGTTTCTTTTCCTCCAATTTCTGTTTTTCCAAGAGCAAGCAGAAAAGGCAGAAATAGCATCTTAAGTCAAGGTTGGTGGGGCAGACAGCTCGGCGACCTCTGGGATAGCCCCAGAGGTGTGAGCTCACCTTATCGCTCACACTCCTCCTCTGCTCTAAGCTGGAAGCAAAAGAAACAGGCTCTTCTCAAGGTCAGGAGAACATCCATGATGAGCTTCTGACACTCAAATAACAAGGAAACCCCCAAATACTGGAGTTCAAGAGATAGGAGCAAGAAACATCCCCAAAGGACAGGCAACTGTAAAAAAAGGGGTCAGAGGAAGGTACAGCTAAACTAAGCATTCAAGGGTAGTTTCTTGGGGAACAATCTGAATGTTAGCAATTGGTAAGTAACACTCTCCTATGTAAACAAAGTGGCTTCCCAGGTGGTACAGTGGTAAAGAACCTGCCTGCCAATGCAGGAGACACAGGTTTGTTCCCTGGGTCGGGAAGATCCCCTGGAGAAGGGAAAGGCAACCCACTCCAGTATTCTTGCCTGGAAAATCCCATAGACAGAGGGACAACAACAACAAAATCTAAACAAAATGCTAAACTCTTGGCACACCCCATAGGAGGCCTGGCTTGTACCATCAAGAGCCCCATGACTGTGCCATCCACTGATCAGGTCTTCATAAAAAAACTCTTAGGGCTCAAGAGAGCCACCCATGAAAACTCAAACCAATATAATGACAACAGTGTTATATTACTCTACTTGCTAATTTCAGAAGAACAACTCAAGATACTCAGTTTTTAGATACAAAAAGAAACACAAGAGCTTTACATGAATCCAGCAAACTGGGATACTGTCAAATACTTGGAGAAAGTACACCTTGGGAAAATTATGGGCACCAACAGAATACAAACAAAAGCCTTTACTTCTAGATTCTGGGGTCTTCCCTGGTGGCTCAGATGGTAAAGAATCTGCCTGGGTCAGGAAGATCCCCTGGAGAAGGGAATGGCTACCCACTCCAGTATTCTTGCCTGGAGAATCCCATGGACAGAGGAGCTTGGTGGGCTATAGTCCGTGGGGTCACAAATGTCAGACAGGACTGAGCGACTAACACTTTCACTTTTTCACTGTGAAATGAAGTGATATAAAGTGGGTCTCTGTAAAGCTTCTGGGAGAAATACTCTGAGAAGGGATTCAAAAAGGGTCAAAGTCATTCCAGACTTAACGAGAGCCAGGTCAACGTACTTCTCTGGCCAAGCAGGGCCAGACTTCAAAGGCACATGAAACCCCCAGGTACTGGACACCATGGAGAACGGCCCTCTTCAGATACTCACTGAGCCCGGAGCAGAGGAGGGTGGGCGCAGGCTCGTCCCGGGAGACAGGGCCAGGGCCAGAAACCAGGCGCCTTCTGCTCTTGCTGCTCCACCTCCCCAGATTCCCCAGGACCCCGTGGGCAGGCACTGCAGATGCCTAGCTGGAAAGCAGCAGCACACAGCAGCCAGGTCGCAGGAGGAGCTAGAAGACCCACAGCCACCATTTCTAGAACTTTCCCCATTGGCTCCTTTACGGAAAACATCATTCTCACAGACAGCGAAAGTCCCAACTCCTTAGCTGTGAAAAGAAGTCAAAAGTGGAACTTCAAACAGAGGCCTGGGTTTAAATGCAGCCGTATGTGACCTTGATCTCAACTGATTACTTAAAAGAAAACGGGCAAAAGGCAGAAACAAACCCAAGTGTCCATTGACAGATGAATGGAGAAATATGGTGTGGTTTATTCATGCAAGGGAGTATCACTCAGCCTTACATAGGAAGGCAATTCTCACACATGCAACAGCGTGAATGAATCTGGAGGAGATGGTGAAATAATGTGAAATAAGCAAGTCACAAAAGGATAAACATAGTAAGATTCCACTTACATGAGGTACCTAGAAAGCAGTCAGATTCAGAGAGACAGACAGGAGAATGCTGGTCTCCAGGGCTGGAAGGAGGGAGAGGAAGTGGACTTGTCTAATGGGTGTGGAGACTCAGTCTTTTTTTTTTTTTTCCATTTTTATTGGAGTTTAGTTGTTTTACCATGTTGTGTTAGTTTCTGCCATACAGCAAAAGGAATCAGTCTTATGCATACATATATCCCCACTTTTAAAAATTTTCTTCCTATTTAGGTCACCACAGAGCACGGAGCAGAGTTCCCTGTGCTAGATAGTAGGTTCTCATCAGTTATCTACAGAGACTTGGTCTTGAAAGATGAAGAATTCCAGAGACTGATTATACAACAATGTGGATATATTTAACATGTCTAAACTGTACCTTTAAGAGTGGTTAAGATGGTTCATTTTATGTGTACTATACCACAATTTAAAATTTTTTAAATATGTCTTTTTATAAAATCAACAGAGTGATACATAAGCCCAGGGCTTGAAATAAGATTTAGACAAAATAATGTCCATAATCTAAATATAGGACCTGGCACACAAGAAGTGTTTAAATAAATCTTTGTGACTCCCATTGCCTTTATTTTCAAAATAAGAAATCAAGCTGTATTTACAACACAGAAACAGATTTACTGACACAGGAAACAAATTTAGGGCTATCAAAGGGAAAAGGGGGCAGGGGAGGGATAAATTAGGAGTATGGGATTAACAGGCTTCCCAGGTAGCAGCAGAGGTAAAAGAACCCACCTGCAACGCTGGGTCAGGAAGATGCCCTGGAGGAGGGCCTGGGTACACACTCCAGTATCCTTGCCTGGAGAATCCCACGGACAGAGGAGCCTGGAGGGCTACAGTCCCTGGGGTCACACCTAGCAGGGGTAGCATGGGGTTAACAGGTACACACTATTACATATAAAATAGATAAATGACAAGGATTTATTGTTCAACAGAGAGAACAATATTCAATATCTTGTAATAACCTATAATGAAAGATAATCTGAAAAAAATACATGTATATAACTGAATCGCCTTGCCGGACACCTGAAACTAACACAATATTGTACATCAACTATACTTCAATTAAAAGAAAACAAAGGAAAAAGAAAAAAAAAAAAGAAAGATGTGACCCAGACAAGTTCAGCGCCTAGAAGAGAAACCACAGCAGTTAAAAACTCTGGAGTCAAGAATGCCCTGAGGCAAACCTGCTTTCTCCACTTAGCCTCCATGGCCTGAGGATACTCACCCAGCCTCCATGCAGGCAGCTGAAGAGCCCAGAGCTCAGAGGAGACTATTCTGAGAATAAATGTGTGGACAGTGCCTAGGAAAGTGCCCAGAACACACTCTAAGGACTCATAAATGTGAGCCTCATTGGAACAAACAGGGCACAGTGGGGACAAACCCTACATGGCTGATCTCCAGGCAAGTGCCCTGATCCCGAGAGCCAGCCTGCACTCACGCCAACTGCCACAACTGGAAAGAAGCGTCCACATCCTGCCTCCCAGAGTCGCAGCGTGACCATGGCTCCAAACCCACCTTGTCCTCAGTGCATGTGTGTGTGTGCATGGGGTCTGGGCAGCGGGGCATCGCCCAGACAGCCTCCACCTGGGCTCCCTGTCCCGTCTCCTCCTGTTCTTTCCGCCCCCTCTTCCCATCTGTGCAGTGAGGAGAAGGTCAGCAAGCACAGCCGTGTCCTGCTCTTCTCACCGAAACTCCACATTAAAGGAAAGCTGGCATCTGCGCAGAGATAACAGTGAACTCATTTTCCCCGCAGTTACCCTGGGCGGCCGAGGACAGCTAGCACCTGGGCGAAGGATACAGCCTCCACGATCACCTGCTCTGGAAAGGCGGGTAAGCCTCACAATTCTGCTAAATGTTGCTCCACTGACATCCACAGCCCCCCATACACACACACACACACACACACACACACACACACACACACACTCCTTTAGCCTACTGCTATCACAATGACCCCAGAAACCTGGGCCAGTCAATGGCAGTGTGTCGCCATAGAACAAGTCAGACACAGGCTTGAATCCCAGTTGTGAGCCCTACAAAGACTTCGGGGTCCTCACTACTGAGCAGACACGCAGCCACACCTGGCTGCTGGATGCTGCTGTAAGGAGTGGGGTTCAGAGACATCCCCACTGCATATTGGGTGCCACCCCCGTCCTCCTCCCACTGCTCAAGCCAGCCTCGTTGGCTCTGCAACAAATAAATACAGTGGCTGGAGGTACAAGGGTTACCCCCTCTCACTACCCTGCAGCCAGAAGTATGTGCATCATGCTGCCTGATAGAGAGAAGCTGGGAAGGGAGACGTTCTCATGGCCCTGAGAAAGGGGGACCAGATCTGGGCAAGAAGCAGACGTTTCTAACACAGACACAGCCCCCGTCTTCAAGAGCTCACGGCTGGTGGAGTGAGACTTACAGACCCCTAAGAACACATCATGGGAAAGGCTACAACATAAACTGCTACAGAAGTGAAGACGACTCCACCCACCTCACCTGCGAGCCCGAAGTGGAGGGTCCTTGCTATCAGGGAAGGCTTCCTGATGGTGGTGACAGCTGAACCCCGCCAGGAGCAACACAGGACTTTCCCACGGAAGCGGGCAGATGGCAATCACTGAGCAGTAACTCCAGCCCAGCTGCGAGGAACCTGCAACCTCCTGTCTTTCCACGTCTCCAGCAGAGTTGTGGTCCCCGCCAACTAGATTATAAACTCACTCAGGGCAGGCCTCCCTGACACAGCAGCCCCAGAAGCAGAGTGACCAGGACCACAGAGGTGAAACTGAGTCCCAGCCAGAACCCTGGGGTCCCAAGAGAGGCGGCATGGGGACGTGGAGGTAAGATAGTCTGGGTTCAAATCCCACCTCTGCTACATGCCCATGGGGGCTACCATGATGTTGTATGGGGGCCTAATAACCCAAAACACAAATTCTTATTCTAAGAGCTGTATCTTCATCATTACAACAATTCTATTAACACAGAAGGGGCAGTCCAGCGACACAATTGTCAGCAATGTTATGAAAAGTAAAAACTATCAAAACCATAATGATCATTAATGTTACCATTATAGTTTTTTAAAATATTTATTTATTTGACTGTGCCAGGTCTTAGCTGTGGCAGGAGGGATGTTTGAGCTTCGTTGCAGTATGCAGTATCTTTTGTTAACGGCACGTGGAATCTAGCTCCTTGACCAAGGATCGAACCCAGGCCCCCTGTGTTGGGAGCATGCAGTCTTAGCCACTGGATCACCAGGGAAGTGCCACTATTACCACTTTTTATTTTAGAGCTAAACTGTGCTGCGTGCTTATAATGTGCACAGTCTCACTTAATCCTTACTCATCTACAAGATAAGACTATTATTTTTAACCTATTTTACAGATGAGAGCACAGGCACTGAAGTCAGCTGAGTAACCCGAGATGGTGTGAATATGATCCAGAAAGGGCATTCCCTCCACGAGGGGCCTCAGCAGGGTGGCAGATGGGAACACCAGAGCCAACAGATTATGTAGAGCTCAAGTCTCAGACCTGGCACTCAACAGCTGTTTGACCTTGGGCATGTCATCTCTTTACATCTTTTGTTTTTTTCTGGGATTTTCCTGTTTTGTTTTTTTTTTTGCTTAGGACAAATTTATTATCTTACAGTTCTGAAGGTTATAAGTCCCAAATGGGTTTCACTGGGCTTATGGAGTTTCCTCATTTCTAAAGTGAAGAATAACCCAGCCTCCCTGGGTAACTGAGACAATTAAAATGAAGCAACATGACTCAAATACTCGACAAAGGAAACTCCCATAAAGTCACTGTCCTTTCTTTTCGCAGCGTGAAGACCTCTGCCCTCTGGGCTTGCTCCCAGCCTCCTGGACACCTCACAATGCCTGGACAGTGCCAGGCCAACATGCATTTGGGCCAGGCCTTGGCTTGTTCTAGGCTCAGGTTAACTTTGTTAGAACTAAAGGGGAGTAGGCATGCCTTTGGGGCTTCCCTGGTGGCTCGGCAGTGAAGAATCCACCTCAATGCAGGAGCCTCAGGAGACGTGAGTTCAATCACTGAATCAGGAAGATCCCCTGGAGGAGGGCATGGCAACCTACTCCAGTACTGTTGCCTGGAAAATTCCATGGACACAGGAACCTGGCGAGCTACAGTCCATGACTGAAGTGACTCGGCATGCATGCATACAGGCATGCCTTTATTTGCAAAAGATCATAAATTGTGGTCCCCTACTTCAAAAACACCAATATAACCTGGAGATATATATATATATTTTTTATTTTTTGGTAGCCAAACAAATTGGTATATTCACGTTGGATTTACATGAATGCAAAGTAAATTTGTGTGAAATCCCACATTTGTTAATCTGGCCAAACAAATCCCTCCCATATCTCCAGGGGACTGTGAAGAGGGAGGAGGTATAATTTTCAGAGAGGGGTAGGCTTCCCTTTCTTCTTCCACTGACTGCAATGGCTTATGATTTTATCTACCCAGATGGACCTTATCTAAGAGGGGCAGAGAGGACAAGACTGAGAGTAACCCCTCAGATCACAGATGACTGTTTAGGTCCTTTCTAGGTTTAAAGGATCTGATTTATCTCAATAATCCCCAGCTGTGTCTTCTACAATTGAACTGGGCCAGGGATGACAAGGAGGCCCATATTTTAGAAGATCACCATAAAGATGCAATAAAGTGCTATACTGAGTATAAATTAAATACCTACCCCAAAGCACAATACACATAATAAGTACATGTATGATAAAGATGAGAGGGTAAGTAGAGAAACCACGGCTGGCTTCATGTTATTACGAAAAGCTACCCCAGCAAGCTGCAGCTGGCTTTGGGATATAGAGCATCAAAGCCTTCCTTTACTTGCTTCAGAAACACAGGTCTCTAGACAAGATTGTGAGCTCCTTGAGGGTAGGGATGGTACCTATTCACCACACTATCCCCAGTACTGTGGAAAGAGATGAGGCATAATGTTAAACGAATGGATGAGTGCACTGGTGAATGGATGAATAGACAGATGGATTGGTGGGTAGATGGATGGATGAATTGATAGATGATGGTTGAGTGAATTGGACAGATGGATGGATGAATGGACAGATGAAGAAAGAGATGAAAGAGATGGGGATGGTTTGGGAAGCTGCATGACTGCCTTGAGACAGCAACAGGAAGAACAATATGAATTTAACTAGTTAATAAAAGTCCTCAAAACATGTTTTCCATGGAGGTCTATCGTCACACTTCTCCTTTTTCTTTTGATCAAAACCCAAAGCACCCCTGACCTGTGTTCCCAGGTTTAAAACCACTGCCTACATGTGGACTGTGCTCCTGATGTGGTCTCATCTCTCAAGCCTCTCTCTCTGTCACTCTTTCCATGTGCCTCTCCCAATCACCTTTACCCCAATTCTGCTCCTAACCTCAATTCCTGGCCCTGCCTCAAGATCAGTTCAGCTTCGGGATGAACCACAGGCATGCATGACAGCTACAGCCCAGCACAGAGAACACATTCAGATGAATTTTTATCGCCAAGTACAGCTGATCTCTACCGTGGAACAAAATTCAGTGACCTCTGGTTCCTCCTCTGATGCCCAGCCCCTACACAGAGCCCACTCTCACCCACCCATCCTTGAGAAAGGAGTAGCCAAATCTGATTACTATGCCCACAGGCTGCAGTTACCTGTTTCACCCAGCAAGACACAGAAAATTTCAGCTCCCCTTTCTCTCCTTTCCAGTCCCACCTCAAACTATTATCACCATTACACCAAGAAGTGGGTTTCATTTGGTTGGTTTGTTTACATTAATGAGCATTTTGGTAAGGAATACTGGCCCCGTGTGTGTGTGTGTTTATATGTGTTTTCAGAGTGACACTGACCCAACTCTATTTCAAGTATATGTTTTCCGCCTAAATGAGTCATTGGGTGGGAACAGTGAGTTTGCAAGTCTGCAAATGGAATGACCCCTTTATCAAGAAGTACAGTGGGCAACATTGTATTTGGGGCTGAAAAACACGTCAAACAATGTAATCCTGTTTTTTATGGTGATATTCATGGAAAAGAGGAAGAAAAGCAGGGAGAACTTTTAAAACTCAGGCAGAGTTCTCCCTGGGGGTAGGATTCCGTTATATCACTTTCTTGCTGTTAAATCTTGGAGGTGGCAAGAGGGGCTTAACCTCCAGTCATTTGCTGTTGTGAGGACTGATTTAAATCACTTACTACAGGGAAAGCATGTAAAAAATGTCAGCATATAGAAAGCACTCAATAAATGTGAGCCGTTACTATTATTTAGAGATAGCATCGTAGGGAGCTGTGATGTCCAATATGGCAGTCACTAGCTGCATGTGGCATTTGAGTTAATAAAAATTAAATTTAAAAGCCAGATCCTGAGTCTCACTAACACCTTTCAGGTGCTCGGTAATCGCCTGTGGCTAGTGGACAGAGTAGACACGGGGGAGCTCCATCCTGCACTAAGTTCTCTTGGAATGGTATAGAGGTAAAGAAAAATGGCTTGACTCTAGAGGGTCTGTGTGACCTTAGGCAAGTTATTTAATCTCTCTGTGCCTCATTCCCTCATCTGTTAAATGGGGATAATAGTCACTGTATTATTCAGTCATGGTGAGGATCCCCTTCCTGGCAAGTGCTTATAAATGCCACCAGCTGATACCCTACAGTGAGTGACAGACAGGTACACACAGGATGGATTGTTGGGAGAATCAGAAAGACTTTTATGTAAAGCCCATCCCATGGGGCCAAAGAGACACTCAGTTCACACACTCATTTTTTTCAATAAATGTTCATGAAGCACTTACTATGTACCTGACATTCTTCTAGGCTCTAGAGACACAGAAGTGAATAAAGGCCCTGCCCTCATGGAGCTTACAGTCTCAATAAATGGGGTGATGATGTCAGTGCGACAGAAATACCAACATTTCCATTTTTAACCACCTATTAAAGATCCCCAACAATCAAAAAGGAGTGCTGTCAAATACAAAGGTAGCTACAAAGAGGGTGCCTAATAAAAGTGAATGAACAAATGGAGGGAAGGAGCTGGGAGGAGACTCAATAGATACATAAGCAGGGAGCTGGGCCTGGGTGAGTCAGCTAACTACCCTATGATGGGTGTGGCTAGCTCAGAGAGCTGTTGCTAAGCAACACTAATAAATGATCCCCAAGCAGTCCACAGGCTGTGCTCTGTATAAAGCTTAATCATCTTTAACAGGAGAATCTTGAAACCCTAATGACTGGGATAGAGAAGCCTTCACATGCGTGCCCTCGGGCTTCTATTCTGGGCTGTGCTCTGACTCAACCTGTCAACAGGGCCGGCTCCCTCCCCTCTACAGTACCCAGGGGGGGAACAGAACCAGCCAGGAAGCTGGCACCCACCTCTCCCACTGGGCAAATAGCCCTTCACTGGCTTTGGATACACAGAGTCACCGGAGAGGGAGAGGGTGACCTGAAAACTCCTATCCTCCCTCAGACTTGCCTGCCGGCCTGGGTGCTAGGACTCAGGGGGCAGAATTCTCCCAGGAAGAGGAAGCCGGCACCACAGCTCTGAATATGCTTCTATTTCCAAACCCGGAAGCTCATTTTGGTAGGTTTGCAGCTCCCTGACACAGCTAAAAGTCGCAGGAGGGGCTACGTGGGATCATTGAATCTTTGTCTTACCAGCAGGGCAGGTCTTAGCATGGCATTTCCAATCTTTTAGCCTCGGCCTTGTTGTGTAGTAAGGAGAAACACTGCTTCAAAACGTTGTTTGTGGCATTAAATGAGATAACTTATATTCAGTAGGAACTAGTTTATATTCTACCCCATGTGTCAAGATGGTCAGACAGGAGGAGATATGGATCAAGGCCCCAATCCTGTCACTACCTTATCAGGGCCATCTGGTCTACCTGTGTCTCACCCACCACCTTGTCACTCAAAGGAGAGGGAGGATCTGGCCGTGCTGCCCACCCTGCAATCTCTTGCACATGACCTTCCCAAGTTTATAACTACACTGCTTTTCATCCTGCTGAAAAGATTACAAGGCATATGGAAATTCAGTACCAGAATTCACCCCAACAACCTCTACATCCATATGCTCACATCAGGACCAGGACGTGTGCTGATTACAGGTCTCACACATAAAAATACATCACCAAGAATTAAGAAAAATGCTTGTCTTGATTATCACACTTCAAAACACACAGATGTAGATGAGATCTAGGGTTCTTCCTATGTTTGACATGTGGGTGCATGCATAGTCACTAAAGCATGTCCAACTCTCTGCGATCCCATGGACTGTAGCCTGCCAGGCTCTTCTGTCTGAGGGATTCTCCAGGCAAGAATACTGACATGGGTTGCCATTTCCTCCTCCAGGGGATTTTCTCGACCCAGCGATTGAACCCATGTCTTCTGCATCTTCTGCATTGGCAGGCAGATTCTTTACCACTGAGCCACCTGGGAAGCCCTCCCATGTTTTATATTCTATGGTGATTTCTATGGTGATTGACCTGGCTGGAAGGACAGGGCTGACCCAAGGAAAGTGATGCTCTCAGTCTGCATTACTGAAATAGCCTCTGTGTATGTCATCCATCACCCACAGCACTCAATGCCCACCAGACATGGCCTTGTTTTGCTGTGGCCCTCCCCAACCCATCCTGAGCAGAATTACCGGGCAACTTCTATCTCCATCCAAGTGGGTTCTTTCCACTGAAAGTGCTTCTGTACACTTTGTAACAGTCACACGCTTAATGCCCCTTTCCAGTAGCTGCCCAACCCCTGGTTGGTCACCCAGAAATCAGCAGCCATGTCTATTTTCACCCATTAGGTATTTTCTGCATGTCTTCTACATGGCAGGCTCAGCACACACACAGGACAATGGCCATGGCTGACCTTGAGGGCCTCCAAAACAAATGGGGGACAGCAACGACATGGAGTTACCTGAAAACTAAGTGGACTGCCGTAAGTGCTTCAAGAGAATTCTAAAAGATGTGCAAATTCAGGGCAAGAGTGGAAACAGGGGTCTCAAACCAAGCCGAAGACGAGCTGAATTCAGACAGGGACGGGGAGGGCAAGGAGATCCCTCAGTTCAAAGTGTTAATTTTTATACATGCTCATCCGTCCCTTCTCTCCAGATCCACTTTCTCCTAGAAGAAAACCCCAGCCCCTCAGTGGACCACTTAGACTGCCACAGCATCCCGCATGTCAGCTGGCTACTCCGCGCCCGTTCTGACCCTTTCCGCCTGCTCATCCTCCCCATTCCCTGGGCCCTGACCCAACACTGCACTCTCAGAGTTGGCATTAAGTGCAGCAAGGCTAAAATTAGGACTGTTTCCATAGATATCTAGACTTCTCTGTAGCAAATCTGCTCAGCTCCCAAGTAGAGAAAAGAAAATTTTTTTTCTGTTCTGAATGCAAAGCAACTGGGGATCTGGAGGAATCCCAGGCTTCTCAGGTCTAGACATCTCTGAGCCTTCCTGACCCCATGAAAAGGGAGAGAGGAGGCTTCTTGGACAGCACAGTGGCACCCATAGGGGCCTGACCTCACTGAGCTACAAGGCACCAGCAGGAAATAAGCAGAGAAAACACAGGAGACCCTGTATGTCTGAGCCACAGTAGACACTTGCCGTCACTCCAGGCTACCCAGGGGGTACCTTCCCGGAGGTGGGTCTACCTCCTTCTCATTTCGGAGATGAGACAATGCAGTTATGGGAAGATGAGTACCTCGGTCACCCTGCAATGGGCCACACTATTCGCACTTCGTACATAGGAAACGGGGGTTCAAAGATGGCCAGAGAACCACCCAAGGCCATCCAGCCAAGGGCGGTCATCATGACAATGAGGACAGGGTAACAGGAAGAACAACCATAGTTAACGTTTACTGACACTGTTTCGTTCAATGTTCTCTGCTCAATGCTCTACTGGTTCTCCCATTTCATCCTGGTTATGGGCTAAATTGTCTGCTCAGAAGAGGTATGATGGAGTCCTAACTCCTGGTGGCGGTGCTGTTTTTCAGTCACTAAGTCATGTCTAACTCTTTACGACCCCATGGACTGCAGCACGCCAGGCTCCTCTGTCCTTCACTGTCTCCCGGAGTTTGCTCAGACTCATGTCCATTGAGTCAGTGATGCTATCTAGCCGCTGACGCTTCTCTTTTTGCCGTCAATCTTTCAACCTAATTTGGAAACAGTGAATCTGCAGATATAATGAAGATGAGATCATACTGAAGGAGAATGGGCCCTCAAACCACTACAACTGATGTCCTTATAAAAAGACGGCCACGTGAAGACAGACACAGAGAGAAAGGCATGTGATGACAGAGGATTAGAGTGATGTATCTAACAAGCCAAGGAACACCAGATTGTTAGCAAATGACTGGACATTAGGAAGAGGTGAGAATGACTACCCTACAGGTTTTAGAGCGAGTTGGGGCCTGGTGACACACCGTGATTTTTAATTTCTAGCCTCCCAAAATGTGAGACAATACATTTCTTTTCTTTGGGGCCACCTAGTTCGTCCCCTGCATACAAACCTTCAAGTTGCAAACTTTCAAAGATGCTAATGTACATTCCATCAACATCAGGCGTGAGTAACACTGCAGGTGCCCTCCGCCCCCACTGCTGACGGTCCTTTAGCTCTACCATCTCCCACCCCCTCTCGCTTCTCCAGTCAGTAACTATTCTTGCCTGTTCAGGCGATGTCAGCCCCTGTATGCCAGCTATTGTACTTTATTACTGTACTTTTCAAGATACTGTACTGTGAGATTAAAAGTGTTTCAATGTTTTGTTTTTATATATTATTTGCATGAAAAGTATTATAAACCCATTACAGTACAGCTTACTGTGCTACTTGGGTACCTGGGCTAACTTTGCTGTTGTGCGTGCTAAGTCAGTTGTGTCTGACTCTGTGCGACCCTATGGACTGCAGCCCGTCAGGCTCCTCTGTCCAAGGGATTCTCCAGGCAAGAAAACTGGAATGGGTTGCTGTGCTCTCCTCCAAGGGATCTTCCTGATCCAGGGATTGAACCTGCATCTCTTATGTCTCTTGCATTGGCAGGTGAGTTCACCACCTGGGAAACCCAACGTTGCTGGATTTACAAGCAAACTGGACTTACGAATGTACTCTGGGAACATTCGTATGTAGGGGACTTAGCCACAGGAAACTAATACAATCCTCATCACACTTTGATGAAGACTTGGGTACTAAAACGTCAGGTTTTACACAGGAGGGCATCAAAGCTTAATTAAAAGCAAATATTACCAATGACAAACCAACACATGGTGCAAAGTGCTTTACATAGAGTAGTAACTCGTTTAATCCCCACAAAAATCCTAGCCCTACACCAACCCCATGAAGCTATCCCACTTTAACGAAGAATAAAGAAAGTAAGGCAGAGAGAGGTTGGGTAATTTGCCTGAGGTCACACAGCCTCTAAGTGGTGAAGTCAGAGTTCAAACTCAAAACCAGAATCTGTCCTCTTAACCACTATAACCACGGAAAGCCAGAAGAGTATTGAATCTGGACCTGAACTCAAGTGGTCTGGTTTCAACACATGTACCCTCTTTCTACTTTGTCGTCCACCTGCCACACAGAATGCTCTGTGCTGAGCCGCCCCTTAAAATGCTTATCTGGGGACACAAACAAATTAATCAAATGAGCAGTGGCTTGCATACATCCCATTAGTTCAAGTTAAATTTAAATAAGCTCATTTTAGCAATTGAGACTGACCCAGGTCCATATGGACAACGGAAATCAGGAAACAAGTGACTAGGTCACTGGAGCCCTAAACAGGCTGAGTGACATGAAGCTTCTCCCTTACGAACCTTTCAGGTACTAAGTCACTTCAGTAAACATTTAATGAGCACCTACTGTGTGCCAGTACAGTGTCAGGTAATGGCAGCATAAACCACATGACCTCAGCCCAGGAGGGACACGCCCATGATTAAATTGCCATCTATCCTGAGAAGTCTTAACTCTGAAGTCAGAACAGAGGTGCTGTTGGAAGACCTAGTTCATGGTTTCAGAGCAGGTGACATCTGAAATGCATCTTTAATTTCAAGCTTATTCTTATTTTAAGGCTAATCTAACCCTACCTCTTTCCAACACATACAAACACACCCATCTTTCTTTCCCTCCTCCTTCCTCCTTTCTATCCTTCTTTATGCAACTTTCCCCTTAAATACTAGACTTTTTTCACTGCATGAACCACGAGCATCCATGCCAAGTTGCTTGAGTCATGTCTGATTCTTTATGACCCTACAGACTGTAGCCCACCAGGCTCTTCTGTTCATGGGCATTCTCCATGCAAGAATACTGGAGTGGATTGCCATACCCTCCTCCAGGGGAATCTTCGTGACCCAGCAATCAAACCCACATCTCTTAGGTCGCCTGCACTGCCAGGCAGATTCTTTACCACTAGCATCTCTGGGAAGCCCACAGGTGACCAACAGGATATTCAGCAATAATCATTGTTTGTGACTTCTCATCCATAATGAAAGGAACAGAAGTAATTGGTCACCTTCAGAAAAAACACTTTTAGGGTCAGAACCTTGAATAACTAAAGTTAATAGGTAATCAGTGATGGTTAGTGTTAATTCAGCTAAACTGTTTTTCAGCTGCTGAGTCGTGTAAGACTCTTTTGCAAACAAATGGACTACAGCCCTCCAGGCTTCTCGGTCCATGGGATTTCCCAGGCAGGAATACTGGAGTGAGTTGCCATTTCCTACTCCAGGGGATCTTTCTGACCCAGGGATCGAACCCAAGTTTCCTGCATTGGCAGGTGGGTTTTTTACAACTGAGCCACCAGGGAAGTCCTCAGCTAAACTATCTATCCCTCGATTAACAGATGTAGAGATAGTCTATTTCTACCAACAGTGGAGGAGAACATAGCCCTGGAAAAAGGGATGGGGACAGAGGTGATGGAATGTATGCCAGGAAGGTGGGGACATGGGTTCCTGGGAGCCAAAGAAGAAAGATCTAGAATAAAGATGTACCCTGCCACCAATTTTCAGCCGGCCACTCACCCACCCACAGGGTCACACCACACCCAGCAAGCTGGCACAGCCATCACTTGGCAGGTGGATTAGCAGAAAGACTGCAGGCTCTGACTTGACCCAGACCTCTGCTATCTGCATAGTAAACGGGACACAGAGAATCTGCCTGATAGCGGTTGCCAGCACCAGTGGGACGTTACAGAGCACAGACACGCAATCCACGTTAGCCACGACAGTGTTGAATGAACACAGTCTTCACCATCAGTGATCCTCACGATCCTATTCCTTTATCCTCACCATCATCATCACCATCACTACCACCAAAGAGGCACACAAGCTTTGGGCAAGTCATTTACAGCCCTGGGCCTGAATTTCCACATTGGTGAAGCGAGTTCTCATGGACCGTGAGGACAACATGTGACACTTGGGCACAGTGAGGCCAGGCCCCGCTCACACCAAAAGCTGGCCCAACTGAAGTGATTCTGGGGCCACAGTAAAGAGCCAAGGCATTGGTCTCGCCGAGTAAACAAACAAGCCCCTTCCACTAAAATCAGATCCTATGAACAGAAAACATGCCCACTCACCTCTGCCCTGCACTGGGGAAGCTTCCCCCCCAGAAGGGCTCAGAGTCAACCGCCTCTGGCAGCCTCATCGATCTCCTGGCCCCGAAGGACGTGCAACCTTGAGCCTGAAGCAGCTGGACTCTGTGCTTGGGTTTATTATTTCTGCACTGCTCACAAAAAGCCCTTGGATCTGCGTGAGTATTTCATTTTTTAACCCCTGGCATGGGCATCACACGACAGAGGCACACCTCCATCAGCTTGAGCTGTCCCCCGACTAACAAAGCACCATGAGGTTCACACGTGTGGTCTCTGCTGAACGAGGTCAAACGGTGCCTGCTCCCGGGGCCCGGCATCCCCAGGAAGCTTTGATGTGGGAGGGCAATGCTACACACATCCCGACCGACCCATCCAGCAGAACCGGCTCAGCGAGCTCGTCACCCTCTGGCCTGAGAGGGGACAAGGCTGAGGGGCACTAGGTCAGGAGCAGGGAACTGCCACCCATTAGCTTCGTGGCCAACAGTGGGCCTCCGCCAGCCAGTTACAAATGAAACTATCTATGAAAAGAAACAGAATCACAGACATAGAGGGACTTCCCTGCTGGTCCAGTGGTTAAGACTCCCTGCTTTGGGTTCAGTCCCTGGTGGGGGAACTAAGATCCCACATACTGCAGAGAATGGCCAAAAAATAAACAAATAAAAATAAATTTAAGTAAGCATCTTTAAAAGTAAAAATAATAATCATGGAAATAAAGAATATACTGGTGGTTACCAAGGGGAGGGGGCTAGAGGAAGGATGGAGTGGGAAGTCGAGGTCAGAAGATGTAAGCTTTTACAGAGAGAATGGATAAACAACCAGGTCCTACTGTACAGCACAGAGACCTATATTCAATATCCTATGATACGGGACTTTCCTGGTGGCACAGTGGATAGGAGTCTTCCTGCCAATGCAGGGGACACGGGTTCGATCCCTGCTCTGGGAAGATCCCACATGCCATGAAGAAACTAAGGCCGTGTGCCCCAACTACCGAGCCCACGCACCTGGAGCCCCTGCCCTGCAACAAGAGAAGCCACTGCAATGAAAAGCCCAAATAGTGCATTGAAGACCCAGCACAGCCAAAAATAATAAATAAATAAAAATGTAATAAACTAGGAAAATCTCTAACCAAAAAAAAAAAATACCATGATAAACAGCAATGGAAAAGAACATTAAACAAAAGTATCTACGTGTATAATCGAATCACTTTGCTGTTAACAACAACCTTGTAAATCAACTATGGTTCAATTTTTTTTTAATTAATTAAAAAAACAAACTTGTAGAGCCTTTCTCCTATTGACTTGCATTCTTCACCCTCCCACGGCTGCATCTCACATTCCTCTCCAGGCTCCCACCAGGCTGAGGATCTGCCTCCTGTGAGGTCTTTCCCCATCCTGCTCACGTCACAAAATTCCAAGTTCAAGTCATCCACTGCACCCGCCTCCTCCTCCAACTCCACTCCTGCCCCCTGCCCTCCCCTCTCACTCTCCCACCCTGAGAGTTCGTCCCCACTCCCTATTCCATCCTGTATTTTTTCTCTCTCTCCCTCCCCACTTATGCCTCTCCTCTGGTCCTCTGCTCAGAGAACTTAAATGAGAAAATTTTTGTACATTATTTCCGCAGACTGCACTGTGCCGTCCTACCTCTGTCAAACCCAAAACCTCATCTTTCCTCAATGATTTGGGCCTTTGTGAGAGTTGATACAGACACTACGGGCAGGCCACAAGAGGGACAGCCAGCTGGGGTGATGGCCATACTTCCCATGAAGGACACGGAGCACTGACACAGATGAAAAAGCAGGTTCTCCCCTGCTCCAAAGATGCCACCATGAAGGCCCGCACGCACCAGGGCACCTCGTCCTTCAGGAGCATGGCCGACAGCCTTGCTGAGAAAAGAAGCACCTCTAACTGGATCTGATCTCAAAACTTTTTCACAGAGGACATGGCCCAAACAATAAGGCAACAGAGATGTAGAGGCTGGAATGGGGCAATGCGCTCAACGGACACTGTGTTAGTAGCTCAGTCGTGTCCGTGTCCGATTCTTTGCGACCCCATGAACTGTGTCCCGCCAGTCTCCTCTGTCGAGGGAATTCTCCAGGCAAGAATACCGGAGTGGATAGCCATTCCCTTCTCCAAGGGATCTTCCTGATTGAACCTGGGTCTCCCACATTACAGGCAGATTCTTTACCATCTGAGCCACCAGGGAAGCCCTCAATAGACATAGTTATGTTTATTATTTTAAAAGAATCATAAAATAGAATTCATCCTGTTTCTACTGGAACAATTTTGGTGAGGGAGGTTGTTCTGAAATACATTTACTCTTTAGGCGATAAATCCTAAATAAACCAATCAAGGCTTTGATCACCATTCATTGGAAAGCATGACATTAGGCAGCTCTGGGTTCAAATCCCACCTCTGCTACAATTCCTGGGCCAGGAACCCACCCTGTCTGTGCCTCAGTTTCTTCATCTGTAAACTAAGAATGCTAAGCCTCTTCAGTTGTTTTTGACTCTCTGCAATCCCAAGGACTGCAGCCTGCCAGGCTCCTCTGTCCAAGGGATTCTCTAGGCAAGAATACTGGAGTGGGTTGCCATTTCCTCCTCCAGGGGATCTTCCCGACCCAGGGATGGAGCCAGAGTCTCCTATTTCCTGAACTGTCAGGTGGAGTCTTTACCACTGCACCACCTGCGAAGCCCACTAAACCACCTAGAATACCTGACGTTGACCCTGTACACATCATCATCATTTGCTGTTGTTGTTCAGTTGCTAAGTGTCTGACTCTTTGTGACCCCATGGACTGGAGTATGAGCCAGGCTTCCCTGTCCTTCACCATCTCCCAGAGTTTGCTCAAACTCACGTCCAATGAGTCAGTGATGCCATCCAGCCTTTCCCTCCTACCTTCAATCTTTCCTAGCATCAGGGTCTTTTCCAATGAGTCAGCTCCTCACATCAGGTGGCCTAAGTATTGATGCTTCATCATTGTTATGTGAACATTTATTGAGTCTTCAACGTGTCAGACGCTAAGTGTCTAACATGGATTAATTCATTAACATGATAACCCTCACTGGGGACTGTTGTAATTCCACTTCACAGATGGACAGAGAAGTTGAATAACTTGCTCAAGGCCACACAGCTGAGCTGAGACTGTAGACTCCGCCTCTAGACAGTCTGGCTCCAGACCTACACTGTCCAATCTCCAATGTTAGGTTCAGTGGACAGCAAAGGGTAAACTGTTCAACAGCTCCGTCGCTAGGATTATCATAATATACTGTCTTTATTTCTATAAACACCACTGCCTCCAGGGGGGTGATTTTTTATTTTGCCTTTTTGAATTAAATTTCCATCCTAGGGGCACAAAACCTAGTGTAATCGCTTATGTTTCTGCCTGCTTTCCATTCCCATCCTGTTGGAAAGAAAGCTGGGCTCAGGGAACTGCCTGCCTACACACGGCTTCACGGGTCAGGCTGCACTCTCTGAGCTGGAGAGGCTGGGGGGGTGGCGGGTATCTGCACTCCAGAATTGTTGGCAAATCTCTCCGTGGCTGGGGCCAACTGCAGAATGACAGCCACCACCTGTCACTCTCGACTGGGAAGCGGTGGGGGCAGAAGGCCACTCCACGCGGAGAGGAAAGCTCCCCAGCCTGACACAGATAGGCCCACCTCCGACCATTCCCAGGGGCCTGCAAGCTGGACGGGGACTGCCCTCCCCCGGCTCCATCCTGAGCGAGTGTTGACCGGTGTTGAAATCCATCATGCTCCGGGCAGCAGCCCCAGCTGTGTCCCCAGAGCCGACCAGCGCCTTCAGCATGAACTTGGCAGCACACAGTCCTTCCACTGCGGTGGGAGGGAGCTGTTTGACTCCCTTTAATTGAAAGCTTCTCCCACCAGAGCCTGAGCGCATTTGTCAGCAGCAAGGGAAGATGGGAAGCCTGGGGCCATAAGGAACAGCCCTCCCTGCTCCATATGCTGACACCTCCTGCGGTCCCACCCAGGATGGGCTCTACCAGCCAAGTCATTCTGGCAGGGGAGGTGGGGCCTTTGGTCCCCGTGGGCCTGGAAGCATGCCTTCAGGATAAATCCAGTATAGTACCATGGTAGCCACACCCGGATACTGTGAAATCCAGCAATCTCAACCTGAGCATCTCAGCCTCGGGACTGTAGGCAAAACGTTGGAGAAGAAAACCCAGGGGGTGGTCAAGAGCATGGGCTTTGGCACACCACAGCTCTGAGTCTGAATCACTGACATATTCTCAAGCCGTGAGACCCGGACAAGCTGCACAGCCTCCAAGTCATTCTCATCTGTGCAATGAACAGGACAACCAGCCTAGAACCCCAACCCTGGAGACCATGAACCCCACCACTCCAATCTTTAGAATTCACTCAAAGGCATGGGCACAAAAAGGTAGTCCATTAAGTCAGAAACCAGGAGGGCAAGCACCTTTGTGAGGAGGAAGGCGGCAGAGATGAGGGCCAGGGCAGGGGGTAGGAGGGGCAGGTGCCCAGAGGTACTGGCAATGTCCTACTTCTTGATCTGGGAGCTGGTTATACAGGTGGACTCCCTTTGTAAAAATATGCCAAGCTTCACACTGCATGCTTCTTGTACTTTGCTGCTTGTAGAATATACGATATTGTAGAATATGTTCCATTTTTAGAATTTATGAGAAAAAACAAACAAAAAAAGCTTTGGGAGGGATGTATAAACCAGCCTTTGACCTAAGCTCAAAGAACGAACACTGGATCTGAACATGCCGGTTACCTTGCCACGTGGGCCCCTTCCCCCAGGGCTTATCACAAGTTCAGTTCAGTTCAGTCTCTCAGTCATGTCCAACTCTTTGCAAACACGTGGACTGGAGCACGCCAGGCTTCCCTGTCCATCACCAACTCCCAGAGCTTCCTCAAACTCATGTCTATCGAGTTGGTGATGCCATCCAACCATCTCATCCTCTGTTGTCCCCTTCTTCTCCTGCCTTCAATCTTTCCCAGCATCAGGGTCTTTTCCAGAGAGTCAGTTCTTTGCATCAGGTGGTCAAAGTATTGGAGTTTCAGCTTCAGCATCAGTCCTTCCAATGAATATTTAGGACTGATTTCCTTTACGATTGACTGCTTTGATTTCCTTTAGGATTGACTGGTTGGATCTCCTGGCAGTCCAAGGGACTCTCAAGAGTCTTCTCCAACACCACAGTTCAAAAGCATCAATTCTTTGGTGCTCAGCTTTCCTTAGAGTCCAACTCTCACATTCATACATGACTACTGGAAAAACCATAGCTTTGACTAAACGGACCTTTGTTGGCAAAGTAATGTCTCTGCTTTTTAATGTTATCTAGGTTTGTCATAGCTTTTCTTCCAAGAAGCAAGCATCTTTTAATTTCATGGCAAATTATTCTCAAAGCCATCACATAATGATCCAGTGGCATCTGTAGACCCGCCCCCCCCCGCAGTGGATTTAGGGCTGTCCTATCCAGTGATGCCAACCCGTCCTCACTGACTTCCACAAATGTTCACTGAGCAGCTACTGTGGGCCAGGCATGGACCCAGAGAAGAAGAAAACTAAGAATGCTCCTTTTTTCAAAAAGGCTTCCTTTCAGGTGCCTCCAGATGATTCCTGGGGCTTTCTTACCTGCAGCCCGCCCTCCCAGTCCATGCCTTATTGGAAGCCAAGAATCTCATTAAGATTTTTTTCCCTCCAAGATTTTCTGAGGCATCTAACACAGCAGGGCTCTGATACACATGTATCATCTCTAGGTTAAGCTCTTTAACCTCTCTAAGCCTCAGTGTTCTCTTTTTGAAAACAGGAGTAATGACTCCCCCTTAGGGTTCTGACATGAATTATATAAGATGAGGCAGTAAAACGTTTAGAGTAGTGCTCGGCATATAGTAGGCACTTAATGCACTCTGGCTGTTTTTGTTAATTTATGCAAATTCCCAGTGAGCTGTGTCTTTTGCTACATCTGTCCATGAAATTTACCTCTGTCTTCTTTCCCCATGAAACCCTACCAACCCAGAGCATCCACAGGTCATCTACCTTCTCAGAAAGGGGACCCAAATAAGGGAGAGACAGAGAGAAGGAGGGATGGGGATGGGGATAGAAGGGAGGATGGAAATTCACTTTCTCCATGGAACCACTTTACCTTTGGCTTTGGTTTCTGCCAACGTGGACACTGTCCAGTACAGTAGCCATAATAACTACATGTGGCTACCGAGCACCTGAATTGTGCTATACATGTAAAAGACACACTGGATTTCAGACTTTGTATGAAATGAAGAGTTAAAATATCTCAAGAATTTTTTTAATATACTTTGGCTATATTGACATATTACTAAAATTAACTTCACCTATTTCTTTTTACTCTGTTTTTTTTTAATATGACTACTGGAAAATTTGAAATCTCATACGTGGCCCGATACACATTTCTATTGTGCAGCACTGTTTCAGCTTATCAATGTGTCTTTGTACACAAAGGCAGTTTTCTCTTTCACAGGAATTTTCATCCCAGTTCTTAAGATAAATGTTTCCTCTCGATTGGAAATACATTTTAGACCAAATTCCATGGATGTAGAAACTGAGTCTGGGAGAGATGAAATGACCGGCCTAGGCGTGAGGCTGAGCAATGGAAGAGCCGGAATTCGACCCCAGGTCCAGCGAGGTGCTGAGCTGAGCTCTTGACTCTATTTCACTCCTGTCTCCAAATCTCGAGATACTGATCTCCTTGAGATGGTGGTCTCTCCACACAGTCACCCCAGGAGAGGATAAACTGTCTGTTACTTGTCACCAGGACCACCAGTGGGTGGCTGTGTTTTAAAGGTTAAGATTGTTTGGTACCTCGAGGGGGGCAAGGAGGAACGTGGCTTAACCAGGGTGTGAGTGAGCATTTGCAGAGGTAAGATTAGAATGTGAGGTACTCTCACACTTTTGATACCTGGCCCTAAATGACAAGTCCAGTCTTGGCTGCTTCTCACGCGGAATCACTTAAGGAACTCGGGCTGCTGCAGGGCTCTAACCAGAGGGGTCACCTTGGGTCAGGTGTGCCTTACACGAACTACGAATGAATCTTCTCTGTACCCCCTGAGATCTGGATTCTTTATGCCCATTTTACAGATGAGCAAACAAACTCCCAGGAAGGCTCGGTGGTCTGCCCAGTCATCCAGTTAGGACATGGCAGAGCTGGAATTCCATCCCAGGGCTCGTTAACAATGATGAATCCCCGCTTTACACCTCCCAGTCTTTGCTCCTATGGTCCCCTGGGATAGAATGCCCCCTCATCCTCAGCAAGGTCTGGCTCAAACCACCTTTTCTGTAAGGTCAAAAATCTCTCTCCTCTTTCATAAACCAAATCACTCCTTTCTTTGATCACCCATGAACTTTAAACTTCACTTATCCCAGGTGTCTCAGTGGTAAAGAAACTGCCTGCCAAGCGAAGGGACATGGGTTCCATCTCTGAGTCGGGAAGATTGCCCTGGAGAAGGAAATGGCAACCCGCTCCAGTATTCTTGCCTGGAAAATTCCATGGACAGAGGAGCCTGGTGGGCTACAGTCCACAGGGTCACAAAAGAGTCGGACACAGCTTAGCGACTAAACGACAACAAATCCTGCACTTACCACTAAGTGTTAGAATTCATTGCTTACATGTCTATTATATCCACAACAACCTGAGCCTCTTCAGAGAAGAAGCCTTACCTTGTCCATATGTACAGTTTCAGTTCCTGGCACAATATCAGGCACAAAGGAATTACTCAATAAATAATCTGTTGATTGAATGAAATAATCAACCAACCTGTCTTGACACCCTGGTTTTTGTTCTGCGTCCCTCTTGCCAACCAGCTTCTCTTTCCTGCATTCCGATGTTCCTCCCCACGGGAGGCTTCTCCGCCAATCTGTTTGCATGGAGAGAGGCCAAGTGCACCACTTTCGATTGTAGCTCAGTAACACCGATTGTCACCTCTCCACTTTTATTAATTGCAGGGTTAATCAAGCACTCCAAATTTTGCCCACCCACGCTAACATGAAAGCATTTCTGGATGGCCAAGAAAACAAGGTGTAAGCTGAAGCGAAAGGAATGACATCACAGTCTTTTGCATCTTGAGCGACTGCCATGTTTTTCCGAACCTTTGGGTCTGAGTCAGATTAGATGGAAGAAGAGTCTTGATCAAAATCTCAGCCATGCATAGCTTCCATACAGCAGGTAGGTACCTGAGTGAACTTTGATGTACTTGTTTATCAGAGTCCTTTCACCATCCTTTGAGATGACTGTTATTATGCCAGCGTTCAGATAAGGAAACTGAGGCTCAACGGAGAAATATGCTACAGACTCGCCCAGGGTCACCCAGCTGGATGAGACAGAGCTAAGATCCAGACTCACTCGTCATCACCGGAGGAGTCCTGCAGAGTCCCTGCCACCCACGACTTGATGGTCACACTCCTGCCTCTTCCTTGTGGCCTGGCTCACTCCCCCAGACCTACCATCCACCAGCTGGTCAGTTCAGTGAAGCAGGCAGCCTCAGGCAATCAACGTTTTCTTTCCTGTGCCAATGGTTTATCCACCCTTCTAGTTGTCACAGCTTAAGATGTTTTCATCTGAACCTCCCTCAAGATCTTGCTTTCCAGCTCTAAAACATTTTTCATCGGAACATTTTTGGCCCGTCTTAGGACACAGGTGTTGGAGGCAGGTACTTCCCCTGTCCTTCACTCCTGCCTGCGGTGTCTCATCTGGTGGGCAGGAAACACAGAAACAGAAGGACCAGGGGAAGAGGGAAGGGTTTCCTATACACGAGAATGCACTTGTCAGCCTTCTGCTTGCAAAGGATGAATGTTACCCTTCCAAATTGTCCCCTTTCACTTTATAAGTAGCTTTTTTTTTTTTTTTCACATTCAATAAAGATGCCACAGAGGCCGCTGGGCCGACTCCTGATGACAGTCCCTGACAGGCTCCCATATGGAGAGTCTGACATTCCAGATGCCTCCGTGTACCAGGCTTCCAGAAGCATAGTTACCAGCCCCCTGGGACTGGAAAAGCCGTGCTGCACAGGAGACGCGTTGCATGGCTTACTGTCCTGCTTAACGAGCGAGCTGCTCAAAGCCTGCAGCAGCCCAGGAGCCCCCGTGCGATGCTGCCACGTGAAGTCACTCTGGCTCTCTCTCGAATGAGCAGGTAGAGAATTGAAAGGCAAGATGAGCACGTGTGTGGGAAGGCTGACCTGAGCCTCACCGCCTAGAGGGGGATTTGAGAAAGGGAAGATCAAACAATTAGGATTATCAAATCTTCCAAATGTGGGTAATAAACTGACCCTTTTAAAGAAGAGCAGGAAGCTGGTAAAAAAGCCTAGGTCTTATTTTATGAGACTACATTTCCATTGCAAATGAGTTCAGCCAAGAATCACAGGGAAGTTTGGTTTCATTGTTTATCCTCAAAATATAAGCCCCTGATTTAAAAAGTGTCGAAATACCATCTCCCTCCCCCAGAACATACAGATTTCAGACCCCACGGATACCGTTTGGAGAAGAACCCATCTACCAAGCCGATCTCATCCTGGTTGAACCTGGAGGGTTCAGGAAATAAGTTTCATCACATTGTTACAAGGGGTTAAAGGGCAGTGGATGAAATAAAGAGCTGACGTCGAGGCTCACGCTCCTGTGGGAGGACCGGAAGCTGACCTCTGGGGGCCAGTTCTCCAGGACTGATGCTGCAAAAGCCCTCAGGGTTTAACATCCAGAATGGGCACGTGACATGGAGCGACGTCGACCCCAACGCATTGGGAGAGCAGGTACAAACGCTCTGCACCAGCAAGACAGCCCCTGGGACTTCCCTGGTGGTCCAGGGGGTTAAGAACTTGCCTACCAATGAGGGGGCATTGGTTCAGTCCCTGGTCCAGGAAGATTCCACATGCCTCGGGGCAACTAAATCCATGCACCACAACTATTGAGCCTGTGTGCCGCAACTACTGAAGCCCAGGCACCCTAGAGCCTGTGTTCCGCAACAAGAGAAGCTACTGCAGTGAGCCTGTGTACTGCAAGGAAGAGGAGTCCCTGCTCACTGCAACTAAAGAAAGCCTGCACAAAGCAGAGACCCAGAGCCACCAAAAATAAAAATCATTTTTTAAAAAAAGACCGCCTCTGTTCCTCCATACTCCTTGTCCATCTGCATCATGACAAAGGCCTATGACCTCACGCAAGTGAACCTGTGTCTAAAGCTGGCCCAGCTTCTCTCCAGACTGGCCAGGCCACTAGCACCCCTGAAAGGGGTCAGAGGACTTCCCAGCAAGGAAACATGGTTAGAGTGTAGGAAAAACACCCAGGATGATGAATTCTGCAAGGAAAGCATGGGGTCTCCTGTTGAACAGCAGTGTTGACCTAGTCATATAAAGTAATTAACAAAGGGTCAATAAAGCACTTTTCAAATCCCAAGTTCCACACATTCTTCAGAGCAATCAAATGCACTTAACTACCCCACTCCAGCATCTGTAGGAAATTCCTAAGATTCATTCTTGTGCCAACAGGTGTGTATTCCCTGCTTACAAACCGGAGCTCAGACTTCTATTTTCTTCCACCCTTCTACTTTCTTTTCTAGGATGATCTTGAACTCCAGGAGCCCAAAGTTACAGGGAGTTCAACAGACAGATAGAGCACTCTTTTTAATTTATCGCTCCATAATCCAATTTTCTTCACACTGGACCACAAGTCACCCAGCCTCCTCACAAATCCACAGGGGCTGCGAGACGTGACATACGGCTGGACAAATTATGTGGAAAATGGGAAAACTCATCACTTTGGGCCCCAGTTTCCGAATCAATAACACAAGAAGGTCAGGTTAGAACTTTTCTAAAGGTCTCCCCGGCCGCCAGCGCTGGAGGAGCCAGCAGGAAGTTTTCATGCTTCAGCAGCCTCAGCCACATAAGAGCCTTTCCCTGTGATGCGATGGAAGCAGTAACACATGAACCCCCAGCACCAGCGACATAAGGGCAGGGCCCCTTCAGAGCCAGGCCGATGCTTGGCTGATACCTTGTAACCACCCTGTGCAGCAGGGTTTCTCTTTTTAAATTTATTTTTAATTGGAGGGTAATTGCTTTACAATACTGTGTTGGTTTCTGCCATACATCAACATGCATCAAGCACAGGTACACATGTGTCCCCTCCCTCTCTAACCTCCCCCCCACCTCCCACCCCATCCCACCATCTACCCCATCCCACCATCTACCCCATCCCACCCCTCTAGGTTTTCACAGAGCACCTGATGGGTTTGAGCTTCCTGCCTCTTAAAAGCAAACTCCTACTGGCTATGTATTTTACATATGGTGATGTATGTTTCCATGCTCTCTTTCAATTCTTTCCACCCTCTCTTTCCCCTACTGTGTACACAAGCCGTTCTCTATGTCTGTCTCCACTGCTGCCCTGCAAATAGGTTCTTCATACCGTCTTTCTAGATTTCATATATATGCATTAACATACATTTGTTTTTCTCTTTCTAACTAGGCAGGTTTTATTAACTCTGCTGCAGCATAGAGAAAATGAAAATTCAATGCCACTGAGTGGCCCGCCCAGGATCGCAGAGATGGTAAGCAACAGAGACCCAGAACCAGCATTTCTCAACGCCTTCTATCACTGTCACCCTAGCCGGGTCACCCTGAGCGTTGCCTGAATTGAAGCCCCTCCTACATGGCACCCCTCCTTCATCTTTGCTCCTGATGGGCGACTCTCAACATAGGAGAGGTACCAGTGTCCGTGATGAGTAACTCATGCCATTGATCCACTGACCCTGGCCCTCAAGGGCTTACACGTGTTAGTCACTCACTTGTGTCTGACTCTATGAGCCCATAGACTGTAGCCTGCTGGGCTCCTGTCCATGGGATCCTCTAGGCAAGAACACTGGAGTGGATTGTCATGCCCTCCTCTAGGGGATCTTTCCCCCACCCAGGATTGAACACAGACCTCCTGCATTGCAGGTGGATTCTTAACCGTCTGAGCCACAGAGAAGTCCTGATCTGAGCCCCACTCCCCTGGGACCTCGTGCTCCAGTACCTGCTCCCTGCCTCCTCCCTTGCAGCCCTGTGACAGCCCTGTGTTCACTCAGCCAGCAACTGAGAAGTGGCCTCAGGGCCTTTGCACTTACCTCAGCCTTAGCTCCTCCCCCAGATGACCCATCTCTTCACCTTCTCAGGTGTCTGCTCAAATCACCACCTCTGAGAATGCCTTTGTGACCAACTTAAACCTGCCAACTTAACCACCACCACTGTAAACACACACGTGCACACACACACACACCCCTCCCTCAACTAGAATATGAGCTCCCTGAGGATAGGAACCTTTACCGCTCAGTTTATTAATAGACCCACTGTGCAAGAGCAGTGACTCACACGTAGGATTCAATAAATATCTGTGTGAACAGATAAAGAAAAAATAAGATTTGAATGAAGGACCAGTCCATCCTAAAGGAAATCAACTCTGGATATTCATTGGAAGGACTGACACTGAAGCTGAAACGTCAATACTTTGGCCACCTAATGTGAAGAGCTGACTCACTGGAAAAGACCCTGATGCTGGGAAAGATTGAGGGCGGGAGGAGAAGGAGATGACAGAGGATGAGATGGTTGGATGGCATCACCCACTCAATGGACATGAGTTTGAGCAAGCTCTGGAAGACAGTGAAGGACAGGGAAGACCAGCTTGCTGCAGTCTGTGGGGTCATAGAGTCGGACATGACTTAGCGACTAAACAACTGCCTCGGGGTGGTCTCTGCTCACTGCACCTGCACCACCTCTCTCCATTGCAGCCAGAGCTTAAGTCCCACGAGGGCAGGAACTGAGCCCACAGAATGGGCCTCAGTCCACATGGGTTTCCTCCCATCGACTAGTCATTACTGAGCTGCCGTCCCTCCAGCCTGGGGAACACATCACTTTAAAGAAAGCAATTGTACATTTGCAAAGGACACAGGCCTGGGTCTCCATACACATACACGGGACCCCCTTCCTCTGCTGGTATTAAAGGGAATGCTCTTTACACACTATATTCAGGTGAGTCCATCCAGGAGAAGCTGCCCACTTATCACCCTCCACGTCTCTTCTGAGGCCCCAGCACCGCGCCAGCCCTGCAGCACGCCTGACATGGGAAGGCCCAGGTCACATCTGAGTGACTGGGAGTTTGGCTGGAGTGTCACAGCAATGCGAGGGATCAACCAGGGGGAGCTGGGCAGGGCCAGATGCGTGCGTACGTGCATGCTAAGTTGCTTCAGTCCCGTCTGACTCTTTGTAACCCCCACAGGGACTGTAGCCTGCCAGGATCCTCTGTTCATGGGATTTTCCAGGCATGACTACTGGAGTGGGTAGGTTGCCACGACCTCTTCCAGGGGACCTTCCCCACCCAGGGATCGAACCCATATTCCTTGTGTCTCCTGTATCAGCACGTGGGTTCTTCACCACTAGCACCACCTGGGGAGCCCAGGACCAACCAGATGGGGCAGGACCTCAAAGCACAGATGCCACCACCCCGCAACGCTACCAGAAGCTCCAGGTTGCTACTTACACCACTGGGGGCCGCATCCCAGCCTCTGATCTGCCTGCCCAGGGAAGGGAGGCCCTCCACTTCCTGCAAGTCACCATCTTGGTGGCACCCATGCACTGACATCAAAAGCCAAGCCTCAGGTCTGAGAGACAGTGAGAGCAGTGTCTCCAGCTTTCCCAGTGACTCAAAACCACCTCCTCCCTGGCTCTGAAGCCCAAGCTCCCTGTGCTTCTAAGGTGCCTGGCCAACACAGAGGTGGTCACTGGAGTCTGTCATCATACCAACAGCAAGTGCACTGGGGAGACTACTTAACAGAAGAAAAAAAAATTTTGTTTTAAATAAAAGAACAGGACTTCTCTGGTAGTCCAGCAGTTAAGAATCTCCCTGCCAACGCAGGGGGGCATGGTCTGGATCCCTGGTCTGGGGAGATCCCACATACAGAGGGGCAGCTAAGCCTGTGCGCCACAACTACCAAGCCACGCACCCCAGAGCCAGCGCCCCACAACAAGAGAAGCCACCAAAATGAGCAGCCCACTCACTGCAACTAGAGAGTAGCCTCCACTCGCCACAGTTAGAGAAAAGCCTGTGCATAGCAAGTAAGACCCACCCAGCACGGCCAAAAATAAATGAGCACATAAAGAAAACTTTAAAAAATTAGGTGAAAGAACAGGTAAGAATCTGGGGGGACTAGGAATATTAACAGGACTTCCCAGGTGGCACTAGTGGTAAAGAACCTGTCTGCCAAGGCAGGAGACATAAGAGATGTGGGTTCAATCCCTGAGTTGGCAAGATGCCCTGGAGGAGGGCATAGCAACCCACTCCAGTATTCTTGCCTAGAGGATCCCCATGGACAGAGGAGCCTGGCGGGATACAGACCATAGTGTTGCAAAAAGTCGGACAAGACTGAAGTGACTTCACACGCAGGAATACTGTGTCTGAGGGATGAATGGGGCAGTTTTCAGATGATAACTCCTTTCATCCCAATGCCCTGATGAAACACTACTACCCCCATTTCACCCACATGGAAACTGAGTCTCTGCCCCCTCCCACCCACAGATCACCTTCAAACATATCCTCATACAATCCTCAGAACAGCTTTGACAAATACTTCACCCTTTTTAGAGGTGTGAAAACCGGTGGTGCTCAGCAGATTTAAGTCAGATGCACGTGTAGTCAAGGGTCCAATTTATTTTTCCTACTTTTCCTTAATTTTCAAAAAACTGAAGTATAGTTGGTTTACAATGTTGTGTTAGTTTTATATATGTGTATACATTCTTTTTTCAGAATCTTTTCCCTTAGAGATCATTGTAAGATAGAGTATAGCTCCCTGTGCTATACAGTATGCCTTTGTTTATCTATTTTATATATAATAGTATATATCAGCTAATCCCAAATTCCTAATTTATCCATCCCCCCTCCCCTTACCCTCTGGTAACCATAAATTTGTTTTTCTCTGTGAATCTATTTGCTTTGTAAATAAGTTCATTTGTGTAATTTTTTATTAACAGATTTCACATATAAAGGATATCATATGGTATTTGTCCTTGTCTGGCTTACTTTACTTAATATGACAATCTCTACATTTAACCATGCTGCTACAAATGGCATTACTTTTTTTCTGGCTGAATAATATTCTATTGTATATATACATATTTATCCATTCATTTGTCTCTGGACACTTGAGTGGCTTCCATGTCTTGGCTATTGCAAACAGTGCTATTATGGACATTAGGGTACATATATCTTTTCAAATTATAATTTTCTCTGGATATATGCAAGGACCTGATTTAAATTGAAGTCTGGCCTGACCCTAAAACTTGAACTTTGCACAGGACACCATTTCATTCCTCCAAAGAGAGTCCTACCTTCTGAAGCAGAACTGGCTACAGTGAAATGACTAGAGCCTCTAAAACTCTCCCCAAGCTCCTTTATGAAGTACCATGGTTCTCCTTTTAATTACAGAAGGCTTTCCTCAAGCCCCTTCATTCAATATAAACAAAAATGATTCTTATTCAATCTTCTCATCTTCCTGTTTTAATTGTCAGGTTTGCAAGTGTAGTGCTCTGATTATTCTCATGGCAAAGGTCCAGAAAGACTGCTCTCTCCCGGGCTAGGCAGCCTCTTGTACACCGACCACCCCTTCCCCCCGCCCCCAGCATCTGTGACAGCCTTCTCAATTGGGGAAAAGAAAATGCAAGCTTTGGAATCCATCCATTCCTAAGTATGAGATTTGGAAGCTGGAATACACATCTTTGGAAATTCTGCAGAAGGGCTTCCATAAACAAACTTTGTTTTCTTGGTCCCTTCTGAAATTCTAGCAGAGGCAGAGGTCAGACTCTTTTCAAATGGGGCCTCTGTTCAATCAACTTATATCAACACCATTGATGGAGAACATTCAATGTGGGGAGGTGGGCTCTGGGGGTCCCCAGGGGCTCATCAGTGGGAAGGAAAGGAGACCCCAAAACCCACAGCGGCACGGACATAAAATGCCAGCATCACAGACAGGTTCCAGCTTCTCCACAAGAGGATGGGATCATTTGAGCCAGACCTTGAGTGGAGAATGGTCTGGAGTAACCAGAAGATTGGATGGGTGGTGGAGAGAGAAGTGAACAAACGCATATTTATTCCTTGAGTTTTTACCGAGTGCTCAACGTGGAAAAGTGACTAAGCTTAGGACCAGAAATACAATGTGGTCCAGGAAACCAGACATAGCCCCTGCCCCAGTGAACTGTGCAATCTCAGAGGATAAACACATGGGCAAACAGGAAGATCAAAACAGTCAATCTGAAAGGAAATCAACCCTGAATATTCACCGGAAGGACTGATACTGAAGCTGAAGCTCCAATACTCTGCCCACCTGACGCGAAGAACCGACTCATTGGAAAAGACCCTAATGCTGGGAAAGATTGAGGACAGGAGGAGAAGGAGGTGACAGAGGATAAGATGGTTAGATAGCATCACTGACTCAATGGACACGAGTTTGAGCAAACTCCAGGAGGTAGTGAAGGACAGGGAAGGGTGGTGTGCTGCAGTCCATAGGCTGCAAAGAGTCAGACATGACTTAGCAACTGAACAACAATCCCTACATATGAACCTCCACATTTCGGCTTTCAAATATGCAAAAGTGTGTTCACATGTCCAATCACGTAAGTCAGTTTACGTGTCTGGTGTACACTGTCATTTGTGTGCGTCCTCTACAGATGTTGTGCTTTTGGGTACTTTATAATAGAGTATAGAGTACAGAATCTTTAAGCCCAGAATGTCCAGAAGTAAGAGTAAAAGCCATCGTGATATAGCTGGTGCTACTGTACTTCTCAAGGTACTACACTGTAAGATAAAAATGATTTTACTTTTTGTGCTTTTTACGTACTATTTATGTGGAAAGCATTATAAACCAATTACAGTACAGTACTCTATAGCTGCCTGTGTTAGATGGTACCTAGGCTAACGCTGCTGGACTTAGGAAACAACCGGATGGACTTCCGAACATGCTCTCGGAAGGGAACACATTCGTATGCAGGGGACTTACTGTAGCACACCCGCCATGTCTGTGCTGACAGAGAGACCTCCCTAGCCCAGCAGACCCACTGGGTCCTCAGGGCAAGGGGGGAACAATGGTGGTCAGTCCCCCAGAAATAAGGCAACGGGGACACGGGGCAATGGGTGCTTGTTGTGTACCAGGTACAGAGTTAGTACAGTTTAGGTGTGAAGAGCACGGATCTGGGGGTTCAAATCTTAGGTGCTCCCCTAACGAGCCCTGTAATCTGGTCAAATTATAAACTCCAATTGTAAAGTGAAGGTCATCATAAGGTTTTTTGGTAAGAACTTAAAATGTCAAATGGATCCATTCATACAGAGATTTAAAAGAGGGCCTGGCACATAGTTGGTGCTTAAAAAAATAAAATTGTAGCTATTTTTTAAATTAACCTATACAACTCTAGGATTTTTTTTTTTTTCAATGATGTATAGTTGGTTCACTGGTGCCTCAGTGGTAAAGAAACCACCTGCCAATGCAGGAGCTGTGAGTTGGATCCCTGGGTTGGGAAGATCCCCTGGAAAAGGAAATGGCAACCCACTCCAGTACTCTTGCCTGGGAAATCCCATGGAGAGAGGAGCCTGGCAGGTTACAGTCCATGGGATTACAGAGACAGACACAATTTAGCAACTAAACAACAAAATAATTGGTTTACACTGCTGTGCTGGCTTCAGGTTTAGAACAAAGTGATTTATTTATACATACATATATCTTTTTCAGATTCTTTTCCATCATAGGTTATTTATTGTAAGAATCTGAATATAGTTCCCTGTGCTATACAGTAGGTCCTTATTTATTTTATATATAGTAGCATGTATCTGTTAATCCCAAATTCCTAATTTATCCCTTCCCCTCTTTCCCATTTGATAACCCTATGTTTTCTATGTCTGCGAGTCTGTTTTGTAAATAAATTCGTTGTATCACTTTTAGACTCACAGGTATATTTGTTTTTCTTAGTATGACAATCTCTTAATCCATCCACATTGCTGCAGATGGCATTATTTCATTCTTTTTTTATGGCTGAGTAATATTTCTAGGATGTGGATTTTATCCCTATTTCACAGATGAAGAAACTTGAGACTCAGAAAGCTATTAAGGAACTTCACCAAAATCTCACAGGAAAATGCTGAAGCCAGGATTCAGATTTGGGTCAATTTCAGTCTTAAATAAATAGTTTCAAAAACTTCAAGGTGAGGTTACCTTGTACTAGGCTACTTCATGTATATCTTATACCTGCACAATTCTGAGGACTATTTATCAAGATCATTATCTCAATTATAAGTTAGCCTTATTAGGCAACAATTCCTCAAATCTTTAGGTCAAAGTAGGTCATAATTCCTTTGTGCTGCCTCAGTTTCCCTAAAGGGACAAGTATTGGGAAATTTGGAAAGAAAGAGGTAATGAGCCTGCCAAGACTCAATCTTCTTAGCTTTATTGGTCAGAGCAGCTCAGAAGGTTCATGGCCAGTGTCTCCCTCAGATACCAGGTCAGAACAATAACCATTTATAACAGAGCATCTACTATGTTCCAGAAGCTATAAACTGCAACCTCACATCTCCTCTGAACGCAAGCCACCTACACCTCCCTTGTCTAATTCAGGCTCCTTATCTGAGACTCATTCCAGAGTTAACCATTTCCAGAAGGTGTTACCTTTCTAGGTTATACCAAAGGCACCCCCTCTGTGTTCTTCCAAACACTGATCAATATTTCCTACCTCTGTGCCATTGACCTTGCCTGTTTTATAAGAATCAGCCCAGGAATCTGTCTCTCTACCAGACTATGACTTCCATTTGGATGTGGATGAAGCCATGATTCCTTTTTATGAGATTTATTCATATTTTCCTTGAACAAACATCTTCGGAGCACTTACTCTGTGCCAAGCTTCATGCTTTGTGCTGGTGATAGAGAAATTAATGGAAAGGAAGTCAATCAAACAGGAGAGTCAGGTACAGGGAGTCAGGAATGACACTCTGACGTCACTGCGTGGCTTTGGCAAGTAACCTCCCCTCTCTGGCTTGGTTTATCTGGAAAGTGGCTTTAATATTAGTATCTATTACTGTCGTTTAAGAAGATGAAGAGGGTTACATGACATCATGCCTATAAAATGATGAGCAAGCAGATCCATGACACTCAGTATGTAAGCCAAACCCATTCTGGATAATTCTTTGTGATAAGCATTGTAAATGTTGGCTATTATCAAGGGGGGTGGGGTATCGCTTTCTGATACCAAAGAAGCTTTAAGTCTTGAGTCTTTTTTTGTTTTGGTAACAGTGAAAGCAAAGTTATTGGATATTTAATGGGAAATTGGCATAGTGTACCGGCTCAGATGAGAAATCAATTTTGAAACATCATATATTTTAAATTCAGAAACCTAGTCAATGGTTTTCTACTCTAATCTTTGATACATCATCTAAAAACACCTTTTCAAAGCCCACACCCTCATGAGGCTTTCTTTGATCCTTCACCCAGAAGACTCCCCATCCTTTTTTTTTTAAATTGAAATATAGTTGACTGACAATGTTGTGTTAGTTTCTGGTGTATACAAAGTGATCCAGTTATACATACATATGCATATTCTTTTTCACTACAGGCTATTCCAAGATATTGAATATGGTTAGTTCCCTGTGTTATAAGAAGGACCTTGTTGCTTATCTATTGACATTTTATAAACAATAGTTTCATCTGCTAATTCTAAACTCCTAATTTATCCCTCCCCACTTCCTTTCCCATTTAGGAACTACAAGTTTGTTTTCTGTGCCTGTGAGTCTGTTTGCTTTGTAAGTAAATTTGCTTTGTACCATTTTTTTAGACTCCACATATAAATGATATATGATATTTGTCTTTCTCTGACTTCACTTAGTATGGTCATCTCTAGGTTCATCCATAGTGCTGCAAATAGCATTATTTCATTCTTATGACTAATATGCCATGGAGTGTGTGTTTATCACATCTTCTTTATCAACGTCTGTTGATGAACATTTGAGATGCTTCCATGTCTTGCCTATTGTAAACAGTGCTGTTATGAACACTGGGGTACATGCATCTTTTCGAATTAACAGAAGACTCTCCCTCCTTAAACTCCCCTCATATCAAGTCCTTTCTGAGGGCACTTTCTCTACCCTGGAAGAGTTACTGATCTTGTCCTGGCCTTCCCAGCACCGTCACTAAACTCTAAGTCTTCCTGCAAACGGGATCCACATCACACAGGGGTCATATCATATCCCACTGTATCGGTCATCTGCTGTATAATCACACCGCCTAACATGCCACCCCAGGAAGCAGAGTCTTGAGGCCACAAGCATTCATCTTCACTCATGCATTTGCAGGTCGACTGGAACTCCGGTGACCTCAGATGGGCTTCGGTTCTTACTAAAGACTCTCGGCTTGGCTGGACAGCTCCATCCCAAGTGTCGCTCATTCTGCTGCTCCCTGGACCAACCAGGCTACTAGAGCATGCTGTTCTCGAAGCAAAGGTAGAGAAGCCGGGGTGGGGGGAGGGGTGTGGAGAAAGGAGAAACCCTCAAGGTCTTCTAAGGACTAGGCTCAGATCCAGCACACCCCATCACCTCTGCTTTGTCCTTCAAAATAAGCCACAGGGTTAAGCCCAAAGTCAAAAGTTGCAGAAAACAATAAGATCTTTGGGTAGGAATTCAGAAAGGTGTAAAAGAATTGGGTCATTCATACAAACAGCAAACCACATCCACCACCCAGGTGCCTCACACATATAAAATAATCTTCAGACACTGAATGAATGAATGAATACTGAGTAAATTTCAGCGTCTTCAAGACACATGACAATTTACCAGCAGTCATTATGAATCCTAAATCTGGTTCATCAGTACCACTTTCATTAATATTAGTTTATGATGGGTCCCTAGACACCACTGTACTTTAGCTGGAGAGGTGGAATTTCAAAAACTTGTATGTACACATGATTATTCTTTCATGGCTCTCTGATTATAAAATGAATCAATATATCCATTCACACTTGGGAGTCCGTGAGAACACACATATCAACCTGTTCAGTAAAAGAAGGAAAACGTGACACCTTTTTTTTTTTTTGCCTACATGAGCTGGGTGGAGGGGGATGAAGAGAGAGAAGGTGAAAAGTTGACTTTGAATCAAACCCATGGTGGTTAATTTCCATTTAACTACCTAGCTGAGACTAGAGGTTCCACAGAAACACATTAAAGTCCGTGAACTTATGAAATGATGCATCATTGAAGCCACAGCAGGGGAAGAGGCACCGTTTAGAAGACATTAAAGATTCAAAGCCTGCAGAAGTGTCGTTTTTCGTTACAAGGTAATTGCTAAAAAAAAAAAAAAAAAATACATTTTAATTGAGAAAGGAGACACCTGTTCCAAAAGGAGAGGCAAAATAAAATTAACCTTCAACAACTCCCCAGTCCCCCTGCCCCAGAAATGCCCACAGCTCCCTCCTGGAGCTCAAGACAAGGAATGAGTCTTAGGTGAGTCTATTTCTCCCTCTGGATCCCACTGACACCAGCTACAAGCCACCATTTGCTCATTCACTCCACAAATATTTATTGAAAGGCTTCTGTGCAAGACAAAACAGGGCAGAAATTTCTGCAGTCATCAGCGTATACTCAAGAAAACTGCACATCGTATTAACAGTGATGCTATTGGGAAAACGGAGCAGACGGAGGAAACCAGTGGGTAGACTTAACAGAAAGCTGCACATTTAAAGAGAAGCAAAACCATCAGGTGTTTCATTTCCCTCAATAACCTTAGGTTCTTCATGCTTTAACTTTGAAAAGCTTGTAAAATCAACCACCAAATGAAACTGCAGAAAACACCCAGGACAGGTAAATTATTGTGTCATTTGCTCTGGCAGACACAAAGGGGGGGGGGGGTTACCTAGCCACAAGGTGTTTGCAGTCAAGAGGTACTCAAGTAACACAGAAGAACCACAAGGCCCAGATTTAACCACTCACTCTGAGCAATGGCAAAAGGCAGCCCATGCAGATACCAACAGCTGACTTATTACGGCCTTTTAGGCGTGTGCCCAGAGAAGGCAATGGCAACCCACTCCGGTACTCTTGCCTGGAAAATCCCATGGACGGAGGAGCCTGGTGGGCTGCAGTCCATGGGGTCACTAAGAGTTGGACATGACTGAGCAGCTTCACTTTCACTTTTCACTTTCCTGCATTGGAGAAGGAAATGGCAACCCACTCCAGTGTTCTTGCCTGGAGAATCCCAGGGACGGGGGAGCCTGGTGGGCTGCCGTCTATGGGGTCGCACAGAGTCGGACACGACTGAAGCGACTTAGCAGCAGCAGGTGTGTGCCCCAAGCCCTCAGTCCCTTTCACTGTGTATTGAGTAAGGAGTGAGTTCACGGCACTAACAGTGGAGGGATCCATCAAATCCAGAGGAAACCACAAGCCTGCCTCCCTGGGTCCCCAAACTGGGTCCCTGTGGCCAGTCTTGTGAGACTTGACTCTACAAGTCCAAGGCTAGAAGCACACAGGGTCTGCCTCTCAATGGGGTGGGGAACTGTGGCAGTGTTGGGACCACGCCCCATCCTTAGCCTCTGTCTTCTCTTTCTCCTGCCCAACCGCCCATCATACAAAGGCCCTCCTTCCACAGCTCTGAATTGGGGCATTATGCTAATCTCCTGGGGAGTCTTGGATCCCAGCACTCAAGCTGCACCCTAAACCAGCTGAATCAATATTTCCAGGGATGAGCCTAGGCATCTGTAACCATTAAAGCTTCCCAGATGACCCTAATACACAGGGGAAACCTAGAACACTCTCTCCCCCTCACCAGGCTGGCATCCATCCCTGACCATCTGGGCTCCTCCACCATTTCAACTTAAGGTTTCAGCTACGCCCCTCAGCTCCACATTATCCCACTGTGGTCCAGTAGGAAGGATTCATCAGAACCTTCCAGGTGGCCTGTGTGTAGCAACTCTATTATCCAAGCAAAGCTGGGACACACGATCTGGCAAAAATACCCCTGTACTCTTTTTGCAAGGCAAGTAAATTAGAGCACAGTTTGGCGTTCTAATCCTGGTCTGGACACACACAAGCTCCATGTGACCTTGGCCAAGAAAATGAAGCCCACAGCGTATCAGTGTGTTCCTCTGTAAATCAGGCACTGTGATACCAACCTCACTGGGGCTGATAGGAAGACACAATGAGAATCATTAATCAAGTGTCTGACATATAGCAGTTGCCTCCCTCCCTCAAATGGCAGGGGCTTTTACTAATTTATTTTAAGAGAACCAGTCTAATAAGCATGATATACCAACACAGAATATCTGGGACAGCTGCAAAGTTTATGGGGACAATGAATGAGGCAGAATATCTGAAATTAGAGCCACCTTAGAAAAATCTGATTACCTGATTTTCTGTAATGAGCATTGTGACCGAGAGGTAAGACATGGGTTTATGCCTGAGTGGATGGAGAGAACAGCTCACTTGCACAGAAGTGGGTGGAGGTGGTATCCTGGGTCTCAGAACTCAGTCATTGCATTAAAACCCACTGTTCTCAAAATCTTGTAATATTGGAAAAAGAATCTGAAAAAAAATACATATAGAGACATAGATAAACTGTTTATAGCACAGTGATCTAAACCTGAAATTGTGCTACAAACCTGAAATAACACAACACTGTAAATCAACTATACTTTAATAAAAACAACAGACAACAAAACCTACTGTTCTTCCTTAAGGGATGGGACACACCCCTTAAGGCAGAAACCATAAGGGAGGAGGAAGGAACCGGAAGGATGAAGTGGCCCTAACAATGAATTATTTGAACATATGCAGAAAAGAGAAAAACAGGCTATCCACAGACTTCCAGTGCACAATAAGGGATGAGAGAGGTCTGAGGCTGTCTGGGGCAGAAAGTGAGGATGGAAGAGATTCAGAGAAGCCTCCAATGAGGCTCTGTGTTAGCTATTGGTGTGTAACAAATTACCACAAAGTTGGTGGCTTGAAATAGCACTTTATCTCACAGTTTTTGTGACTGACCAGTCTGGCCATGGCTTAGCTGGGTCTTCAGCAGGAGAGAGACTCACAAGGCTATAATCAAGGGGTCCCCAGGTGGAGGCTCTGGGTGGATGGGGAGAATCCACCTGTAAGCTCGGGTGTTGGCGGAATTCACTTCCGTGTATCCATAGGACCGAGGAGGTCTTACATTCTTGCTGGCAGCCGACTGGATGTCACCCTCAGCTCCTAGAAGCCACCTACAGTTCCTTGCCATGTGGGTTTCTCCAATAGCACTGAGCCAGCAAGGAGAGCCGCTACAGCAAAGTCAGTCAGTAAATGCAGTCATAGGAGTCACATCCCATCACCTTTGCTGTATCCCGTTGGTGAGGCGAGTCCTGATCACTCACACCCAAGTGGATGTGATTACCCAAGGGCATGAACGTCAGGACATGGGGATACAGTGATCACACAAAGGCATGAACATCAAGATGTGGGGACACGGTGATCACAGAAAGACATGAACATCAAGACGTGGGGATACAGTGATCACACAAAGGCATGAACATCAGGACATGGGGATACAGGGAATCGGCCTCTTTTTAAATATATAGCCGTATTCACCATTTTTAAGTGCATAGTTCAGTGGCATTAAGTCCATTCACACTGTTGTGTAACCATCACCACCATCCATCTCCAGAGTTTTCATCTTCTCGAAGGGAACCTCTGCACCCAGACGCACTAACGGCCCTGGAAACCTCCGCTCTACTTTCCTGTCTCCACGAATCTGACTACTTGAGGTATCTAAGTGGAATCATATTATCTGTGCTTTGTGACTGGCTTATTTCACATAGCATGATACCTTCAAGGTTCATCCAGGATGGTTCATGTGTCAGAAAATCCTTCTTTTTAAGGCCGAGTAATTGGTGGCTCAGTCGGCAAAGAATCTGCCTGCAGCGCAGGAGACCAGGTTCCACCCTGGGTTGGGAAGATCCTCTGGAGGAGGGCACAGAATCCCACTTCAGTTTTCTTGCCTGGGAAATCCCATGGACAGAGAAGCCTGGTGGGCTACAGTCCACAGGGTCACAAGAGAGTCAGGCATGACTTAGGCACTTAACCATGAACCACAATCACCAACATTCATTGTATGGCTATAACTGTACTGTGTTTTTCCATTCATCTGTCAATGGACATCTGGGTTGCTTTTGGCTATCGTGAGAAACACTAGTGTAAGCCTGGGTGTTCAGATATTCATTCAAGTCTCTACTTTTGATTCTCAGGGATATATATCCAGAATTAGAATTGCTGGATCACATGGTACTATGAACACTGTTGAGGCTCCACCTACCTCTATTGGAACAGAGTGGCTTGGGAACCTGTTAAGATTTATAGGAGCAAAGAGTAAGTTAAAAAAAAGTGCCCAAGTAGCCAAGAGCAGTGTAACACAGCCACACCACCTGTCCCTCAATGGTGCCTTGTGATGTTGTACAAATATAACCGTGTTTGCAGGGACCCACCTACAGAGGCCCAGGGACACTGCCCACCCCCAGTACCCACCCTTGCTCCTGACTTTTGCTATTATTCTGCACTTGAAAGGAGTCTTTTTGGGTTCCGCTGTCTGAGTTTTCTTACTTGCTCTCTCCTGGTACTCAGACAAGCCGCAGCGAAAGCAGTAGTCTTAGCAATAGCAGCACTCTAGGGCCCGAGTGTGGATACACCACATCAGAGCCCCCTCCCTGCCCAGCAGACCTGACAGCTGAATTCCAGCAGAGGTTCTCAAGGGAGCAAACAGGGATCAGAAAAGACTTGGAGCTTCTTTTCCTGCCGTCTCCCTAGACTGCTGCATCGTGGAGTTCTCTGCCCACACCTTCGCAGGTTGTAGGCAGTCCTCCAGTCCTCTTACATGCTTCCTGGAGTCTTCCAGCTCCTGTCCCCCAAAACCTGGGAAGAAGCTGAAATGAAACCTGAGGCTGACTCAGTCACCGCTGCTGAAGGGGACACCCCCATTTCTGCAAAACAGCTGGCCACCGTGACCCGACTAGCACAGCCTTCAGATCAAGCCCATTGTTTTGAAAAGCCTCCCGCGTCTACTCCTCCATTCTCATTTTCGCTTAGCCCCAAAGCTGTAAGCGGTACACTCTCACTGGTGGTTCAGGAAAACAAAGTCCCGGAGATCTACGATCACAGCAGAATAAGGGGTTCCCTCCTGCTGTCCCCAAGTAGCACCAGATGAGAGAGGGAGGCAGGGGGCCTGGACAGCTGCCGAGCCAGTCTGGCTCTGGGGCAGGAGTTGGGATGGGTGGCCTGACGGGACAACGCCAAGGGCAGCAGAGAAGCCCTCATCTCCCTCTATCCCATCTCAGCCAGTGAAGGTGAAATCGGAGAGGGAATGCCAATGAGGCCGCCGGATCCCCAGACAGCCAAAATGTGGCGCTTTATTACGGAGTCTAAGTGACTACAAACAGGCCATTATCAAATCTCTTCAGTGACAAAGCTCTGTGTTGAAGGGGACAAATAAAAATAAGTACATTAAGCACACTAAATCACAGGGACCTGTCACTGAGAACCATTATCCCTGGGGGATTACGGGACTGCTTCCCTCCCCTCCTTTCGGCTCTTGGATCCCGGTTTCCCCATCATTGTTTTAATATTGCAGCCATTACTCTCCATGCCACGAAGAGCCTGCTGTTTCTCTGTAGTTCTGGGTGGCAAGGGCATAATTTGTTTTATGATTTGCTTGGGAGAGTAGCTGTTTTATATTCATCTTTAAAAGATACATTCGATAATTGTAGCAATGAGACCCCTGCTTTAAAAAAGAAAAAAAAGAAAAGACCCAGCCCTGGCATTCCTTCAGCCATCAATATGGCCATGGCTGTGGCAACTCCAAAGATACCCAACTATTTCCAGGAGGGCTGTGTTGTTTCTGTGGGGACCCACCTGCCCCCAAAACAGCCCGAGTCATGTTTAAAGAGCCACCAAATCATGCGGCAGGCAGCCTGCGCTGGAAGGAGACTGTAAGAGGTTGGAACCCAGGGGGCCTGGGTTTTACCATTAAGTTGGTGTGACCTTGGGCAAGTCCTTAGGCCTCCTGGGTGGAAGCGTTCCATCTGCCCAAACAATACAGTTTGTCCACAGCCTCTTTGGAGCTGGAAGGTTTCTGCATTTCTCTAAGACGCAGAGAGTGCAAAGAGCTTTAAGCCAGATAATAGTAGCTTCTATTTCCGCCTTTCTCTCAATAAGATCATTACAAGATTCATCTTAAGATAAAACCAACACATATCCAACTGTCTGAGACATCCTCCCCCATGTAGAAACCTTCTTCCCTCCTGTTCCCTCACCCCTTGAGTTGCCTTTCAAGATAGCACAACCTAAATACTGTAAACAAGTCCTCTCGCAGAGTTATCCATCAGGAAGTGGATGGAAGGCTGGATACCCAAGGACAGAATGTGCTGAGCCAGATGCCCAAAGAGGGAGACCAGCATGCACTCTTCCCCATCAGAAGCAAGCAGGACAGCAAATCCCTTAGGGTCTCCTGGAGGATGGCTGTGGACGCCTGTGTGCGGCAGAGAGACACTAAGAGTCCTTTCTGGCGTTTCTGTCTCAATTCTGTTTAGTCGCTCAGTCGTGTCCGACTCTTTGCGACTCCATGGACCGTAGCCTGCCAGGCTCCTCTGCCCATGGGATTCTCCAGGCAAGAATACTGGACTGGGTTGTCATTCCCTTCTCCAGGAGACATTCCCCAGCCAGGGATCAAACCTGGGTCTCCTGCACTGCAGCTGGATTCTTCACCCTCTGAGCTACCAGGGAAGCCCCATGTCCATTACCACGTGGAAATCATGCCATGAAAAGACCACTTCTCATGTTGTCATGCTTCCAAGCGCCTTGCTGTGGGAGGCTGTCGTATAACAAAATTGATCCCAGAACTTCATCACCCATCCGAGAGGCAGCAACATAAAACCCGCCTGATGGTGCCCAACTCTCAAAATACTCTATAAAGAGCTCAAAGGCAAAAAATAAGTTACAAGCTCCCACGTTAGATTTGGAGCTGGGTTTTACGGATCATCAAAGCCCACTGAGTGGCCTCTGGGGAGCAGAATAAAGAGGATTCTTTCTAACCAGGTGATGCCTCTGGCTTTGCAGAATTTGGTGTAACAACCCAATAAATACCAAGTGGAGTTAGATATATGGTAGCTTTTAGCTGAGAATGCAGGGGGCAGGGGACAGAGGAGGTAGGTTTGCCTGCAAAGAGGATGGAAATCTGGGAGATAAACACACCTGGTCACAAGGAACCAGGCCACCAGGGTGAGCGCTCCACGCAGCCATGGCCCTTGCTCTCCTCCCCACTGCAGAGCCCAGCTCAGTGCCTGACACGTACAGATAACCGAAGACAGTGTGTTCACTGAATGAGTGAGTGAAGAAACGAAATGGAGCCAAGTGGCCCCCAGGACCTGTAGCCCCTTCGAAAAAAACACCGGGATCCAGCTAATGGGAAGAGAGCTAAAACTAACCAATAAAGTGAGATTTCTGCAGACCTTTGAGCATTTCAAAGAAAACACCTATATGTACAGATATTCAGACAGCAATACATGCCTGTGCCTTATGTAAAAGGCAATTAGACACACCAAATCCTTTAAATGTCAGTGTGAGGGCTTTAAGGGTTGCTTTTGGCCTGTTTGTTGGGTCGCTTTTTCCTTATCACTGCAAGTTACCAGCAGCAGGCAAAAGAGAAACGTATTCTGAAAACATGCTTAGCCTCTGCCCCAGTGAACCTCTTATGAATACCAAAACACAACTCTTGAAAAGAAACCAATAAAACTACTACACATTCCCATGCTCTCCATGAAAGATTCAGGAGTTGGGACAGATATCTCGGGGTTTACAGACAAACAGTCCTGCGAGGCAGCAGTGAGTGGATGACAAGTAAGGACGAAGCAGCCAACGCAACTGTCAGAAAGTCTATACGGGGCCACAGTCCGACCCTCGGGATGGCACGTCCCCTGCCAGTCTTGCCAGTTTGCAAGTTGCTCCAAGTTTCCACTGAGCACACAGCCCGGGTCAAACATTCACAGCACCCCTGAAGGACTTACCATAGAAAAACTGCACAGAATGGAAGTCATGAGCATCAGATCCGAACACTCACTAGATACCACACAGCAGTAACAAGAGCCATCTAGCGTCCCATGGGGCGTTCTGCCATCACCCAGGGGTTGCATATCCTAGGGTGCTTTCTCTTGTGACTGTGCTTGAACCTTAGGCTGAAGGTGTACCTCGTCTCCTAGAGGAGGAAAAATAAAGCTTGCGGAGTTATGAGTTGAACGGAGTTATGAGTCAAACTGTGTTTCCCCAAGAAAGATACCACCAGGGCCTCTGAGAGTGACTGTATTTGGAAAGAAGGTCTTTACAGAGGATTGAAGTTAAAATGAAGTCACTGAGCTGAGCCCTAATCCAGAATGACTGCATGGGTGCTCAGTTGCTCAGTCATGTCTGAGTCCTTGCAACCCCATGGACTATAGCCCGCCAGGCTCCTCTGTCCATGGGATTTTTCCAGGTAAGAATACTAGAGTAGGTGGCCATTTCTTCCTCCAGGGGATCTTGCGGATCCAGGGATAGAACCTGCATCTCCTGTGTCTCCTGCTTTGCAGGCAGATTCTTTACTACGAAGCCACCAAGTATAATCAGCGTCCTTTTAAAGGGGGAGATCTGAACACGGGGACTCACACACAGGGAAAACGATGTGGAAACACACCGTGAGAACATTGTCATGTGACCTGAGTGATGCATCTCAAAGCCCAGGATTGCCAAGGACTGTCAGCAAACACCAGAAGTTAGAAGAGGCAAGAAAGGATTATCCCCCCAAGCCAACACAGAGACGGTGGGCCTGCTGACACCTGGGGACAGCTTGATTTTGGATTCTAGCCTTCAGAACTGTGAAACCTTACACTTGTGTTATTCTAAGCCCCTGAGTTTGTGGTACTTTGTTACAGCAGTCATACATAGTCCATACAATGTAGGAAAGTGCCTCATCCAAGATGAGCCATCGAATAACACTGTGTTCAGTCAAAACTTCTTGCTCCGGGGTCCTGTTCCCTCCAAGACTGGGATTTACTCTCAATGAGTCAATCTCCAAATCAGTCACCACCATCCACACCGGCATATGAAGGGGTGATGCTATGTGGATGGGTTTTTCAAAACTTTATCCTCCTCCCGGGTAACACATGCGCACTTCAAACACATCTTGTAGCAAACTGCTTTGCAAAGCATTGAAGCTTTGGAATTTCTGGATTGTAGGCAAGCTAAATTCAGGTGGGGGATTTTTTGGTTTCTGACATGAAAAGATTACCATTTTGACAAGCTGCTACCTACTCTCCACATCCTTTTGCCTGTGATGTTCCATGACAAACATCGACAGACCAGACAATGAACACACAAGCCATATTAAAACAATAATTAACGCCGGGAAGAGAACAGTGACAACTGCTTAGCAGAAGAGAATAACGGACCGGTTTGTCATCTGCGGCATTTAAAGAGGCTGAGCCCTGAGTGTGAATGGAAAGCGATTTCTGATGCAATAACGGTCCTTCGGGGACTTGGGTCAAAGTGACTCATTAAACCCCTTGTGTACAAACTTTGCTCCCTAAGACATAAAAAGCAGGATGACAGGATTCTCTCTAACACACACCAGCTCTGGCACAAGGAGAGCTCCCCGCCAGATCAGGGAAGTTGTGACGACAATAACAGTGGCAGCCCTGAGCTTAAGGATGAGAAAGGTCCAGATTCTCACTCTCTGACCCCAAGCAACTTCGACAAACTCACAACCAGTTGTCATCTCTACTCTGTCTTCTCTCTGATCCTATTCAAAGGAAACTATACTCAAATAGCAAACTGTGTCAGATTTAAAATTGTTAGCTTGCATTTGCACAGGTGAACCTGTCACTAATTTGGATTTTTTAAAAGGTGTGTGCATTCATTTTTCAAAATATAAGCCACGCACAGAGTTAAAATAACACGTATGTTGTGGACTGAATGGAATCCCCCACAAATTCACATGCTGAAACCTTAACACCCAGGACCTCAGAATGTGACTGCATTTTGAGAAAAGGTCTTTAAAGAGAGGATGATGGTTAAATGAGGTCATGGGCCCTAGCCCAGTAAGACTATCTGTTAGATATACACATAGGGAACACCATGTGAAGACACAGGGAGAAGTTGGCTGTCTCGTAACCGAGGAGAGGGGCCTCGGGACAAACAATGTGGCCGACAACTTGATCTGGGGACTTCTAGCCTCTTGAGCTGTGAGAAAGCAAAATTCTTTTGTTTAGGCCACCCAGTCTCTGGTACTTTGCTATGGCGCCTAGCAAACTAACACAGATGGAGTTCCATGATTTTTAATTTTTTTTTTAATTGCATAACTAATGGCTTAAAAAAAAAATCACAAAATACATTAAGTCAAGGATTTTTGGCACTGCCTTAAAAGTCTTGAGATTACCAATGCAGGGAACAGACGGTATCACTAATGTCATTTTGTCGATGGGCAGATGGGTGTCACAACAGTACAAGTGTTGGCTGGTAACGCGTGGAAGGGAAGATGCATGCCCAGGAGAGTGAAAGGGTTTTAGAGAAGACACCTGTAGTTCACTTGATCTTCAAGGTCTTTGGGTTAATATTCCTACGAACATGTTGGGGTTTTCTGTTTGCTCAGCTTCTCCTTCAGAACCACCTTGTCTCCTCTCTCCAAGCAATTCAAATAGGAAGGATCCCATCTCTCCCAATCAGGTTCAAGGATGTGATCTTGGCCCTTCCAATCAGCTCACAGTGAAGACTTCCATCACATCTGTTGGGAAAAGATGCTCTCTTCTGTGATGCTGAGATGGATAGGATATAAGCCTGGGGTTCCTGAGGACCATCCCTGCCATCCCATGGGGACATTCTGCCTGGGAATGATGCCAGCAAAGAAGAGAGCAGAGTCAAGAGACAGAGCAAGGACCTGACGATGAAGTTTGAGGACCTGGATCCAGCACTACCTGAAGGTGCCTTTTAGAATCTAGTTACTGAAGCAGACAAAGTCCATTTCTCTTTCTTTAACATCAGTGTGAATAGGGTTTCTATCACTGATGCCTGAAACAGTCCTGGCTGCGTCACTAACCACTCTGGTATACAAGATCACACGTCTAGTTACATACTTAAAAGTTTCATAAAAATTCAAAGTATGATTACATTTTACTGAAATTCTGTATAATTTGAAGGGTGCTTAATCAGGATGAGATGGTTAGCACCACTGACCTAAAGGGCATGAATCTGAGCAAACTTCAGGAGACAGTAAAGGACAGGGGAGTCTGGACTGCTGCAGTCCGTGGGGTCGCAAAGAGTCAGACATGACTGAAACAACAACATAATCAGGAGTAAAGTGAAGGAGCACGGTGCTCAGTCACTCAGTCTTGTCTGACTCTTTGCAACCTCACGGACTGCAGCCCGCCAGGCTCCTCTGTCCATGCGGATTCTCCAGGTAAGAATACTAGAGTGGGTTGCCATGCCCTCCCCCAGGGAATCTTTCTAATCCAGGGATCGAACTCAGGTCTCTCGCATTGCAGGCAGATTCTTTACCATCTAAGCCACCAGGGAAGCCCAAGAATACTGGAGTGGGTAGCCTATCCCTTCTCCAGGGGATCTTCCCGACCCAGGAATCGAACCCCAGGATCTCCTGCATTCCAAGCAAATTCTTTACCAGCTGAGCTACCTGTGAAGACACTGATGTTGCTAAAATTCTATGAGGGAAAAAAAACAAAAAAACACACTAGTGTTTAAGGATCTGTGGCAGAAAACAACTTTAGAACTGTCCCCTATGAACTGCAGTATCTTAGGAAGAAGTATAGTACAGTGATCTTCAAGCTTTTTTTGAATTCTGAGATTTGAAAACCTTGCCTATTTTTAGGCTACTGTCTAATGTTTTCATTATAAACTGAGTACCTTCTAAGAACAGAATTTTGAGCATATGGTAAACACAAACATTTTAAAATAAAACTTTCACATCATATTTTTAAATGGAATCTAAATCTGATACCTATCATTTTTAAAGATTTAAAAGCAAGTTATTTTTTAAGATCTGAAAATTCTGTAGCATTCCTTAGTATAAGAAAGGGACCCAAATGCCTTGTTTTTAGCACCAAGTTTAAACAGGTAAAAAAAGGAGGAAGAGGCAGCCTTGCAGAAGTGCCTTGCTTATTTAGAAGGTTCCCACACACCAATTTCAAACAGTTCCTTTGTTCAGTGCCCCTTAAGGACTTTGTACTCAGAGCAACGTACGTCAGTAAGATTAGTGCTGGACAAGAGATGTGGCTTTATAAAATGGAGACAAAGGACTATGAAAGGCGAGGTGGAAATGGTGGTGTCAGTCCAATCAATTTCAAGAAAGCGTCCACATGAGGTCAAAATTCTGGATACTGACTCCCCTTAAAACTACCCACACCTGTCATACTCCATGAAAGGCTTCATGTATCCCCAGGGGTCTGTATAATTCAGTGTCAAGATACCTGGGCTAGTGGGTCATGGACCAGTGATTACAAGGGAACTGTTCTAGAGCCAGAACTGAGTTCCCATCTCCGGCTTTATCACACGGACAAATAACCTCTGGGCACCTCAGTTTCCTCATCTGTAATACGAACCTGTATGGCTCGGAGGGTTATAAGGTCTCAAGGTCCCATGCATGTCAAGCACATCTCAGAACTGAATAAGAACCATCTGATAAATGGGAGCTGTCATGGTGATCGCCTGTTATCATGTTACTGTTATTTTAAATACCGCTCAAGACAACTTCCTTAAGAGTGCCTTCCTATACGCTTTATTGGCTCTCATCCACTTTACCTGTTGGAGCCCAAACCCCCAGTGAGAGTCAGTAGCAAGATGGACCAAAAGCTCCTGAAAAAATGGCCTCGAGTGACTACTGGGCAAGTGTTTGCCTTCACCTTTGGACATCGGCAGATTTTCTGAGACCTCCGGACAGGCTGAACAGAGAAAGTCAGTAGCCCCTCTCCTCATCCCTAGGAACTGTTTCTTCTCCCATTTCACCAAGTACAACCACCAGAAGGGGGAGAGGTGGGGGAGACACAACGGAGAGACTCTAAATAAAAACAACAATTACAACAGCTAATGTGTATAGAGTGCTTTCTGTGTACCAGTTGCTGTCCTGAGCATTACACACGCATTAACAGATTTAATGAGCTCAAAAATGCCATTTCAACAGGAGTCATGGATAAACCCGAGCAGAAGGAAAAGGAAATTGGCACAAAGAACGAGAGAGAGAAAGCATCCCCGGGTGTGCATGAGGTCAGATCACCGCTGGAAAAGCAGCAGGACTTCCCAAACCATGTAACCAGAGCCCACGCCACATGCAGGTTCATAAAATGTGGTGCCTGGATCACACGGCCCGTCTGATAAGCCCAGGGTTCGTCTATCACTCCTCCGTAATTTGCTGAGCAAACCTATGCAGGCAGCACCAATGCCTGGCTGACAAGGGCAGTGCAATAAAAACCCAAATGGACCTCACAAATACTAGAGGCAATAATAAATATTCCAACATAAACACGTGCTTATCCAGTGAAGAGTCTTTAGGCGCTGGGCTTCTGCACAAATTCAGCCAACCCTCCCCAGCCACTCCCCTTCACTGTCTGATAATTTCTCAATCAATTACAATCGCAATTCTGCAACTGGTTCTCTAGGCATGTGAAATGGTATTAAGCCTAGTAAACGGAAAACGCGATCCAAGCCTCTGTGAGCATCGAGGGACTGACACCGTGGCCAGAAAAAAGGAAACACTTGAGGGTAAGGCCTTCAATCAAACACTTGAAGAAAAGGTGTGTTTTGGATTGCCTGACGATGACTCCATCAGGGCTTAAAAAGCCTAAGAGGAGAGGAATGAGGAGGCTGAAGATCTGAGAAAATGGAAAAAGCAGAAAAATGTAGCAGGGAAACAGCAGGAAAAGCAGTAAGTAGAAGAGGGATGGGGATGAGAGTGGCGGCAACAGTCGTGGAGATTACATAGACCAAGGGCCTTCCAGCCCTCCCGCCCCCTTGTTACTGGTGTAAAGGCTGGTGTGAAGACACGTCTAACCTGGAGAAATGGTAAGGCACACCCCCCTTCCACCTCCACCTCCTTCACCCCCATCTCTTCCTCCACCTCCACCACATTCCTTGAAGGCATCAAGGGACCCCAGGGATGACCCACCAGCAAGTGGTCACTGGCAAAGGAGTATACCTTCTTTAGATTTGAGAATCCCCTTACAGGACAGGAGAATAGTCAAGGTTCAGCTAGAAAGTGTTCCATTATGCCTAGACAGCAAATTCAATGAAATCCAAAATCACCACCACCACCATCCACCACTCACTGGGTAGAAAACATGGTCCTGGCACACGGTCCAACCAGAGCTGTGAGAAGCTGTCTGTACTGAAGCGCTCCCACACTCGGGCGGGCCAGCCAGCTGGAGGCACCGGGACCATGGCACAGAACGCACAGCAGGAGAAGCCAGTGCAAAGACAGATGCAATTCAGCGCCCAGCGTCAAGAGACGCTTGAAGGAAAGACTGCCTGACCTGGGTTTTGAAGGAAAAATAGAAGTATCCCAAGCAGATAAAGAGGGGAAAGAGCTTATCAGGCAGAAGGAGAGGGAGATGCCCAGTTTGGTAGGTTTGAGGGCAAGTAGACAGTGAGGGCTTCCCAGGTGGCACTAGGGGTCAAGAACCTGTCTGCCAATGCAGGAGACATAAAGAGACACGGGTTTGATCCCTAAGTCGGGAAGATCCCCTGGAGTAGGGGATGCCAAGCCACTCTAGTAGTCATGCCTGGAAAATCCCATGGACAGAGGAGCCTGGCGGGCTACAGCCCATAGGGTCACAAAGAGTCAGACACGACTGAAGTGACTTAACACACACACACCAAACAGTAAGAAAGAAAAATAATAAGCTAGGGACTGGGGCGATGGTAGAAGGGGGAGATGAGACTGCAGAGAAAGGCAGGGGCCAGTTCACAACAAGCTTTGTGCGTCCTGATAAGAAAGCTGGATGTTTTCCAGTGGCTGAGAGTGAGTCAGTGAGGATAAATACATAGAACATTCTAGAAAAGCCCTCATTCTTTTTAAAGATTCAAAATAAAGACTCTCTGTAAGGCATTGGACTATCCTATTTGAAAAATTCTGTTACCCATCATGGCTAATTGCACAATTCTGAAAAGTGTGTGATCTCTCACAGCGGGGTCCTCCTCGGCAGAGACACACCACCAGGCACACAGAGCACGACCCAGCTTCACTTTCAAGCTGGACCCGGAGCCCAGATGTCAGAGTTCCAATTATTTCACACTCATCCCTCCAGAGTTGCTTTAGGAACCACTCACAAGGAAAAGAAAAATTTTCTACATTCCCCCTCTCGTCGGGAGTCATCCAAGACTAGGAAAAAGGTTATTCTATCATCAAGGGCTCATTTGAACAAGCCCCCAATAAGACAGGGTCCAAGAGTTCATTTTTACCCCAAACCCATCCTCACGCCCAGCCCAGACAAGGGAGAAAGTACCACTAAGAACTGCTGCTACTGCCACAGACTTCATTCCAAGGAGACTACTTTCCAGTGGGCAATGAAAATCATCTCGGACTTCAATGAGTGGGACCGGAGGAAAATTCCGACACATCCCTCTGTTTCCATCCACCTGGACTGGTTCTAACCCAGTGGCCTTTAGAACTTCAAATCCGAACTAGTACAAAAGCCTAGGTAACCTCCCAGCTGCCATCTCTCCCCACTCCAGTCTGGCCGCAATACTGCCAAAGGGTTCAGCTTCCTAAAACAGAGCTTTGCATACATACACCATCTTCCCAATCAGAAGCCTTCCAAAAGCCCACAGCCTCAGTCTAGCTTGCCAATTTCATCTCCAGTTCCTCACTAATGGAAACCCAAGCTGACTTACTTCACAACCCCAGAATGTCTATGTGTGCATTCATCAGCCTAAGCCGGCCCCTCTACCTCGGTTTAATCCTTCCATTCAAATTTTAATTATCCTGTGTCCAAGGACCCAAGTCAAATCCTACCTTAGTTGAGTTGAAACAGCTAAAGTAAACTCTGACTTCTGATTTCCCATCAACTTTCGGCCCCAATAATCCACCACGTTTCCCTGCACTGCCACATTGCCGCTGCTGCTGCTCGGAACGGTTCATTTGCATCTTCTGTGGTTAACTTCTCACACATGTTTTTTTCCCCAATCACTCCAACTATGTTGCCTGAGGGCAAGGACAGAAGGCTTTCAATGTAATTTAATAAATGTTTCTTGAAGGATTCCTAAGTGCTAGGAGAGGAGCCGGATGAGTGTAAGCCAGTCTCAGTGCTTCAAAGCACTGACACAGAAGGAAGAAAATAAGAAAAGCAGACAGATATTGACAATGCCAAGGAGAAGAGGACAAGCACATTTTGGGGGGTTTTAGGTGATGCCCCCTCTCACTCTGTCCTTTCAGCTCCTAGTCACTAAGACCCAGATAGAAACTCTCTCCTTCTCTGACTCCCTCCAGCAAAATGCTACCCAAGACCCCATGCCCACTGCCCTCCATCCACGCCTTCATCACATCGACCGCCCTCACCAAGACAAGGCTATTAGAGGATGCAAGCAGGTGAGCCCATTTCCATGTTCCTAATGTCGAACAGAGACCTCACAGAGCAGGAGTTTCGTGAATGGTGGCTGATGAATGAACACTAGCTAAGGAGATGCTGATCGATGACCTCAAGGAGACAGAAAGTGTACAGGGCCTGTGGGTAGGAAGGAGAAATTCTGATTAGAAGCCAGGTCAGTATGGAGACAGCAGACAGAGGAGTTGGGACAGCTGTGAGTTGGATCCTGGCTCCATGGTCTGTGACTGTGTGATCTGGGCAAACCTCAGCTTCCACAACGGGAAAATGGGAGAGTAAGACCACTCACCTCATAGGGTTATCGTTAAGGATGAAGTGACATAAAATGAACAAATGGAAGAGCGGCTGGCACAAAAGCAGCACACAAGAAATAGACTGGAGCTGAATGTGCTGGAGGAAAGGGCAGAGGGCAGACACCCAGAAGGTAGGGGATATGAAGAGGGAGAGCCTCAGACTGCACAAGATGGTCAGGAAGCCAGGGTCCTCTCCTGCCTCCCCTCTGGACCATTCTCTTGACCTCCCCAGCCTTAGTTTCCGGACTGGGAAATGAAGGTCAAGTGGTTCAAGGGTCAGCTGCAGCCCCGGCGGTGTCTCAACATCACAGCTCAGATGTGCACCGAGAAGGAATCCGTGAGTACTTACAAGGTACTGCCAAGCCTGGGCAGGAAGGAACTATGCCAACAGAGAAGGCGGAGAAGATACCAAGATGGTAAAGAAAGTCCTTCCTACTGGACGCTGAGCACCTGAGTACCCGCTCTGTTCACTCAGGTCCATTTCACCCTCCAAATGCGGGAGCCCTGGCCGCATCCACATCTAAGTCCCTCCACATTCATCGACAGGAAGGTCATCATCCACCATCCGTCCGAAGGTGTGCTATATTTAAGATGCTTTTCAAGGCAACCTGACCTGCATGTGTGAATCAGCATCAGAGCCTGTCCACTCCTCCCAGGCCAGAGAAGTCACAGTCCCTAGAAACTCAGAGGAAAGGAGACCCACGCCGCATTCCAGAATCCTATTTCCCCTGCCTTTTTACAAAGTCGTCAGTGTCTGAACCACAACAATGAACTCCTAAGAGAATTCATTTTGCTGATCTGAAATGTCCCTCACATTTTTAAGATAACAGCTTTCGACAGAGACCTCAAGGAGTGCATGTCTGTGAGTCCACCAGTATCCACTCAGCTCTCTCTCCCCATCACCTCTGCTCTGAAGCTGGAAGCACAACTCAGACAACAAATCACTCTGTATGGACACAACTGTTTATTCACTGCAGACCCACTAAGTGACCAGCGCCACGCCTGCAGGCGAGAGAAGCCCCGCCCTGGGAATCACTCAGCCTGTCTTGGCTCCTCAGGCAGCCACGAAATACCATTCCCTTCCCGGAGGAGAGCTGGCATCAATCAAGGAGGCTGATACACAAATAGTGTTGGCAGATTAAAGATCTATGCAACTGTTCTGGAAACAAAAGCCAGGAGGGGATGGTTCCCAGTTAGCCACAAAAATGTTAACCTCAATAACAAACATGTGTCTAACGCACCAAGGCAGTCCCTTACCACAGAGTAACACTGAAGAGTCCATGATTCGCTACTGAATTTAAATTAAAAAAAAAAAAAAGAGTAAGAATGGCATCCCCACATGACTAAGTTCTGTTGTAAATCCCCCTAAATTCTCATGCTACCACATAGAGCTGGAAAGATCAGCGAAAGTCCTTTCTTCCCAACTGGCCTGGGGATGTCAAAATAAAGGGCTCTGTTAAGAGCAGGCCCCATCCAGTAGCCCAGGTTCCATCTCCATCTGCATTTGCTGCCCATCCAAAGCGTGGTCCCATAATGTGACACAAGAAGCTAAAAGTATGGATGAAGCTGCACATCCCATTCTCACCCCAGCCTGTGATTATCTACCACTCCAGGTTGCCCAAAATTACCTCTGGAGCCTTAAGTGCCTTCCATTTTCTTTCATTCCTAGAACCAATTCTTTTTTGGAAACTTTCACAAGAGATAAAGGAAAAAAAAATAAAAACCAAAAGCCCTAGATATTTCAGGGCAGGGAAAAAGCAGCCAGCGAGTGAGCACGATTTCGATTTTTTTTGTAAATGTCTCATGCATATCGCCTCGACTGTATACTTCGGTGGAACAAAATTAATTCCACGTCTCTCCAACTAGGAAAATGCAGAAGCCTATGGAAACTCTAACCCAATTTACTTTTTAAACCACTTCTGTTCCTAGTATGTCCTAAGACATAGAACATGAGAGTGGTTGAGGAACTCATGCAGATGGATATTTATGAAGTTATGACTGAAATTGCCAGGAGGAATGGTGGTTACATTGATAAAGTGGCCCCAGTACGTAGGCAAGCAAAGTAACAATATGCAGTCAGTGGCAGGAGAAGCTGGTGTTATTTGTTAGAATACTGAAGTAGGTGTTTTGTTTTGTTTGTGAGTTAACTAATAATCACCAAAGGTTATACCCATACAATACTGAGAAATAGGGAACAAAATACAATTATCAGAGGACACTTGCTCTACAATACTGTGTTGGCCTCTGCCACACATCAACATGAATCAGCCACAGGTATACGTGCAGGTCCCCTCCCCCGGAGCCCCCCTCCCCATCCCCACCCCCATTCCACCCCTCTAGGTCGTTACAGAATGAGTTGAGCTCCCTGCGCTGTGCTTAGACACTCAGACATGTCCAGCTCTTTGCGACCCCATGGACTGTCACCGGTCAGGCTCCTCTGTACACGGGGATTCTCCAGGCAAGAATACTGGAGTGGGATGACACGCCCCCCCTCCAGGGTGTCTTCCCAACCCAGGGATGGAACCCAGGTCTCCCACACTGCAGGTGGCTTCTTCACCACCTGAGCCACAAGGGAAGCCCTGAGTCCCCTGTGTTATATAGCACATTCCCACTGGCTATCTATGTTACAAATGGTAATGGATGTGTTACCATGCTATCCTCTCAATTCGTCCCATTCTCTTCTTCCCCCACTGTGCCCACAAGTCTGTTCTCTATGTCTGCATCTCCACTGCTGCCCTGCACATGGGTTCATCAGTACCATCTTTCTAGATTCCATATGCATGCACTAATATACAATACCTGTCTTTCTGATTTACTTTACTTTGTATAATAGGCTCTAGGTTCATGTACCTCATTAGGACTGACTTGAAAATGTTTTTTATAGCTGAGTAATATTTCGTTGTAAATGTGTACCACAATTTCTGTATCCATTCATCTGTCGATGGACGTGTCCTAGCTATTGTAAAAAGTGCTACAATGAACATTGGGATACATGTATCTCTTTCAATTAATGGTTTTCTCAGGGTATATGCCCAGTAATGGGATTGCTGGGTCATATGATAGTTCTATTCCTTGAAAAGTTTATATTTGAAAAATCCTTGGTTTTCCTATAACAGGCAAGGCTCTCAAAAGCGTCCATCATGATTGTGTTACTCAAATAACTTGAAATACAATAAAGGAACTATTAAAAAGAGGTTTGCTATGAATCCTTTTTGTAAAATAAAAATACTTTTGTACTCCAATTACTTCCTTTGAATTATCTGCTTCTAAAAATCAGATTTATAAGCCAAATTCTCCTAAAACAAGGCATTCCTATGCTTAGCTACAATTACAAAATCAACAGTTAAAGAGTGAAAAATTCTCCCAATTCTCCTAAAAACAGGCGATTCCTACACTTAGCTTCAATATTGAAATAATAATGCCACAAACCTTATATTTACAATTGCACTTACTTCTAATCTCCCCTTTCCAATAAGCACAGCCCTTTCTACCCAAGGGAGCATCAGAACCAGAGTGGTGAGGAAGCTTCTTTCTAGCAACACAAATTTGGAGGCTTAAAGTTTAGTTGGTTTGCAATTTTCCTGACTTCTACTTCGACACAACTGCTTTACTGCATTTGTTTTTCCTCCCAAAATTCCTCCCTTCACACTCACCCTACAGTTCCCCTACAAAGTAACCTCCCAGGCGAAATGAGAAGGTTCTCCTTTTCATGTTAGAGTCCAGGCTTTGCAAAATGCCACAGGGTCAACTCAGCTTTTATCTACTTAATTTGGAAACAATTACAATTTTCAGCATCGCTTTTTATCACAAAGTGCATCATCCTCATGTAGTTCTCAGAGAATAGATAACACTTCCAAACCCACTGGTTTCCGTAATATAGAAAAACTTAGCAAGCAAGCCCAGCTGCATATCAATGGCCTAACATATCAGAGAAATTCTAATGCAGTCTACAATTCTATGGAATCTACAACCAACACAGCAAAGGTTTTGTGGTTCTTTTCTTCATCACTGTATGCTTGTAGTGATTTGATAATTCATCGTAGGGTACACCTTTGAACTGGTCAGGTCTCTTTTCATTTTAGAGCTAGAAAGCTAGAAAACCTAAGGAATCTGAGCTTTGCCACTAACTTAGACGAACCCTTTCTCTGGCCTCTGCATTCCTAGTTACAAGACAAAAAACTCACGGAAGTATGGAGACAGCACCCAAAGCCGCCCGGAGAAGTCAATACACAGTCTAAGGTCACACAGTAAGGCAGCATTAGTTCACTCAGTCGTGTCTGACTCTTTGCGATCCCATGGACTGCAGCACACCAGGCCTCCCTGGTGCATCACCAACTCCCAGAGCTTGCTCAAATTCAAGTCCATCGAGTAGGTGATGCCATCCAACCATCTTCACCTCTGTCAACCCCCTCTCCTCCTGCCCTCAATCTTTCCCAGCATCAGGGTCTTTTCCAATGAGTCACTTCTTCACATCACGTGACCAAAGTACTGAAGCTTCAACTTCGGCATCAGTCCTTCCAATGAATATTCAGGACTGATTTCCTTTAGGATTGACTGGTTTGATCTCCTTGCAGTCCAAGGGACTCTCAAGAGTCTTCTCCAACACCACAGTTTAGAAGCATCAATTCTTCAGCGCTCAGCTTTCTTTATAGTCCAACTCTCACGTCCATACATGACCACTGGAAAAACCAAAGCTTTGACTAGACGGACCTTTGTCGGCAAAGTAATGTCTCTGCTTTTTGATATGTTGTCTAGGTTCATCACAGCCTTTCTTCGAAGGAGCAAGCATCCTTTAATTTCATGACTGCAGTCACTATCTGCAGTGATTTTGGAACCCACGAAAATAAAATCTCTCACTGTTTCCATTGTTTTCCCATCTATTTGCCATGAAGTGCAAATCAGCATAAGTTGAAGCAAGATGTGAACCCAGATCTCCAGATTTTACCTAAACTACGCTGCCTCCCAGTCAACTCAACTGATCTCAGGGAAGGATGACAGAGACACAGACAGAGACAGAGAGAGAGAGACTTCTACCTTCACTTTCATCCTGGCTACTGTTTTGGGAAAACTAAATATATTTGACCCTGGGGATCGCTGCTGCAACTGTGGTTTTCCATTCTCTCTAATGTCCTCTGGCCAGTGTGTGTGTGCCAAGTCGCTTCAGTCACATCCAACTCTTTGCGACCCCATGGACTGTAGCTGACCAGGCTCCTCTATCCATGGGATTCTCCAGGCAAGAATCCTGGAGTGGGCTGCCATGTCCTTCTCCAGGGGATCTTCCCGACCTAAGGATCAAACCCACATTTCTTATGTCTCCTGCATTGGCAGGAGGGTTCTTTACCACTAGTGCCATCTAGGAAGACGGATGCCTCTGTTCCTCGCTTCAGGTTTTTCATCCCACAAAACAGTCATAGGCACATACACGCCCATCCTCAAGACTACAAAACTCTTCTTTTTCCAACAGCAAAGAAAGTTGAGGCCAGAACTGAGATGATTCGAACACAAGAAGCTTTCTGAGTGTTAAATGCAGCCACAACTCTACCCAGAAGCAAATCTGACAAAATGGAATTCGCGCTCATAGGGAAGAATCTGTCCCCCTCGCTGTATCATTTGTCAAGTAACACCATCATTTCTCCCACTGCTGCATAATCACCTAATGAAAGCCGCAGATGTAATTCATGTACACAGGAGGACAGACTTATGGTTGATAAGGGACCTTTTCTTTATTTGTATTGCTAATAGTTTTTTTTTTTTTTTTTTAAGAACAGGCAAAATGCTATATGTAGGATAAAGAACAAAAAAAGAAACTGTCCTTTTCTGCTTTTAATAACAATGTGGGATAATCAACTGGTACTCTTGGACCTTATCCAGCAATCATTCTTGCCACAGCTTGAATACACAGAGCATGAAACCAGGAATCCTGTTAAATTATTTCCCTGCTAAGTAACACCAAGCTTTCCTCTTCCAGAACATCCTATCTTCCAGCCACACCACTGACTGTTCTCCATTCACACTACATATTTTAAGGTTTCCATGCTGTTCTTTCTGCCTGGGATTCTGTCCCATTCTGCTATCCTGGCAAACTCAAGCTCATTCTTCGAACAAATCTGTACTCTAGAATACCTCATTGTAATGGTTCAATGTCTGCCTGCCCCCAGAAGACAATAAACTAATTGTGGACCCTCGGTAGCCTCCACACAGAGCATGGCATCTGTCACATGACAGATGTTCTGTTATCATCTGCTGAGTTAAAAGAAGAAAAGCCTCCTGGAATACATTCAAGAAGATCCCCTGGAGAAGGGAATGGCTACCCACTCCAGTATTCTTGAGTGGAGAATTCCATGGATAGAGGAGCCTGGCAGGCTACAGCCCATGGGGTCGCAAGGAGTTGGACACAACTTGGTGACTTTCACTTCCAAGCCTTAGCTTTCCTGGCTGCTGCCTCCTGCTCTCCGAATGGCAGCAGGGTCAGGGAGGAACAGAGGACTTGAATGCCTCTCACTGTCAGATGCTGTGGGGCAGCGGTTCAAAGCCTCATCAAGACTAGCAGATCCTGGGAGCTGGCTGAATCACCAAGGGTGCCAAGGGCCGGGGGTGAGGGCATGACCTGGAGTTCTTAGTCCCCTGAGACTTACATCCCTGACCCTGTGTGCACCCACTCTGAGAAGCTCTGGCTGCAAACACACCTTCACCTTATTCTTGGACCCTAAAGGAGGCCCAAATCATGTGTCAATTTCTTACTCAACCTCTGCCACGTGGATTCCTTGAAAGTCACAAGACTTCGTTCATGCCTTAAGATCACAGGACACACCTTCCCCAAGACCAGTTTTCACTAGCTGACTCTCAATGGAAAATTTAAAAGTATTTTCCTGTTCTAATCTCTTACCCCCTGGCTATACTGTGCTTAGGAGAATCAATCTACAAAGCCTTTGATAGCAGAAATACAGTTTTATGCTGACCATTTCCCCTAGGTCCCATCAGTAGCTCTCCTCAAACTACTTAAATATGCACTCTACATATGGGTAAAGGATCACAACTACAACCTACTAGACTCCAAAATTCTGGGAAACGACTCCAGCAGCTTCACAGACCCAAAGGCTGAGTCTGATTCTTGATGCTGTGCTGGGTCTTTAAGAATCCAGTAACTCCTAAATCTTGGCAACATCTGCCTCTCTTTGTGCCAGTATTCCGAGCTGGGCAGTCTCTTCTTGGACTCTTTCTCCAACCTTTCCTGTCTGCCCATCTCTGGAGTCAGTTTTGATAAGACTTGGCCACGATGGGTAAGCCTGAGCCAGGCAGCTTTGTTCTTCAGCTGAAATAGAATTATCTTCCATTTCTGCTGCATAACACCTAGACACTAATGATTTAATACTGTTAAAAGTGCACAGAACCTGGGATGAGCGTGCAACCACGCTGCCAACCGTTATGTTACATCTGTATAAATACAAGGCATGTACTTTTACGGGAATAACAGTGAGAAACTTTAAGCTTAAAGGAGGCAATTTAGACACCAACGAGAATGAAGGTGGCATGTTTTCATGAAGACAGCAGAAGATGTACAGCTCAAAAAACCAAAAGCGGGAGTTAAGATCACAAACCCCCAGGGAAATGAGACCATCCATCTAATGCCCAAGGAGAGAGTTTGCAGGAGGTTCTGTCTCCCCAAAACTTATAGCCCTCACGTACTTAGATTATCACTGAGTCTTTTCAGAGTCTCACACAGTACTTTGCAGATCACCTGTCATTGCCCAAATGACACTTTAGATGTAAGCAGGCCTACTGCTTAAGCATTCAGAATCCACTCATTAGTGCAAGCATGTACTGGGTACCAAAAACTTGGATTCCTGAGCTTTCAAGATAAACCACAGCCTTCTGTAACACAGGTCCTGGTGTTTTCTTCATCAGTGATGGAATAGAAAACTAGTCCCCCCTAGTGTCCTGCCACCGTACGGAGCGGAAGGATGGAGGCACTCCTGCATCAACTTTCAAGCACGACTCAGGATCCCAGAACCACAGGAAACCTTCGCTTCCTTCCCAAGAGGTGGAAGCACTCCTGGGACCTGCAATGATATGGAAAAACCTTGCATTTCATTCCTGAGGCCCTTCTAAGCTATGTTTTAAAAAGGCAAAGGAATCTGCATTATCCCATGTCAAAAAGTTAACCCCCAACCCAGCACACTTCACTCAGTGTTAGCCATACTTGCTAGCAACCTCCACTTATCCCAGAGCAATACCATCTTTTCTTTAAAAACCTCTCTATCCCACTAGGGAGATTTATTTTCTTTCCCTACCATTCTCAAAAACCCACTAAGAGCTAAACCTGGACAATTTTGCCTCTCTGTTTCAATTAGTTTTCTTCCCGGGATGGAATTAACAGGGCCAGGCTCGATAAATGTGTGTTCTCCGCAAGCAATTTTCACTAAAGTGTAAAGTACTCTTGAAAAATAAAGGTACACTAAGAGACGTGTGAAACCTTCAAGCCAGTTTTGTTTTTTTTAATCCTCAGCAAGGACTCTCCATGCCCGCGAGTAATTCATTCATGTCACCCATTTGTGAGGGATGAGAGAAGAAACCTCCACGTGTTCCTGTCCCAATTTAGAATCTTCCTTTATCTTAAGTCTATCAAAGCTGACTCCTGAGGTGGGAAGGAGGCAGGAGAGGTGAGGAGGAAAATTAACCTGATGTGACTGCCGGCAGGGAGTGAATAAGCACTTTGGGTTTTCACCTGTGTCGAAAAGGGTTGGCACCTGCCTTTAGCGAAGAGGAATGCCCACCTGGTGCCCCTTCCCCCGTCCCACTCCCACCCAAGAAGGAAGCTGGCACCAGAGCCCACTCTGGGGGCACTTACATAAGACCCTGGGGATCATTTTAACGGACTGAGTGACAAAATTCAGATTCAGAAATGGGCAAAAACCTGCTCAACTGAGGTACATCAGTTCAGGGACAAAAAAAAAAAAAAAATCCATCCCCATTAACAGGGTCACCCGGGGGGACATATTCAGGGCAGGAGAGACAATCTGCTCCCTCCTAGGTGACCCATTTAAAATCAGATCGTTCCAAGGGAAGCTCACAGGTTCAGTAAATTTCACACAGGCAAGGGTAGGCTTGCGGGGACTGAGGTTCCTTAAGAGGAAAATTTCAAAGAAGGTGCTAAGGCAGCAAAACAACTTAAGAATGCACAAACTTTGGAGTCATTCCATCCTTCAGAAACAATGACTTTCACAAGACGGGATCGCTACCCAGAGACCACCCCTCACAAGCAGGTTTGTCTAACAGGGGTGATACTGATGCTACCATTGTCACCCAAACCGCTCTGTCCAATCGAGGGACTCGCGGTCTGTGGCTCTCACCCCAAATCGGCCTCGACTCTGCAACATGGAGCAAAGAAAAGTTCTTCACAGCATCACGCCTGGAAAGGCAGGTGGGGATCGCCCAAAGGGACAGCTTCAAATACAGCAGGTTCCCCTAAAGCACAGATGCTCACAGCTAACAAGCAGCATGGGGGAGGGGGAGGGGACAACACCTCCCGGTGTTAACGGGAAATTCCTCCTTGCTCCCAGTTAGCAGCCCGAGAGCCTAGGAGCAGGGCAGGCCCGGGGATGAGTCCTAGAGGACTCCAGAAACTCGGCGACTTCTCACTCCAGCCTCTCCAGGGCTCTGGGCCCAGGCGGCAGAGGGTGTTCCCTCCCTCCCTCCCTCTTCTCCAGCATCCTGAGCAGAGGGAGTACCAGCCACAGGTCGGGAGAACTCGTCCGGCGCCGCTCACCAGGGAGCCCCCGCGCTGGCTCTCTCGCACCCCCGGGGTTCCTACCTTGGCCGTGACTGCCGCTGGGCAGAGGGAGACAGCGGAAGAGCCGTGTGGCTCGGCGGCGCCGCCGCCTACGAGGCGCAGGGGTTCCGGGTCGGGGTCTCAGCAGGCGCTGCCCGAGTCCGAGCGGCGGTGCCAAGCGCAGACTTCGGGGCAGCCCCCGCCTCGGAAGGCGGCGGGGAGGGTCCGGGCCGCCCGAGCTGAGCACCGTTTCTTCTTCCTCTCCCTTGGACACTGCTGCCTGGAGCTGCTCCCTGCCCCCCGGACTCTTCCGAGCCGGGGGCGCCCCGCATGGGATGGGGCCTGGGTCTGCCTCGGGCTGGGTCCGGGGAGGTGGCGCTGGGGAGAGACGCGGGGCGGCCGCCGGGGCCGGCTCCACCTCCCGCGCTCCCCGGAGCCGCTTCGCCCCTTCAGGGCAGGGCCTGCCCGCTCCCAGCCCGGCCGGGCGAGCGCAACCGCGCCCCCAGCTTCGGGCGCCCGGGCTCCCGCGCGGCGGCGGAGCGGCGGCAGTCCGGCCGGGCCGGGCACCGAGAGCGCGGCGGCGAGGGGGGCTGCAACCGGCCGCGGCGCCCCCTCCCCCCGGGCCTGCGCCGCCCGCCCGCGGCTCCGCGGTAAGGAGACGCTGGAGAGGGCCTCGCCCCGGCCTGGGGCGCGGGGCCGGGGGGCGCGGGGCCGGGGGAGGCGCCCCGGGAAGGTCACCGGAGCGGAGGCGGGGCGCAGAGCAGTGGGTGCGGGGAGCCGAGGCGGGCGGCCCCGCTGCCTCCGGGAGCGCTCGCCGGCCTCGGCCGCCGCCGCCGCCTCCGAAACGCGCCGGCTTCCCCGAGCACCCGGCACTCGGAGCTGGGCGGTCGCTGCAGCCGCCGCAGGCAGCCGGGCGCCGCTGGCCGGAGCCGGCGCGCGATCCCCGCCTCGCGCGCCGGACCAGGCGGGGGCCGCCTCGCGGGGCCCGGCGGGGGTGCAGTCGGGCGAGCGCTGGGGTCCGAGGTCCGGGCTGGCCCCACAGCCGCGTGCCCAGGGCGCCGGGCTCGCTCAGCAGCTGCAGTGACTGTGTGTCTGTGTCATGTCTGTGCAGCTGGGGGGGACCTCGAGCCCCGGCCGGGCTCCGAGCGGAGGCGGGGCCAGTGCCCGCCTCGGCGCCCGCCTCCACCCCGTGACGGCGGAGCCGGCCAATCGCAGGCGCCTCAGCCTCTCGGACCGAGCGGCCGCCCCGCGCCGAGGCTCCGCCCCCGGACGAGGCTCCTCCCTTCTACTTCTTCTGCTCTCTCGCACTCAGGCGGAAGCAACACCCGGAGCCGGGATTCTGGCCCGGGCCGGGCTGAAAGGGTGCAAGCTGGGAGCTCCCCGCCCTTCTCCCTCCCCAGCCGGGCCGCTCCCGGCCGCCTCGGGCTTGGCGAGCCTCGCGGAAAGAGGGGGAAGGGAAGCGGGACGGGTCCGCAGCTGCTGCCGTAGAGACTCTTGTTGCAAGCTCGCAAGGCCGTGCAGCCTGTCCACGCCTGCTTGTACAAAGCAGCCGTCGTGGGAAGTAGGAAGTTTCCCCGCCTCCACTTCTCGGGTCGCCGCTCTTCTCGAAGGTGGGCAGGATATGGGACAGGCTGAGGCTGCGAGAAGCCACGTTGAAGAGCTTTGACAGCATCATTTGGAGCTACGTATTCAAAAATCCGGTCCAAGGCTCCCTATTCTTTGGGGAAACTGCATTTCTTTGCCCCCCCCCCCAACGCTACACACACACCCTAAGCAAGCACAACACGCCCCCTCCCTGTTCTGATTTCATTCTTGCTCTTTCCCTCTCGGCACAAGAATCCCGAGCGCAGGATCCCATTGAATGGACTTCCAGTCTCCCAATTCTAAGGACCAGCGTGGGTCGCCGAGACTTCTCTATAGGAAAGAAAGGGTGAAATCGACTAGGCCGGGGGTTGGGGGCCGGGGGGGCCGGTGAGGGTGGCTGGAACGGGGAGGCCCGGAGAGAAAACCCAGAGACGGAGAAAGCAGACAGGGAGAAGGATGGACAACTCTGGGAGTCCGGAGCTCCGGCGCGCGATCCAGCTCCTGGGTTTTTCCTCAGCTCGGTCCCAGGGCTTCTGGGGTCCCCTTCCCCCCAGGGTCCCCACCTCTCCCCCGCCGGCTGGGCAGCGGGTCTCTGCCTCGCCTCCGCGCGGCGCTGTTTTAGCCTGGGTTTCAGAGATAGCAGCGGAAAGCCCACCCTAGTCCTTGGAAGAGGCAGGGAAAGGAAGCAAAAAGAGAAAGTGCAAGGGTGGGGAAGGGAGTGGGAGCGTCAGCAAAGGACGCCGAGCTCGGGCTGCCGCGCTGACCACATTCTCCAGAGGTCAGACTGGGAACCCAAGGGCTCTGGAGGTTGGTCCCTCGCTCCGCTCCGGAGCTGACTAGCTGCCTTAGTAACCCGAGTCATCGCCAGGACCCTTCCCCCCACCCGCTCCCTTCTTTCCAGCCTCTTTTAGCAACGACTCCCCAACCCACCCACCCCAATTTACGCCGCGAGCACCTCCACCACCCGCTCTTGCCCAGCTCCGGAGCGCAGTTTACCTAATCTCTGTGGCCACCGAGCCGAGGAGAATGCAAATAGAAGGTAGTGTTTGCACAGCAGCGGTCCCGGCGAAGGAGCTTCGGGATAAGTTAACTACGAAGCTGGGGTCCTGCTGTCTTATCTCCGCGGGGACGAGTCTGACCCTGCACATTTGCAGGGATAGGAGATCTTATCTGGTTTTGATGCCATTACCGTGTCGGAGAACATTAAATGCTAAAATATTATCTAATATCCTTAGAGGCCATTAAAGTGTCAAAGTTTAATGCCAAGCCTTTTAGCTCGAAAGCTGCTCCTCTCTTCCTGTGACGTGCAGCTCTGTTCTAGAACGCGCTGAAAACAAGGGGATCGTTTTTATTTTTTGCGGCCGACTGTCCTTGCTCCCTCCTACTCCCCCCTAGTCCAACCCCCGCCTCAGAACCGGGTAAAGTTAAGGCAAGAATTTGGGCTTTCTTTTTATTCATTGCTTTGCTTCAATTCATTAGTGGTGTAAAATACATTGTTATATTAGCATATGAATAAGAGTAATGTGACTGACAAAGGAGAGACCTGAAATTTACAAGCAAAGGGGAAAATAATAGAATAACATCAGAAACTAAAAGATAAGCATGTGGGAAATAAACATCTCCATTATAATTACCCCAATGTAGTGAATTCTTGAGATCGGATTTTAGGAAGAAAAATATGAACATGGTAGGGGAGGGAATAATAGTCACCTTGGTCAGTAAGGTACATTCATTATTCAGGGATTTCACAAAAATTACTTGCATCAGTCAGTAAGCACCTTAAACATGTAAAAGCTTTCCTCTGTCAATTCAGTTTTGCAGTGTTTTAAAGTCAGTGGAATATCTAATACTGTAAATGATAGGAATGTTGCCAGACTGAATTATTCCACAAACTGAACCCTTCTGTTAGTTAATATCATGTCAAACCCCACATTTGAAGAATTCCTTCTCCCCACCAGTGGGAGATTTTAGCTATACCTGTATCTGTATCTTTATCTCCAAAAGTAGGATGTACTTGCCTATGAATTATAGCCCTTTGACACAAACCAGATATAAATGTCTTCAAAGGATTTCAGCTATGATATAGTATGAGGAATGCAGAATAGAATAGGTAAGGTGATATATCTGTTATTTCTAAGGAATCTGCACTGCTTTTGCTAAGAGCTGAGAATTGAAAAAAATATTGAGCCCTCTAAACCGACTGTTATCTATTTATCAACACACTGTTATTGCACCTGTCACAGGAGAGATTCAAAAAGGTCTCCAAAAAAAAAAAAAAAATCAGGGTCAAGGAGATCTAATCATAAGAAACCTATTTCAAAACAGCCACTAGGGGGCCCTAAAAGCATCTCAAAGAGGAAGGAGAAAAACCTGCTCTCACCTCTGTTTTTCCAGGTCTTATTTTCTGGATACTAATGAAACTGGAATCTAAAAACAGGGTAGGAGCATGGTGCAAAGTTTGGAGGCAAATTGAGCATTACGTCTTAAAAGACCAGAGTCTCATTTTGACTGACGAGTGAAGAATATGTGCCCCACTCTGCTTGCCTCCAAAAAATACAACAGTAAAAGGAATATTGCATTCATTGAGATGAAAGTGGCCAGATAGTCTTACCCACTTTAAGTTGACTCAGTTATTTTTACTGTTCCAAAGAGAACCTCCCTTCTAAGATTGTCGGGCTGTTTTCTGAATGCTTTGAATGTTCAAGTGATAGGTAGCAAGATGAATGAATCCTCACAGGGGTGACATGAAAAAACTTTAAGCAACCTATACGGCAGAGCATCCACCAGCCAACTTATGGAAAGCCAGCTAGCCGTAGAGGCACTAGCAATAACCAAAGTCCTGGAAGTGAGGCAGGAGATAGATGGCCCCCAGGCTAAGCAGCTGAAAACTGTCCCCTGTGGACAGACACTCCAAGATAAAGGTGATGACAGGAGTAAGGAAGAGCTGAGTCCTGCTTGAATAAAAGATAAAGAAACCATGTATTTCTCATCCTCCAGGTCAAGGAGACCTCCTTGACTACACATGCACAGAAAGTCTCCTTAGGGGTCAAAAGGGAAGGGTGCCAACCCGTAAGGGATGTTGTCAACCTTCCCATAGGCCTCTGTGCTGGAATCCTTCTTGGCTAAAAGATGTGCATGCATGCCAAGGAGGGACCTAAGACAAGTCAGATGTTGTGAAAGTAATGAGATAATTGGCCAAAGGGAAACACAGGCCCAGAAGAAGTGCTCTATGTAAGTAATTGGTCACCTCGCTGGGGCTCTCCTCCCCATTAGGGAGGATACCCACACCCTTTTCTCTCCAGGATGCATCTCTGCCTTGCTTCTGTCTTCAATAAACTGTTTCTCTGTTCCCTCTCTGACTTGTTAGGCTATGTCTCTAATAGTTAACTTTTTACTTGTTTTTACAGTTTTTGCCTGCTTGAAACATTTTTGCTTTCAAATGGAGCAAAAGCCAGGGAAACTTTGCCTCTTGCCTCTGACCCTTGCTGGTCTAGTGGCTAGGATTTCTGGTTTTTTCACCCAGGCTACCCAGGTTCAATGCCTGGGCAGGGAACTAAGATCTCACTCCGAGTCATTGCTCACTGCTATCTCCTCGAGATCAGAAGCACCTGGAAGGCCAGGTGTTAAATCTTTAGTGGATTTAATGGTGAAATTGTAGAGGTGGGAGGGAGGTGGACGTTCTTTGAGGGGAAGCCAGTGGCTGCTGGGGTGGTGAGGCAGGGTATAGCAGGAATGGTGGGGGAAGGGGGAGCTTACCTCTGGAAACACTTAACAGCCAATGTGGAAGTATTTCAATATTTTAACAAATAATGTTTTATTTTTTAAAACAACTGAATATCAGCCTGACCACACATAAAGTTTCCCCCAATTTTTCCTAGACTTTAATATCTAGCAATCACATTTTCAGGGCTTCCAAATTCTTAGCTGTCACATAATGTATTTCCTACATCTTCCCAGTAAATAAGATTAAGATGTCTTTTATGAGGATCAAGAATCAAACAGTGCTCAGGTTGCACATATATGGAGAAGCCTGATTATCCTTTAATTAACCAGTACTGTAGAAATAATCTGCTGATACAACAGATGTCCTTTCCAGATACATTTCAGGTGTAAATTTAAGCACCGTTTGTGATACTCTTCTGTCACTGAAGCCAGTATTCAAAAGACATGCCTGAGCCAAACAAAACGCCTCCATCAGGGATAAGCAGGGAACAAGCTACTTGCTAGCTAAAGAATTAAAGAGCATTGCAAAAGTCACCAAATTAACACCCACGGAAGTGTGATTTGAACATAATTTCACAGAAAGCAAAGCAAGTCTCAAACTGAAACATGAGACAGGGAATGGGCATGAAGTCTTTCTTAGTGGAATGAAAAATAGTTTGCTTTTCCATCATCGTGTTCATTAAGCAGGTAAGGTACAGGTATTCTCAAAATAGCATTATTAACATCCAGAAAACTTGCCACTGAAAGCCTCAGAGCCAGCTAATGAGAACAAATTTGATTCTAGATGGAGAATCCTATTGTCTTTAGGAGAAAGAGTTTATTCACTCACTGACTGCGAAAATCCATTAGAGGAAAACCTTGCCAGGTATATAGCACCCTGATCACCTTATGACAAAATGCTCAGCTGGGGACCCAAAGCCCCTCTGAAGACAGGAAGGAAACATTAGTGCTAAAGAGACCAATTTAAAGTACAAGAGTAACAAATGGTCCTTTACTTAGGCACTAATTCATTATCCTTGAATTGTTTTAAGATGGAATGGAAAACACCCCACACTATTACTGTGGGTCATTACAAATGTGCACTTGAAATAAGAGAATAAGGAATAAATTTTGTGGAAAATCCTAATATGCTATTTTATCCACTGAGTTTAGATTAAATCTAGAGGCAGTGATAAATAAGACCTTCCTCAGTATTAAAGTGTTTTTCCTCAGTTTTAGACTCTAGGGAGCTTCTGACTGAATCTCCTTTCTGGCCTTGATGATAGGTTTTTGAGAAAAATAATTAACTTTTTAAAAGGGAAAATTTTTTTTAATTTTTGGAAGGGAGAAGTATAGGAAAATTTATTATCACTTGTAATACAGATGATGACAAAGTGAAATAAAATACCAGATATTTTTGTACAATTTGCATCTTAATAAAATACACTTGGGTTAAAATAAATAAATAAAGCGTAGAGTAAGTTTTTCTCCTGAGATCATAGCCCCCATAAAGATAAGGGGACCTCAAGCTAATGGATCACAAGACCCTCAATAGAAGCAAAAAAATTCAAACATTGGTAAAGAAACTGAAGTCCTGAAATAAAAGATGATGGCACATGCTTTTCGGGACTTTTAAGCAGAAAACCTCTATTTAAAAAGCTGCCATAGTTGTGTGTGTATATTTTATCACATCTTGCTTTTTTTCCCTCTCTCTGTCTAAGGGACTCATAGATCAGGACATCTCCAACCTCGATGTGCCTACAGATCACCTGGGAATTTTATTAAATTCAGCAGGCCTGGAGTGGGGCCCAAGGCTCTGCTTTGGCATCTGGGTCCTGTCCATGGACCAAACTTTAAGGAGAAGGGCTGTAGAGGACTTCTGTTGGTAGTCAGCCACATCCTATGTCCCCTTTCTTATCCCAGGGGAATTATGTTAGCAGTGCTCCCCAAAAAGTAAACACTGAGAAAAGGGTTTAGGGGCAAGAAACTTATTTGGAAGCTTCAGTGAGAGGAGATGAAATAGGAATGGGAAAAAGACCAAGAAGGGGTGAATCAATGAATTGTCAGTTGTGCTCTTCTGGCAAGGACCCCCTAAGAGATTGTGTAGAATGTTGCTGTTGTTTAGTCGCTAAGTTGTGTCTGACTCTTTTTGACTTCATGGAATGTAGCACACCAGCACCCCATGGACAGAGGGATTTCCCAGGCAAGAATACTGGGGTGGGTTACCATTTTGTTCTCCAGGGGATCTTCCCTAGCCAGGGATGGAACCCAAGTCTCCTGCTTGGCAGGAAGATTCTTTACCCCCGAGCCACCTGGGAAGCCCCTGTGTAGAATGCCATTGTCGAAAACAAAACAAAACAAAAAAACCCAACTTATCTGTGATGAAAATGTTATATGTTTGCCCTGTCCAATATGGCAGCCACTAGCCATCTTTGAGTACTGTGCACTTGAATTGAGGCTAGTGTGACTTAGACACTAAATCTTTTATTTTAATATTCATCAGTTTACATTTAAATAGCCACATGAGGTTACTGCCTACTGTGTTGGACAGAGTAGGTTATAGAAAATAACTTGGAATTGTCCCATTAAGGACCAAGAAATCTAGAGGGGTATTTACCCTCCAAATCTCTTCCTTCTTGAGGTTTGTTCCTGGAAATTGGTCAGTTCCTAGTAGTTCTACCATGCTCCCCTGGTCAGAGCATATCCACAGCAGAGAGGTCACAAGTGCCTAAGTAGGAAACCTTCAGTGTATATGGAAACTGTCCATCAGAGATGGAGGTGATCCCCAAGGAGATGGGTCTAAGAGAGATGAGCAAGGTACTAATTCTTTTTTTTGCACCTGACCTGACCTCTCCTTCTTTCCAGGAGCAGACCCTGAATAGCATAAGCTCTTCCATGCATTCCGTACTCCTGACTACCATCTTGGTGCAAAGCCTAGTAGATTATCTAGGCTGGTTCAATCAAGGTGACTCTTGGGACTTTGGAATGCTGGGCTACTGAAAAAATTCTGTCACCTCTGGACCATGTGATCCACAGATACAAAACTGCAGTGATTTTGCTGCCACAAAGGATAAGACTGACATAGAGAACAGCAGAGCACAGAGAGACAGAAAACCCAGTTTGAATCAGTTAGGATTGCTTTGAGCTGCCAGTGACAGAATGCACAGCTGATAGGACCTTAAGTAATGATCTCACATAAGGAGAAGTCTCAAGGTAGGCAAGTCCAGATTTGGTGTGACAACTCAAGGACATAAGATTTTTTTTTTAAGATTTATGTGTTTATTGTGGTACTGGGTTTTTGTTGCTATATGTGGGTTTTCTCTAGTTGTAGCAGGCGGGGGCTGCTCTTCGTTATAGTGCACGGACTTCTCATCGCAGTGCTTCTCTTGTTGTGGAGTATGGGCTCAGGCTTAGTAGTTGTGGCACAGGGCCTTAGTTGCTCTGAGGCGTGTGGGATTTTCCCCAGACCAGGGATTGAGCCATGTCCCCTGCATTGGCAGGTGGACTCCCAGCCCCTGGACCAACAGGGAAGTCCCATGGGCCCAAGATTTTTTTTTTTTTTTGGCCCAAGATTTTTATATCCAGTCTGCTACTCTGCTGTCAGCCACATTGACTTCATGGGTTGCCTCATAGTCACAAGATGGCTGCAGTAGCTCCAAACATCATGTTCTCAAACCAACATCCAAAGCAGAAAGAAAAAGACAGGCAGAAAGTATTTCCTCTTTTGCTATATTTCCCTCTTAGGATTGACTTATGCTAATCATGACCCACCTTCTAGAAATGGAACATTGTGGGGTTTCGTTAGCAAAGAAAGAGAGGATGTGGCTCTTGGGTACATACTAATAGTGTCTGACACTTGTTGACACCACTGAGCCACTGAATAGGACCAACCCTGAAACTCACCCTCACTCTGAATTCCTCATTTACATGAGTCAATAAATCCACCTACTGTGTAAATTTTAGTTGTTTCTCTCACTTGGATCCAAGAACATCCTAACCAATACAGATAAAAAGACTTCCTGTCCAAAGACTCAGATACAGCAGGTCTCATCCTCCTTATTCCTGGATGCAATGACAGCTGATCCTCAAAGGGTTCAAGGTGCTCCCCCTCTTCCCAAGAGTGAAATTTGGTTTGGAAATCATTTGCTATTTTATGCTTGGCATAAACAGAGACCTACATGCCTCATGAGCATTAACCTGCAATTCTCACACGTCACCTAATACCGGGCATCCATGCTTGGTCTCCTGAACCACAACTCTGCTTTGCCTCAGGATCTATTTAACACACCAATCCCTCACTGAGTCTGAAGCTAATCCTGAGACCCAGCCTGCTTGGTTGGTCCTTTAGCCATCCTCACCCCTGCCCCATAGTTCCTTCCATTATTTCTGTCATGGGGGCTGGATGCTGCCTCCAGAACCTTTGCTTTGACCTTTGCAGATCTACATTCTGGCAAGAATCTGACTTGAGAACTGCTGATGACTCAAAGTGCCCGTAACAACTCTTTTCTCCACTATGCCAATTGACCTTTTGGCTTTTATTTCTGTATGTTTGGACTTGAGGATGCTACGGTCACAGAACTAGGGGATTTAGATTGATGACCTCTGCATGGATGGGTCAAGTCATTGCTGTCCCAGTTAAACTCCAGACCCAAGCCTCAAATTAGTCTCTTCTCTCATGGAAGATTAGGGTATGCACAGAAGCTATGGAAGGGCCATTTCTGACAGTGTTTTACCCACTGACAAAGATTTCTAGAAAGTCAAAGATTTCTCATCTTAAACAATTTTTTAAATTGCTCACTTAAGAAATCAAAACATGTAACCTGAGTGTTTAGAATGGTGTAGCCTATGGATTATAAGTAGCTACTATTCATACATTACTACCATTCTATGCATTCTATGGGGTTGGGAGTGGTGGGGAAGGTGAATGTGAGTCCTGCAACTGAGAACCTCCAATTCTCAATTCAGGAGTCAAGCATTTACTTTGAAGAGTTAAATGACTTTGCAAACATTAAGTCAATCTAAAGGGCTGTCATAGAGTGTTGTCAAAAGATGCAGTAAAGATAAACAGTGCTGTGAATCTCGAAGAGAGAGAAACATGGTTCATCTAGTCTTTGGAAAATGTCTAAGAGCAGGAGGTTCTTGTTGGGCTGAAGATCTGGCAAGAGTGGACCATATGTAAAAGGAAGAAGTTTCAATCTTTGAGAAGCAACAAAGATGTTAAGCGGAAGGTGTGATTGGCTAAGGTGACACATTTATTTAAAGGATCAGAAACTGGAAATGCAAGTTGGGTCTAGAATTATTTGACAAAGAGTATCTGCATCCCTACTGTGTGTCAGTTATTTTGTTGACCATTGTGGATTTTAATAAAAATAAACAGTTCTTGCTCTTTTCTAGAATGTGGCCAGGTTACAGAGAGGAAATATGACTAGTAAAAGATGATGGGTTAAATTTTTAACTTTTCTTCGACTCATCCACTGTTTTTCCTCAGTCCCCAGTTCTTGTCCATCCTACCCTCAAAATATCCTTCAAATCCATTCCCACTTCTTCATCCAAACTGTTACTGCCTTACCTCACATTTTTATCTGTCACCTGAAATACTGCAAAACCCACTTACTAGCTTCAGCTTCCTAATACTGGCCTTTCCCCATACCTACATATTAACCAATTTACCTCCACCGAGTATATCTGAGCATATTTTTTACTAACTCATGGTTCCTATGTCTTATTTATTCCATTTACTTTGCAAAAAAGAAAATGTTTATAATTCTAGTCTGATTTCCCTGTGTGAGGATCTGGGATGCCAACCCCAGACAGGTTTGGGGTGATCCCAGAGCTCCAGGGGCTGCAGAGTGTAGAGCCAAGAGAAAGCCTAAAGTTCAGAATTTCATTTGAAACCCTCAAGCGAAGTGTCAACCCTGAAATACCAGTCAGGTTTGAGTAGAGCAGAAGAAATCAGGGACAATGCAAAAGATGTGAATAATGATTTACCGTGGATTTACAAACCAATAGGCACTATTCAGAGGGGCTTTCCAGGTGGCACTAGTGATAAAGAATCTGTCTGCCAATGCAAGAGACATAAGAGATGTGGGTTCAAACCCTGGGTAGAGAAGATCCCCTGGAGGAGGGCATAGCAATCCACTCCAGTATTCTTGCCTGGAGAATCTCATGGACAGAGGAGTCTGATGGGCTCCATCAGTCCATAGAGATGCAGAGTTAGACATGACTAAAGTGATTTCACATGCCCGCAGGTACTGTTCAAAACACCGTCATGCATTCATTCATTTAATTATACTAAACTGGAATTGTTGCTGTTGTTTAGTCATCTAGCCGTGTCCAACTCTTTTGTGACCCCATGGATTGTAACCCACCAGACTCCTCTGTCCATGGGATTTCCCAGGCAGGAACACTGAACTGGGTTGCCTTTTCCTTCTCCAGGGAATCTTCCTGATGCAGGGGTCAAACCTGTGTATTCTGTCTTGCAAGTGGATTCTTTACCACTGAGCAACCTGGGGAGCAAACTGGAATATTACCCAATTGTTAAAAAAAAAAAAAGAATGAAATAATGCCATTTGCAGCAACATGAATGGACCTAGAGATTACCATACTAAGTGAAGTAAGTCAGATAAAGACAAATAACATGATATCACTTATATGTGAAATCTAAAAAAAAAAAAAAAGTGATACAAATGACCTTAATTACAAAACAGAAACAGACTCACAAACTTCAAAAACAAACTTGTGGTTACCAAGTGGGGAACATGGTGGTGGGTAGGATAAATTAGGAGTTTGAGACTAACATATACAAACTAGCATATAGTGAAAGTCGCTCAGTCGTGTCCAACTCTTTGCAACCCCATGGACTATACAGTCCATGGAATTCTTCAGGCCAGAATACTGGAGTGGGTAGCCTTTCCCTTCTCCAGGGGATCTTCTCAACCCAGGGATCAAAACCAGGTCTCCCTCATTGCCAGCGGATTCTTTACCAGTGAGCCACAAGGGAAGCCCACATTACTATATATAGACTATCAATAGATAATCAACAAGAACCTATTGTATAGCACAGGGAACACTAATCAATATTCTATAATAAGCTATATGGGAAAATAACCTGGAAGAGAATGGATATATGCATAACTTAATCACTTTGTTGTATACCTGAAACTAACACAACATTGTAAATCAACTACACTCCAATATAAAATAAAAAATTAATAAAAAAAAAAAAGCAACCAAGGACAAGGCAACAGATGTGAATAATGACTCAGCATGGATTTTGCAATCCAGTAGGCAATGTTCAAAACACTTTCATGCATTGGCTCATTTAATCCTACTAAATCTTACGAGAAAACTATGTTATAACATGTTTTCAAAGTTCACTTTATGGCACCTCTTTTATGGAAGCCCTACATTGGGACCTGTTTTTGCTAACCAAAAGAAATCGAAAGAGGATTTTTGTTTCTATGAAAAAGGGCAAAAAACGAAAACAGTGTTCCGCATTTATTTTGCAGGGAGCCTGGACCCCAAGCTGTGAGAGCAGCCCTGTGAGCTCCTTCCCAGGGAGATACATTCAACATCTCTGCATCAAGCCGCCGTAGCTTTGAACCATGTCTGTGAGCTTCTAGGCTTCATCTCCATCTATGTTGTGCATCTGTTAGCAAGATGTGGCCTGAGGTCAGTTTACAAAAGGTGACATAGGAATGCTCTTCTTTCATATAGCAGGGCATATCTCTACTATCATCATCATGACCAGTTTACAGATTAGATACATAGGCCATAAAGAAGTCATATAACTTACCAAATGTTACACAATTAGTAATAATGGACTGGAATCCAAACACACATGATTTATTTCTAGAGTCTGGGCTTCCCAGGTGGCGCTAGTGGTAAAGTATCCACCTGCAATGCAGGAGACGCAAGAGACACAGGTTCGATCCCTGGATTGGGAAGATCCCCTAGAGTAGGAAATGGCAACCCACTCTAGTATTCTTGCCTGGAAAATCCCATGGACAGAAGAGCCTGGTGGGCCCCAGTCCCTAGGGTGGAAAAGAGTTGGACGTGACTGAGTGAGCACAAACACAAGTGCTCTTAACCACTCTGCCATATTGCCTCTGTAAAGTGCAATCACAAAAACAAATTAAGATCAAAGCAAGACTAAGGTATGAATTTGGACGTACATCTCTGAGCCCCTAAAACAGAGCTGCAGGAGCTTTTGAAAGATTATTCACAACTTGAATAATGGCTGGGGAAGAGGTGGATAAAGATGCAGGCTAGTTCCCTGTATTTTTGTCCATATGTGTCATCTAATATAGGTGCCATTCACCATCTCATTATTTTTAGCACCCTATCATTGACATATACCTTCACAGGGGGCTACCCTGGTTTGTCCTCCCTTGCACTGATCCACATTTCCATATATTCACTTCTGTTTTTTACTGCTTCATTGTAAATTTTAATTTTTTTGTTTGTATTTTCTCTCTTTTTTTTTTTTTGTTCTCCGTACAATTCTTATTTATGTCATCTGTCTCTCCTTTAACTTCATTTTCTTTGCCTTGACATCTTGGCCTTTCTGCTCCAGTTTTATGGATGTCAGGCAGGTTCTAAAGTATTACTTTATTTCCAACAGTAAATCATTTTGAGAGAACTACTCTTTCCTTGAATCTTTAAGGTGTTTTTCCCTTTCCCTTATTCTGTGGTGCTTTTCGTCGGCTTCAGGTACTTGTGGTTTTCTGCTTATTTATCCTCAAATAAGAACATATCCACCTACACGTGGTGTTCACCAGTACACTGATGATAGATTTCCCTTAGCTCAAGCCTCAAGAGTGGTAGCTTGGAATTGTTTTCCAGATCTACAGCTGGGCAGAGATTGATAGGCACACTTAGCTCCTCGCCCAGTGCTCCCTCCTTGGCCGACTTGGGTCACATGTGGCTTGCTGGTTGAGAATGAATCTCCTCTTTCCCTGTCACCTGGCTCTCCAATACTCTGAACTAGTTGCTTTTGTTGTTTAGTTGTTAGGTCATGTCTGAGTCTTTTGTGACCCCTTGGACTGTACCCCACCAGGATCCTCTGTCCATGGGATTTCCCAGGCAAAAGTACTGGAGTGGGTTGCCGTTTCCTTCTCCAGAGGATCTTCCTGACCCAGGGATGAAACCCATCTCCTGCATTGCATTGCATTGCATTGCAGGTGGATTCTTTACCACTGGGCCCCCAGGGAAGCCACACTCTGAACAAGAGAAGCAGGCAAGGGTTCTCAGCTCTTCCGCTCACTGTGCATCCGTATACTGCTGCACCTGCAGGGACTATACCTTTCAGATTCTCATGAGTTGAGACCTAGACTTTCTCAAACAGAGGAAGGGTCTACCTATGAATTCAAGCTCCTGTTGCTTCAATTGCCTCAATAATGCTGACCCATGACTGTTTGCCTCTTCATCTCACCAACAGCTGTGTAGTTGGTAGAAATAACAACTCAATTGTGAGGCCCACTTTTCCATGTTATCGTGTTGTAAGAAGTCGCAAGGGGCAATGTGTGACCAATCAAAGCTATTCCATGCTCACAAGGGAGAGGATCACAGCTTATTATTTTCTTGTGTGTGGTTGTGAGGGGCTTTGTTTATGAGCATCACCTGCTGAAGGATTTGCTTGCTGCTATAATTTAGTGAAAAGTATATATTCCAACTTCCCAATGGAAGCAAGGTGTGAGAATTCAAATATTGCATCTTCTCTCAGAACAATCATCTGCTTCAAGGGAACATAAGAAGAATACAAAAAGACCTATTTAGTGCTCAGATTATCACAGCAAAGCCAGTTAGATTAGTCTAACAGTTAGCCTGGTTGTTGCTTTCGATTCACCCTTCCATTGAGACTAACGTGGTAATGAATTAACTCTTTCCTGCCCAACCTAGTATGTGTTGATTGCTGGTGGAAGTTACCTCGGATGAAGACATTCAACATGTGTTCAACCAGGACTTTTTGTGGGCCTCATGGAGAGTATGATGAGGTTGGAGAGACAAACATTAAGTAAAAACAAAAAACCATGCATAATTGTTAATTAGGGAAATACTAAAAAGGAAAGCAAATAGGTACAATGGGAAAGGACCAAAGTTAGAGTTCAGGATGATCTTTCCAAGGAAGGGTGATTTAGGTTGCAGTAGAAGTAATTCAGGCAATGAATGAAGACAAGCTATTCCAAGTTGAAGGAACAGCATGTACAAAGCAATGAGACAGGAGAACATGGCAGGTTTGAGAGACTGAAAGAAGGCCAGGGCAGCTGGAGGTTAGTGAGTAGGAGGGAGAGTCTTACCGAAAGAAATAGGACATGAACAGCTGTTGAGGGCATTTGGGGGAATCAACAAAAGATGAATAAGTGCATTGCCAAGGAGCAGTGTGGTCCCTTAAACTTAACACAAATTAATGCTGATCCAAGTCAGCACAGTTTTGGAACTTTCTCCAGCAAAATCCTATCACTCTGTCTGTCTTTCAGTTTTGCCTGTTAAGGAGACGTGGGGAAACCCAGCTTTACCCTTGGTGATGGTCTCCCTGCTCCCTTCCCCCTGCATTTCTTTCATTTGTGCTGGAAGACCTACTTAACCCCTGAAATCATATTCTGGGAATACACTATCCTAAGCAGAGAGATTATTGGAAAACTGTCAATGTGTCTTTGACTCTGAACTGAGCTGGGTTTGATACTGAATCCCAGTTTGCACCACTCACCACACAACAGACCGAAAAATCAAGAGAAGCATTGTTGGGGCAGGTAACAGCAACTTTATTTGGAAAGCCAGCAGGCTGAGAAGATAGTGGACTTATGTTCCAAAGAACCATCTTGCCTGATTAGAATCCAGGCTTCTTTTATATTGAAAGAGGAAGGAATAAAGTCAAACATTTCTTGGTTCTAGTCTGCATCTGGAGGGGATGTATTCATTTCTTCTTGGCTGCAGTCATTCACAGATGGACCTGGTCAGGATGTTTCCTGTGAGCTAAACAAAGGTATTAATGCTCGTTACCTCGGAGGCAGGGTTCCCAGAAATGGGCCATATGATGTATAATCTTTAGTGATTGTGTGCTTGCATGCATGCTAAATTGCTTCAGCCATGTCTGACTCTTTGCAAACCTATGGACTGCAACCCACCAGGCTCCTTTGTCCATGGGATTATACTGGAATGGGTTGTCATGCTCTCTTCCAGAGGGTCTTCCCGACCCAGGGATTGAACATGCATCTCTTATGTCTCCGGCATTGTCAGGCGGGTTCTTTACTACTAGTGCCACCTGAGAAGTCCATCTTCAGTGATGAACTTTTAGCAAAAGCAATAGAATACCCAGGTTAAAGTAACAGATCCGGTATGGAGTCAGATTTATTCTTCCCTATTATAGTTTCTGATAGTGTCTCTCATCCCATTCTCATTCATCTCCTTCCCCATGGGAATGGGATGACCTTTCAGTAATCTGGCTTTACCGGGACCACCTCCAATATATTGCTCAACTCTCAGTTTCCATTTTGAGAAGCTCGTGTCCCATCTCTGCTTACCTTTCGAATAAAAGCCATGATCTTATTTTTATAAACCTTTCATTTTTGTCCAATCATTCACCTGGGCTCCTGGTACTAGAAAGCCCCTGCGGTTATACAGAGAGCATTATCTTATGACAGTTTTAATCCTTCCAATAAAATCTCATAGAGTTAACCTAATCTCTTCCACTTGCACTTGATACTAATTTCCTATTGTTCAGACCATGGTAGAAACCAGATGATTTGGTCACAACCTTCCCTGTGGAGTCAATATTCGTGTTACAAAAAAATAATTAAATCACCCCATTCAACCTTCCTTTTGCTAGACTAATTTAAATCCTTTAAACTTTTTTTCCCCTTTTTTGGTCACATACTTAGACCTTACATATTTAAGGGCTTTCAAGGGCAAGTCTTCTTATTTACCACAGTAAAAGCTTTCCAAAAATGATAACAGCCACAAGGACAACAATACCTTGCAACTTGATGGCACTTAACTTTTTGCCTAGTGCTTTTTTTGCACATACATTATCTTATTTTGTCTGCTTAATGACTCTGTGAATCAGGGAGGGTGGATGTTATTATCTCCCTGGGGAAAAAATAAAACCAAACTCAGCCTTAATTTGCTCCTGTAGAGATTCAGGATCAAGTTGGCCCAACGTGAGGCTTCAGCCACATCACTACAGTCTCCCTCTAAGCCCTTTGCTGACTTGCTCCTTGTGCAATGCCTTCGCCTTTTATCAAAGGTCACCCAAGGATAAGAATAGCCAACCTTTGTTGAGAGTTTAATATTATGTCAGATATTGTGCTCCCTAAGTGCTTTAAAAGCATTATCTTTCAACTCTCATGACAAAGGGGATGGTTCTATTATTATCCCTGTTGCTCAGAAGACTAACGTGAAGCTCAGAGAGGTTAAGGAATGCAGCCAGGATGCAACAGCTCCAGTGACACAGGCAGGGTTCAGAGTCAGGAGTGTGTGGCTCCCCACCCTCTGCTCTCAGGGATGGTATGCTGGGACTTCCCTGGTGGTCCAGTGGTTAAGAATCTGTCTGCCAAAGCAGTGGACACGGGCTTGACCCCTGGTCTGGGAAGAGTCCACCTGGCTTGGGGGAACTAGCCCTTGTGACACCACTGCTGAAGCCCGTGTGCCCTGAGCTTGTGCTCCACGACAAGAGAAGACCCCGCAGTGACATCCAGGCACTGTAGTTAGAGAGTGCCCCTCCTCACTGCAACTAGAGAGAAGCCTGCACATAGCAACAAAGACTCAGCACAGCCAAAATAAATACATAAATAACTTTTATAAAAAAGCTTTTGTAAAAAACAAAAACTGGAAATGATGCAGTGCTGCCTCAGGAACCCACAGAACAGATCCCCACGTGTTTGCTGTGAACCTCTTGGTAAGAACATTGCTGCTGCTGCTGCTAAGACACTTCAGTCGTGTCCGACCCCATAGACGGCAGCCTACCAGGCTCCTCTGTCCCTGGGATTCTCCAGGCAAGAATACTGGAGTGGGTTGCCATTTCCTTCTCCAAGGACATTTGTCAGCCTATGAAATCTTCCTAGCTAAGACCCTGTTTGGAAAACTCTCAAAATTTACCACTAGGAAGAACGGGCCTTCCATGAAGGGAAGGGGTTTTTGTGGATGTTGACTTCTGTGTTTGGTGCCATTTTGTGTTTTTGCTTTCTGTTAACAAAAAGAAATGTGTTTCATGTGTTATCATGAAAAAATAGTAATGGGTGTCCCAGGTGGTGCCAGTGGTAAAGAACCCACTTACCAATCTAGGAGACACAAGAGACGTGGGTTCAATCCCTGGGTTGGGAAGATCCCCTGGAATAGGAAATGGCAACCCATTCCTATTTCCAGGGAAGTATCCTTGCCTGGATACTTCCAGGATTTTGCCAAAATCACTGCAGATGGTGACTGCAGCCATGAAATTAAAAGATGCTTACTCCTTGGAAGGAAAGTTATGACCAACCTAGACAGCATATTAAAAAGCAGAGACATTACTTTGCCAACAAAGGTCTGCCTAGTCAAGGCTATGGTTTTTCCAGTGGTCATGTATAGACATGAGAGTTGGACTGTGAAGAAAGCTGAGCACCGAAGAATTGATGCTTTTGAACTGTGGTGTTAGAGAAGACTCTTGAGAGTCCCTTGGACAGCAAGGAGATCTAACCAGTCCATCCTAAAGGAGATCAGTCCTGGGTGTTCACTGGAAGGACTGATGCTGAAGCTGAAACTCCAATACTTTGGCCAGCTGACACAGTTGACTGATACAACTGATACAGTTGACTCATTGGAAAGACCCTGATGCTGGGAGGAGTTGGGGGCAGGAGAAGAAGGGGATGGCAGAGGATGAGATGGCTGGATGGCATCACCGACTCGGTGGACATAAGTTTGAGTAAACTCTGGGAGTTGGTGATGGACAGGGAGGCCTGGCGTGCTGCGATTCATGGGGTCGCAAAGAGTCAGACACGACTGAGCTATCAAACTGAACTGAACTGATCCTTGCCTGGAAAATTCCATGGACAGAGGAGCTTGGTGGGCCCTGTCCATGGGGTGGCAGGGTCAGACACAACTGAGCATGCATGCACTGCATTATACAAGAATTAGAAATAATTGACTTTGAACGCTCTCTGGGAATCAGAACTTGATGGGCTTAGGTGCAGCTCTGCTGACTTATGTGATTTCATTCTAGTTGCTTTCTCTCTTTGAGCCTTGGTTTAATTTCTGAAATGAGTATACAATAGCAAACTTTGGCTTCCCAGGTGGTTCAGTGGTAAGGAATCCTCCTGCCAATGCAGGAGATGCAGGTTTGATCCCTGGGTTGGGAAGATCCCCTGGAGAAGGAAATGGGAACCCAGTCCAGTACTCTTGCCTGGGAAATCCCATGATCAGAGGAGCCTGGCGGGCTACAGTCCATGAGATTGCAAAAAAAGTAGGACATGACTAAGCAACTAAACAACAATAGCAACAACAAATAGAAAATTTAGAGACCACCGTGATAGTCGAAGATAATGTATGTGAGAGTGCAGTCCTAGTAATAATATGTCTTTTCAAAATTTTCTGCTTCCTAGGATCAGAATCCCACTCCTATTTGGGGGAAATCTCTGTTATTTTGGTCTTGGTGGGAGGCAAGTTCCAGATTTCAGCTATAGAAACTGGAGAGGGATACATCATTAGGCAGGGATCTTGATTGTGATCAACACAAAGTGGGATCATTTACAGATCATTGGGAGGGTGAAAGAAATGGGCCTCAGAGATGACCATGCCCCAAACTGTGCTGGAGAGCTGGTCCAGTAAGGAAATTTGGAGCTGCCATTGAGTCTTAGATTCTAGAGCTTATGCCCCTGTTAGGAACTAGACTTCTTGCTACAGTTCAGATGCCACTTCTACATGGTTCTTAACCTTGCAACCAGCAACTCCACAAAATGGAAGCTCCACATAGAACCCATTTCCTTGTGTTGTCCTCTGTTGATGGGTGGAGCTGAGGTCACAGCTCTGGGCCACGACTTCAAAGCAATCCAGAAAAATTATTTTTCGGATTTCTACCTTGAGAAGATGGGACCTGTTGGGGAAGGTGTGAATTACCCAGAGATTACAAAGTGATCAAAAGGAACTGGGCAGCCAAAACTAGGACAAATATCCAAATACCTATCACAGGGTAGATATTCCCTCCCGGCACTCTCTGGGAACTAAGACATGAGCAGGTGACTTAGGCTGAGCTGATCAAATGTTTCCATCAAAGACTCTAACATCTGAGAGAGTAAAGCAGACACCCAGGTCAGTTGGAGATGGTTCCAGTGACCACTGAAAAGCTGGTATGGCAGCAGTGTAGGCTCAGAAATTAAAGAAAACTAACATGTTAGTTCTTTAAGGGATGACAGGACCCAGAGTGGCCTCCTAATCACACTCTTCCTGAGGCATGGCCTTGATAATGGTTGTACCATTTTGTTGTTCTTCAGTTGGTAAGTCGTGTCCGACTCTTTGGGACCCCGTGGACTGCTGCATACCAGGCTTCCCTGTCCATCACCGGCTCCCAAAGCTCGCTCAAACTCATGTCCATCGAGTCAATGATGACAACCAACCATCTCTTCCTCTGTTGTCTGCTTCTCCTCATGCCTTCAATCTTTCCCAGCATCAGGGTCTTTTCCAATGAGTCGGCTCTTCACGTCAGGTGGCCAAAGTATTGGAGCTTCAGCTTCAGCTTCAGCATCAGTCCTTCCAATGAATATTCAGGGTTGATTTCCTTTAGGATTGATTGGTTTGATCTCCTTGCAGTCCAAGGGGCTCTCAAGAGTCTTCTTCAGCACCACAATTCAAAAGCATCAATTCTTTAGCACTCTGCCTTCTTTATGGTCCAACTTTCATACCCATACACGACTACTGGAAAACCATAGCTTTCACTATACAGACCTTTGCTGGCAAAGTGATGTCTCTGCTTTGTAATACATTTACCTAGGTTTGGCATAGCTTTTAAAGAAAGCTAAATCAATGGTTTCTTGTAAAAGGATACAACTCAAGAGCAGCCGGATGGAATAGATACATAGGACAGGTACGGGGGGGCGGGGGGGGGGGGGCAGGGCACAGAGCATCCGGGCTCTCCCAGCATCTCCAGGTGCTCACCAACCTGGAAGCTCTCTGAACCCCACACTTTGGGCTTTTATGGAAGCTTTTTTTACACAAGCACAGTTGAATAAGACACTAGTCTTTGGCTACAGATTCAACCTCTAACCCCTCTCCCCTTCCTGGAGGTCAGGGAACTGAGAGTTCCAACCCTCTGATAACCCAGTTGGTTTCCTGGTAATCAGCCTCCAACCTTAGGTGCAGTCCAAAGCCATCTCATTAACATAACAAAAGACACTTCAAATCATTCAGGAAATTCTGAGGGGTTTTGGAACTTTGTGCTCTAAAGGACAAAGACTAAATACAGATTGCTTTTTATAAATCATAATCTCACACTAAATTTGTAGTGTAACTGACTCTTCCCGTCAAGGGGTCTTAAGGGAAGTTTGGAGTATCCATTGTGCACAGAAAATTTTTGGTCCATTGCCAGAAATGCACATCTAGCAGGAAATAGCCCGAGGCAGTATTTCCAAATCTGTTCCCTTATCACCCAGAGCTCAGAAGAGCAGCTCATTGTTAAATATTTGTTTATAAAACACTCCTAGGCTACTTGCTGTGTACCCTTCCTGGGAGGCCTGATTATTCTCTAAAAAGCAACCAGTATGCAAACTGTCCACAGTAATTCTGCCATCCAGATGGTGTGCCCCGCCCAGTGCCAAGGCCATTCTTCCTTCATCCTTATTGGCAAAGTCCCCAGCTCCAGGCCTGAGATTCAGGTTCAAACCCTGGGTTGGGAAGATCCCCTGGAGAAGGATATGGCAAACCACTCAAGTATACCTGCCTGGAAAATCCCATGGACAGAGGAGCATGGCGGACTACAGTCCATGGGATCGAAAGAGTCAGACACGACTTAGAGACTAAACCACTATCAGCTCCAGGAAGAAATCCTCGTTAGTCTGAATCTACCATCGAGGTACTCCTTGCCCGAAATTGGTTTAGAGTTGTGACTTAAGGCAGTCTGGTCAAAGAGGTGTGATAAATATTCCGCAGCTTTAGGCACAGGTGTGATTACCAACATAAAGGGACACGATAGAAGAGATAGCCCCTTCTTCCTTTGGAAACTTTGGTGTGTGCATATCATGCTTGAAATGACAGCAGCTGTCCTATGACCATGATTTCGCCAAGCATGAAGCTAATACCATGGGGGACTTCCCTGATAGTCCGGTGGCTAAAATTCAGGGGACCCAGATTTGATCCCTGGACAGGGAAACCTGGGTTTGATCCCTGGGTTGGGAAAATCCCCTGGAGAAGGGAATGGCTACCCACTCCAGTATTCTGGCCTGGAGAATTCCGTGGACTGTATAGTCCATGGGATCACAAAGAGTCAGACACAACTGAACGACTTTCACTTTTTCACTTTTAGGGAACTAGATCCCACATGCTGCAACTAAGGATCCCGTGTGCCAAAACTAAGACCTGGTGCCAGCCAAATAAATAAATATTTTTTTAAAAATGGTACAGTCGAAAAAGAAAAGAGAGATGGATCTTTAATATATGTCACTCACTGAACCTCGGTTTAATCAGTTCTGAAGCCATCTTTAGATGCTTGCAATCCTGCATCCTCAGGATGCTCAGATAGAAAAAAGGGCAATAGACTGCACAGCTTCTTTAGAAGGGAATGGCCTCTTGCCATGGCCAGTCTTTATGGGAAAGATAAATGTTAGCTTATTGTAGAGAAGGACTGCTTGTCTTGCATTCGTCTTTTTCTAGAGCCTCTTTCTAGTGCCCAGTAATCAAAAAGAATTGGGATCGGTATTTACCCAGAGCATCCAGAGGCAAAGTAGCTGGAAATGGCTTTTAAATATCAGTCAAGGTCATAATAAGAAAGGAGAGAAAGAGGGACTGAACATCAGACCTTCAAAATGGACCATGACCGTCAACAGCAAAGAGTGATGGAAACTTGGGGATATTGGAGCCGGGTTGCAATGCAGTGAGTGCACTGAGTGGGCCTAGGAAGAGGGTCAGAACCGGGTAACTCTGGGTATTCCAGATCCAGGTTGATGAATCAGGGAGACAGGCTCTTGCAGGGCTGAAGGCCAGTAGCTGTTTACTACCAAAAACGTTCCCTGTTTACATCTTACAACACTGACAAGATGTAATGACAAGATAAAGCCAACCCAATATTACCCAGGGTTCACTTTACTACAGAACCAATAGAGGAAGATAATCTGGTACCTTCTCAGTTTTCACCAGCTATTTGTCCTGGTTGCCTTTGAATAAAAACAAATTTTGTCTGATAGCCACAGTGACATTTTTGCCTTTGGGAGTTTATTTTCTGTTTTGAAGGACAAGTATATCCTCAAACATATTTCAGCCAATGCTTCCAATTTCATATATTTTGTGAACATTACAATAGCTATATAATGTCTAGTCAAGGATATGGATATAACAGTCTGAAATTTAGGGTAATAAAGTAGGACATCTCAAAATCAGGCATCTTCTGAATTAATAACCTATTTTTGGTGATTTTTTTTAGGGTGACCTCTCTAAGCTAATATACTTTTTATATTAAAGCAGAGGCTTTGGGGAAAGCTGAACATTCGCATTTTGTACAGACTAGGACAGCCTTTGGCCTTAGAGTTACTCTTGTCCTAGGGTAAGCACAAGAGACTCCATGATAACAATGAATCAGAAATTTATGGGGAGTTTAAGGGTACTATGTGGGGATATAGCTAGGTGTGTCTTGTAACTCAGTAAGACCAGGAAATGTGAGAGGAGGGTGCCTATGTGCTAAGTCACTTCAGTCATGTCCGACTCTTCGCAATCCTATGGACTGTAGCCTGCCAGGCTCCTCTGTCCATGGGATTCTCCAGGCAGGAAACCTGGAGTGGGTTGCCATGCCCTCCTCCAGGGGATCTTCCTGACTCAGAGATCGAACCCATGTATCTTTTATGTCTCCTGCATTGGCAGGCAGGTTCTTTACCACTAGTGCCATCTGTGAAACCAAGAGGAGGGTAAAGAGAGCTAGATTAATACCATTTGGAGGGGGTGGAGCAGCTCCTAGTGCTGAAGGAAAAGTGAAAGTGAAAATGTCAGTTGCTCAGTCATGTCCAACTCTTTGAGACCCCATGGACTGTAGCCCTCCAGGCTACTCTGTCCATGGGATTCTCCAGGCAAGAATACTGGAGTGGGTAGCAATTCCTTTCTCCAGGGGATCTTTCCATCCAGGGATGAACCTGGGTCTCCTGCATTGAAGGCAGATTCTTTACCATCTGAGCTACCAGGGAATCCTAATACCCAAGCTCTCCAGTGAGCAGTGTCCATCCCAGTATTCAGCCTTCCCAAGTAATGGGTAGAGGACAGCTTCTGCAATTTTAGACATGGCAATAAACGAAAAAGTCAAGTAGCTTATTGCTTTCTAAGAGTTCCACAAGCAGGTAGCCAGCACTTTGCTCAAAATGGGGCCCAAAGAGTAGGATTTTTTGCCCTCGACAAGGATTGTGGGTTTTGTTTTGTTTTGGTTGCTCTGGGTCTTGCTGCACGTTGACTTTCTGTAGTTGAGGCAAGTAGGGGCTATTCTCTAGTTGGAATGCTCGGGCTTCTCACTGGGGTAGCTTCTCTTGTTGCAGAGCCTGAGCTCTTGGCTCGAGCGCTTCAGTAATTGCAGTTCATGGGTCTCTAAAGCTCGGGCTCAGTAGTTGTAGCGCATGGGCTTAGTTGCCTTGAAGCACTTGGGATCTTCCAGGACCAGAGATGTCTCCTGCATTGACAGCTGGATTCTTAACCACTGGACCACCAGGAAAATCCCAAGGATTGTGCTTCAATTAATCTCAGAGTCCCCAGGGAATATTTGTGACTGGACCAGTGGATTAATGGCAGGTGAAATGGTACCCAGCAGCCCATGTCCATGTCCTTGGTTGGGAATGAGATCCTAGGCATAGTACTGGAATGGAAGCTGGTTCCAGGGGACAAGGATTGTCTGTAGTATCTAAATAATGGGTCACTCCACGGGGACTCTTGCTCAAAAATAGAACTGGAGCCCAGATATACAACAGGTGCATCACATCTGATTCAGGTGTATAGTAAAGGACTTGATGCCAAGATCCAGACTAGAGCTCCCAGCATGCTCCTAATGACTGACTGCAGGGGGGCCTCCAGAGGCAGCAGCAAGAGGGAAGGGTCTTGGAGACTGACTGGAGGAGGAAGCATCCCCTGGGCTGAGGAGTAAGTGTTTGGTCTGTGCTGGGATGTATCTGCCTTTTTTACTTTTTTTTTTTTTTGTCCTCTCTATTTCTCTCTACTCAATCAAAATTTCTCATCACTAAGACTGCTCTTAGATTTCATCTGGGTATAAAAAAACCCCCAAAGACCCATGAGCTAAGTCTTTCAGAGTCTATATGTAAGGTTGGTATCAGAAACACATCAGCACAGCCATGCAGATTGTTCATCTTCTGAAATGTTCTCTGCTGGTTGGTAAACAGCTGCTGTGCTGAGACCCGTGAGTGTTCCTGCCAATATTCTGCACCCCACTAGCCTTTGGACCTCCCATGATCCAGCAACTAAAGGGATAATTCTTGGTATAGCAGGAATTGGATCTGTCCTGAGCTCGAGAGGAGAGTGAAAAAGTTGGCTTAAAGCTCAACATTCAGAAAACTAAGATCATGGCATCCGGTCCCATCACTTCATGGCAAATAGATGGGGAAACAGTGGAAACAGTGGCTGACTTTATTTTTCTGGGCTCCAAAATCACGGCAGATGGTGATTGCAGCCATCAAATTAAAAGACGCTTACTCCTTGGAAGGAAAGTTATAACCAACCTAGACAGCATATTAAAAAGCAGAGACATTACTTTGCCAACAAAGGTCCATCTAGTCAAGGCTATGGTTTCTCCAGTAGTCATGTATGGTTGTGAGAATTGGACTATAAAGAAAACTTAACGCAGAAGAATTGATGCTTTTGAACTGTGGTGTTGGAGAAGACTCCTGAGAGTCCCTTGGACTGCAAGGAGCTCCAGTCAGTCCATCCTGAAGGAAATCAGTCCTGGGTGTTCATTGAAAGGACTGATGTTGAAGCTGAAACTCCAATATTTTGGCCACCTGATGCAAAGAGCTGACTCTTTTTTTTTTTTTTTTAGTTGGAGGCTAATTACTTCACAACATTTCAGTGGGTTTTGTCATACATTGATATGAATCAGCCATAGAGTTACACGTATTCCCCATCCCGATCCCCCCTCCCACCTCCCTCTCCACCCGATTCCTCTGGGTCTTCCCAGTGCACCAGGCCCGAGCACTTGTCTCATGCATCCCACCTGGGCTGGTGATCTGTTTCACTGTAGATAATATACATGCTGTTCTTTCGAAACATCCCACCCTCACCTTCTCCCACAGAGTTCAAAAGTCTGTTCTGTACTTCTGTGTCTCTTTTTCTGTTTTGCATATAGGGTTATCGTTACCATCTTTCTAAATTCCATATATGTGTGTTAGTATGCTGTAATGTTCTTTATCTTTCTGGCTTACTTCACTCTGTATAATGGGCTCCAGTTTCATCCATCTCATTAGAACTGATTCAAATGAATTCTTTTTAACAGCTGAGTAATATTCCATTGTGTATATGTACCACAGCTTCCTTATCCATTCATCTGCTGATGGGCATCTAGGTTGCTTCCATGTCCTGGCTATTATAAACAGTGCTGCGATGAACATTGGGGTGCACGTGTCTCTTTCAGATCTGGTTTCCTCAGTGTGTATGCCCAGAAGTGGGATTGCTGGGTCATATGGCAGTTCTATTTCCAGTTTTTAAGAAATCTCCACACTGTTTTCCATAGTGGCTGTACTAGTTTGCATTCCCACCAACAGTGTAAGAGGGTTCCCTTTTCTCCACACCCTCTCCAGCATTTATTGCTTGTAGACTTTTGGATAGCAGCCATCCTGACTGGCGTGTAATGGTACCTCATTATGGTTTTGATTTGCATTTCTCTGATAATGAGTGATGTGGAGCATCTTTTCATGTGTTTGTTAGCCATCTGTATGTCTTCTTTGGAGAAATGTCTGTTTAGTTCTTTGGCCCATTTTTTGATTGGGTCATTTATTTTTCTGGAATTGAGCTTCAAGAGTTGCTTGTATATTTTTGAGATTAATCCTTTGTCTGTTTCTTCATTTGCTATTATATTCTCCCAATCTGAGGGCTGTCTTTTCACCTTGCTTATAGTTTCCTTTGTAGTGCAAAAGCTTTTAAGTTTCATTAGGTCCCATTTGTTTAGTTTGGCTTTTATTTCCAATATTCTGGGAGGTGGGTCATAGAGGATCTTGCTGTGATTTATGTCGGAGAGTGTTTTGCCTACGTTCTCCTCTAGGAGTTTTATAGTTTCTGGTCTTACATTTAGATCTTTAATCCATTTTGAGTTTATTTTTGTGTATGGTGTTAGAAAGTGTTCTAGTTTCATTCTTTTACAAGTGGTTGACCAGTTTTCCCAGCACCACTTGTTAAATAGGTTGTCTTTTTTCCATTGTATATCCTTGCCTCCTTTGTCGAAGATAAGGTGTCCATAGGTTCGTGGATTTATCTCTGGGCTTTCTATTCTGTTCCATTGATCTATATTTCTGTCTTTGTGCCAGTACCATACTGTCTTGATGACTGTGGCTTTGTAGTAGAGTCTGAAGTCAGGCAGGTTGATTCCTCCAGTTCCATTCCTCTTTCTCAAGATTACTTTGGCTATTCAAGGTTTTTTGTATTTCCATACAAATTGTGAAATTATTTGTTCTAGTTCTGTGAAAAATACCGTTGGTAGCTTGATAGGGATTGCATTGAATCTATAGATTGCTTTGGGTAGAATAGCCATTTTGACAATATTGATTCTTCCAATCCATGAACACGGTACGTTTCTCCATCTGTTTGTGTCCTCTTTGATTTCTTCCATCAGTGTTTTATAGTTTTCTATGTATAGGTCGTTTGTTTCTTTAGGTAGATATACTCCTAAGTATTTTATTCTTTTTGTTGCAATGGTGAATGGTATTGTTTCCTTAATTTCTCTTTCTGTTTTTTCATTGTTAGTATATAGGAATGCAAGGGATTTCTGTGTATTAATTTTATATCCTGCAACTTTACTATATTCACTGATTAAGAGCTGACTCTTTTGAAAAGACCCTGATACTGGGAAAGATTGAGGGCAGGAGGAGAAGAGGAGAACAGAGGATGAGATGGTTGGATGGCATCACCGACTCAACGGACATGAGTTTGGGTAAACTCTGGGAGTTGGTAATGGACAGGGAGGCCTGGCTTGCTGTGATTCATGGGGTCACAAAGAGTTGGACACGACTGAGTGACTGAAATGAGCTGAACTGAACTGAGCTGGGAAGGGGTGTAGTCCAAGCCATGAAGTTTACTGCAGGCTTTGAATAGCCTCTTTGGATGTATTTACCCTCAAGGTGAGGTTAACCACAGGATCACCAAAGGATTGAAGGTGTGAGAGCAATTTTTGAGGGTGTTTAGTATATAGAGACCAAGCTACACAATCGTTTTTCTTCCTAAACTCTGAATATCCAGACCACTGCAACAAGGAGCAGGTAGTGGACACAGCATGATCTGAACAACTTCATGTGCTGACCCCCCACCTGCCTTTCTTTCCACAGATCTGCTTGTCACCCAAGAACTCAAAGGAAAACAGATCTGTGTGTTGGGCCAGAGCCTGTGTTGGAACAGGAACTAAATTCTGGAAGCCTGAGAGTTCCTTGTGTGGAGTAACAAACCAATCAGAGGGTGTAAGCTGTGTATTTTTTGCTTTTGTTCTTATTTTCCCTTCCTTTGGTTATAGACTCACTCACCCCTGTGGTCGGCCACATGGGTCTCTCAAGGTCAATCAGATCTTTTCTCAAAAGAATGGGGGTGTTCAAATCAATCCCATTCAGTCCCGCTAGGAGGAACTGTGTCCCTATTCCCAACATGCTGTCTGTTTGTCCTGTTCTATTTCTGAGTTGCTCAAAGAACTCATTGTCTTTCTAAACAAAACTCCCTTTCTTCCTTTCTTTTGTTTGGGTTGCTTGCATCCTGGGGACCCTGACAAATATACCCAGGTAGTAAGGTAAAAGAAAATCACAGCAAAAAGAGGTGTGTGTACTCTCATTAAAAACCACATAGACAGTTATTTTACATGGGTGTAGATGCATAGACCTGGAACCAGCAATACTTTTCTTAGTTGGATTTGAACTTTGTAGACTATGAAGTAAGTGTTTTTTCTGCATCCAAAATACTGTCAGCTGAACATTCCTTAAATACAGTTACACTTAGAATTAGCGTGACTTCTATGCTGTGCCACCATTGTCTTTTTGTCACTTTGGCAGAATCTTAGGAAAAGAACAAAAAGGGGATATTATTGAAGGGCTGAACGTTGATAGACAGAGCCACAATGAACCAGCCTATGTCTGACATCCTTTCAAGGGAACTCTCGCGATGTAGTAATTCATTTCCTGCAGAAACAATTTACTTCGAGCTTTTCTCTTATCCTCTGAAGAATCTAGGGGTGACAAGCACTTTCTGATTGAACTCTAGGAGCTCAGATCAGGGGAAAAAAAGCCGTGGAAATGACTGTGGGAGAAATTAGCAGGAATGAATAACTCGAGTTTACAAAACAGTTCGTGGAGAAACCAGCGATTTAGGATGCTGATCATTTATTTTGACAGGTGTAGTTTATCTCTGCTCATTTATAATAATTATACATTGTGGTGGCTCATTATCTCGGCCCCCCTTCTGTCTCAGTGCTGAGAGCAGTTAAAAGTAAATTTGGCAAGTCTGTGTTGGGGTGGGGAGTGAGATAATGGGTGTTAATGACCAAATGGGAAATCTGTACTTGAGCCACTCACTGTGAGGGTGCCACATAGGTCATTGAAAGGGTGCAGTCAAGCTTTGCAATAACATTTCTAAACTCTTGATATTTTTTTTTTTTCTCCAAAGATTTCGTTGGGATGAAATACATTCAAAGACACACTTCCCCATTTCTAGTTACTCCCTCCTCTCCTAAGAACACAGAATCTTTTGGATTTAGAGTTCAGAATGATATTGTTTTTTAGATGGAGGTCAATATAGATGTTTAGGAAAATCCTGGAATGTTTATTATTTGGGCTGGGGAATTTGGAGAGAGACAATGCAATCACATGGACCTTGAAGCCGGAGATATTCCAAGCTCTACTACTTACTAAGTGCATTAATTACAACTCAGTTTTCCTATCATGCTATTAACAGGGGGAGAATACTAGTACTTACCTGAAAGGTTTGTTTGGGTGATTAAATTAGCTAACATAAGCAAGAGTGCTTAGAACTCTGAATGGAACATATTAGATACTATATATTATTCATTATTGTTGTTATTATTATTTGTAAAAGAAGTAATAACAGTATCTACCTTACGGACTATGCTGTGAGGACTAAATAATATAATTCATATAGAACTCAGTAACACTTAGCTATTCTTAGTTCCATTCTGATTTTGTAAGATTAAAATTCTGAGCTCAGAATTGTCTTAGAACTGAAGCTTCACGTTACAGACAACGTGTTGCTCAGGTCCATTCAACAAGCATATTCTGAGTACCCATGTTTGGTCAAATCCTGGGAATGTAAGATGAATTAGACTATGATCCTAACCCTCAGAAAGGGAAGGGAAGCAAAGAAGTGAATATCTTCATAGAGCTAGACAGATGTTGAGAGATCCTTCACGCCATGTAGAATGGAAGACAAAATATCGTGAATTGCCTTTTTTGAAACGATTTGCTAAAAAAAAGCTGTTGAACACTGAGAAGTATTTAAGTAATCAGGTCTTTTTCTCCATCTTTCACCAGAATCTTCCCATAAATGAGGTTCATATCCTCCCACTTTATACAGATGAAGAGTACTCTGTTGCCTCTTGGACACATGCTCTGGCTTTGTTTTCAAGTTTATCCACTCAGGACTGCCATTAGCCTATATAGTGCCTTTGTTCAGATTGGAAAATAGCACTCCTTGTTCTGGGTGCCCCCGTGTAGAACTTGCACGACTGTATGTGAGACCCTAGACCTCTCTACTTTCTCACTTTGTTGACACCTCAACTCTGCATAGCTCTGTCAATGAAGACATTCTTTGAAATCTATCTGGTGAAGAGCCATGGTTGCTCTTGTTGTTCTGTTGCTAAGTTGTGTCCAACTCTTTGTGACCCCATGGACTTCAGCACACCCAGCTTCCCTGTCCTTCACCATCTACCAGAGTTTGCTCAAACTCATGTCCATTGAGTCAGTGATGCCATCCAACCATCTCATCCTCTGTCACCCTCTTCTCCATTTGCTCTCAGTTTTGCCCAGCATCAGGGTTTTTCCCAATGAGTTGGCTCTTCACATCAGGTGGCCAAAGTATTGGAGCTTCAGCTTCAGTCCTTCCAATGAATATTCAGGGTTGATTTCCTTTAGGATTGACTGGTTTGATCTCCTTGCTGTCCGAAGGACTCTCAAAAGTCTTCTTCAACACCATAGTTCAAAAGCATTAGTTCTTCAACACTCAGCCTTCTTTATGGTCCAACTCTCACATTCATACATGACTACTGGAAAAACTAGTTTTGACTATATGGACCTTTGTTGGCAAAGTGATGTCTCTGCTTTTTAATACACTGTCTAGGTTTGCCTTCCAAGGAACAAGCTCTAGGGAATGCTTTCAAAAAACACAAATTTCAAATTTTTTTTTTTTGGAAAGAGAGGGAGCAAGAAGTGAGTTATTTGGGAAAAGTTTTGCAAGGAGACTTGAGTTTAGGACAGTTGCTGTAACTTCTATATCCTCTGGCCTCATCCACCCATGATTATAGAGTGGAGTCACTTCATACTTATGTTCACGTTACAGTGACTAGGAAGCTCTCCACTCCTATCCTCCCATGCAAGAATGTAAGATATTTGGGGGGGATTCTTAAAAGGATGACCTTCTTCTGCTCTAGCTCCCATTATTCATCTTGATCACTCTGGAATCTGCTTAAAGGATGCCTGGGGAAGTCACTGTTCTGCATGCTCATCAAGATGCTTCCTTGGTCTATGAAGGGCAGAGTTTCCCAGTCCTTCCCAAACTGCCAGGACTTGGGGTGTGGGCTTCTGTGCAGATGTGAGGAGAGGCATCTCATGGTGTAACACATCATAGGCCCTCAGAAATCTATGCACACTTGATAGACCATTAAAATTGGTCCCCACAACTGACTATCCACTAGGTCAATCCCTAAGAAGAGTCTGTAATGAAAATTGGGAACTTATCTTCCCTTACAAGATCCTGATCCCATTTTGCCTCCCATCCCTTATTACCTCAGTCACTACAATATTCCCAAACCTCTCAATTTTTTTTATTTTTGTTTCACTTGGCCTCCTGGGAGCATTGGACACAGTAGATCATTCCCTCTTTCTCAAAACCTTTTTTCTCTTGGCTTTTGAGTCACCCTACTCCTCCTGTTTTCCTCTTACCCTGCTGGCTGCTCTTCTCAACCTCCTTTGCTGGCCTTCCCTCTTCTTTTTGACTCTACCTGTGTTAGAAATTCCCAGTATATAGTTCTATTTACTCTCATATCCTTTGTGAACTCACCTAGTGCCTTGGAGTTAAATATCACCTGTATTCTTAAGACCTTTTTTCTCTCCCTTCTTCCCTAAGCTCCAGCACTCTATATCCAGTCATGTATGTTGAATTCACCTAAAGAGATGAATATCCAAATTGCAAAAACAAGTTCTCTTGACTCAATCTCCCAATCCTCTTCTCCTCCATCAGTCAGTGGCACCATCATGCATCCAGTTTATCAGGCTCCAAACTCTAGGATTTCTCCTTGAATTCTCATTTTCCCTTGGGTCCAGATCCAACCCAACAGAAATTCCAAAAGAGATCATGTTTTACCACCTCCTGTTACCATTCTAATCCAGGATGCTATAATCCCTGGTGGCATAATAAAACGGCTTCCTGATTAATTTCCCCATTCCACTCTTGCCACTTACATTCAGTTCTCCACATAACAGCTGAAATTATCTTTTAAGATAATAGATCACTTCATGGTGCTCTTTTGCTGAAAACCTACCAATGATTCCCCATGGTCTCAGAACAAAATCTCAAACTTCTTAAAATAGCCTCCAGGGCTTTATAGTCAGCCCCTGGATATCTCTTTAAACCCATCTTCTACTATCTGGTGCCTGGAATATTTCTTCATGCTTTTGCATAGTTTGTTCCTTCCCTTCATCTATACCTTTATTCAAATATTATATCTTCAAAAAAAGACTTCCTTGTCGACTCTGTTTGAAACAGCACTTCCTATTAGTATTATTCCTTTTAACTTATTCATTTTTCTTTATAGCATTTATTCCACAACTTTTTTATATATCTGTGTTTAAAAATTTGATATAGTTGATAATATTAACAGAATAATTAAGAAAAACCATATAAATATTTCAGTAGATGTAAAAACACACTTGACAATGTCAGTACCGAGTCATAATAAAATACCTCTGCAAACTAGGAATAGAAGGGAACTTCCTTAATCTGTCAAAAGATATTTACTAAAAAATTTACAAACCAGAAAGAAAGAAGTAAAACTGTCTCTATTTGCAGATATGATGATTATTTACATAGAAAAGTTTACTGCTACTGCTAAGTCACTTCAGTCATGTCCGACTCTGTGCGACCCCACAGACGGCAGCCCACCAGAATCCCTGGGATTCTCCAGGCAAGAATACTGGAGTGGGTTGCCATTTCCTTCTCCAATGCATGAAGGTGAAAAATGAAAGTGAAGTCGCTCAGTCGTGTCCGACTCTTAGCGACCCCATGGACTGCAGCCTACCAGGCTCCTCCATCCATGGGATTTTCCAGGCAAGAGTACTGGAGTGGGGTGCCATTGCCTTCTCTGAGAAAAGTCTAAGGAATCTATAAAACAACTACAAGAAATAGTAAGTGAATTTAGCAAGGTCACACGGGTCATAGTTGTTATAGACCTATAAATTGTGTTGTACATGTTGGTAGGAAAAAATTGGAAAGTGAATTTTTTAAAAATCCTATTTACAGTCAAATTGAAAACATGAAATACTTATAACTAAATATACCAAAGGCCAAGATCTGTACACTAAAAATTATTAAACATTGTTAAGAGAAGTGAAATAAATAAGTAAATTGAAACATATGTTCAAGGATTGGAAAGCTAAAATGTTTTTATTTTTGTTTATGTTTATTGTCTGCATCTTCCACCAGAATGTAAGCTCTTTGAGAGCAGGAATTTTTTCCTGTTTCATTCCCTGATGTTTCTTTCATGTCTATTAATAGCACATGGCACACAGTAGTTTCTCATTAAATATTTGCTGAATAAATGCCTATGTAAGGCATCACACCAAAGAACTTTTGACTTTGCTCAGAGTCTCATAAAATTTCTCAATAAAACAATCCTGTGTTATTCTTTTAGCGACAGGGACCAAACCTGACTCTAGCAGCCTGCCAGATGGGGCATATTTTCTTCAGAGTCTTTGTCTTCTCCTCTATCCCCAGTCCCCAACCAGAACTCTAGTCTCTACTATTAGTCTCGGAACATATGCTCCCTGAGTAAATGGAGTACAGAGATTCTTTGTAGGCCAAAATAACTTACTAGAGCAGGAACTGTCTTCCAAAAGTAGAGAGGAATGGATTCAGGCCTTGCAGATGCATTGGTAATACTGAGTATTTACCTTAAAACAACATGGAGCCAGAAATACAGCCCCCAAAGAGAAGGTGAATTCTTTAATGGCTCCCAAGGGGATGGTGTAGATTAGAGTTGAGAGACAAGACCAAAGAAAAAGTCAGAAGCCAGGTGGACTCTTTAGGGAAGGAGAACATAGGATAATTGTTAAGATCATGCTTGCCCCTTTTCTGAAGAGCAGAGGATGGCACATTGATAAACGATTAGACATCTTAACCGATTTAAAGACAGATGGTAAAGCATCTGTCTGCAATGGAGGAGACCTGGGTTCAATCCCTGGGTTGGGAAGATACGCTGGAGAAGGAAATGGCAACCCACTCCAATTCTTGCCTGGAGAATTCCATGGACAGAGGAGCCTGGTGGGCTATAGTCCATGAGGTCGCAAAGAGTCGGACACAACTGAATGACTAACACATACACATGGGTTTAAAACCCAGTAGTATGCATGGAGAAATCTCTTGCTTTCCCTGAGGCTTACTTTTTTTCTCTATAAAATAGAAATTTTAAAACCTGCCATACTAGTAAAGTAATGCTCAAATTCTCCAAGCCAGGCTTCAGCAATACGTGAACCATGAACTTCCAGATGTTCAAGCTGGTTTTAGAAAAGGCAGAGGAACCAGAGATAAATTGCCAACATCCGCTGGATCATTGAAAAAGCAAGAGAGTTCCAGAAAAACATCTACTTCTGCTTTATTGACTATGCCAAAGCCTTTTACTGAGTGGATCACAATAAACTGGAAAATTCTGAAAGAGATGGGAATGTCAGACCACCTGACCTGCCTCTTGAGAAATCTGTATGCAGATCAGGAAGCAACAGCTAGAACTGGTCATGGAACAACAGACTGGTTCCAAATAGGGAAAGGAGTACATCAAGGCTGTATATTGTCACCCTGCTTATTTAATTTATATGCAGAGTACATCATGAGAAACGCTGGGCTGGAGGAAGCACAAGTTGGAATCAAGATTGCTGGGAGAAATATCAATAACCTCAGATACGCAGATGACACCACTCTTATGGCAGAAAGTGAAGAGGAACTAAAAAGCCTCTTGATGAAAGTGAAAGAGGAGAGTGAAAAAGTTGGCTTAAAGCTCAACATTCTGAAAACTAAGATCATGGCATCCAGTCCATCACTTCATGGCAAATAGATGGGGAAACAGTGGAAACAGTGACTGACTTTATTTTTGGGGGCTCCAAAATCACTGCAGATGGTGATTGCAGCCATGAAATTAAAAGATGCTTACTCCTTGGAAGGAAAGTTATGACCAACCTAGATAGCATATTAAAAAGCAGAGACATTACTTTGCCAACAAAGGTCCATCTAGTCAAGGCTATGGTTTTTCCAGTAGTCATGTATAGATGTGAGAGTTGGACTATAAAGAAAGCTTAGCACAGAAGAATTGATGCTTTTAAACTATGGTCTTGGAGAAGACTCCTGAGAGTCCCTTAGACTGCAAGGAGATCCAACCAGTCCATCCTAAATGAGATCAGTCCTAGGTGTTCACTGGAAGGACTGATGCTGAAGCTGAAACTCCAGTACTTTGGCCACCTGATGCGAAGAGCTGACTCATTTGAAAAGACTCTGATGCTGGGAAAGATTGAGGGCAGGAGGAGAAGGGGATGACAGAGGATGAGATGGTTGGATGGCATCACCGACTCAATGGACATGGGTTTGGGTGGACTCTGGGAGTTGGTGATGGACAGGGAGGCCTGGCGTGCTGCGGTTCATGGCGTCACAAAGAGTCGGACACGACTGAGCAACTGAACTGAAATGAACTGAACTGAACTGATCTGATGCCTACCTTATGGGATCACTATGGTGATCAAATGAGATAAGGTAAGTGCCATGGGGAGAATATTATTACTTATTAGTCAAGACTTATCACTATTGAAGTTCTGAAGGATAAGTTCAAGAACGTTCAACCACGTTTAAGTCTTCATGGTTCATTATTTAATTTGAAGTGAATTCCCACAATATAAGCTCTCTCCATATTCAAATATAAATGTGAAATCCATTTTGCTGTCAAATATATGATGATATGGAAGGCAATTCATGCCTTTGGTTACCTTCAATGGTGTGCAGAATTGCTAATGACTATGTCATATTCTCCTTTAGTTGAAAACATCTCTTCCACACTTAGTCTTGTTTTTTGGCTACATAATCCCTTTCAGAGGCTTTTTAAAATAAATTATCCAGCAAAAAAATGCATCTAGTAAATACAAGATTCCAACAAAGAAGAATCTAATACCTGGAATAAAGACAGAATTAATTCAAAATAATTACGTTAATCTCCCATTTAAAATCTTCAGCATCAGTTTTACATTTAGCCACAATATTAAGTAGTTGGACCATGTTCAACTTGTTTTTGTAGTGAAATCTCCTTGGTAAATTCAATTTTTTAAAGAGGTCTTCCTTGTTCACATGATACAAAGCACAAATATATTCAAAACGGATAACCAACAAGGACTTGCTATATAGCACAGGGAACTCTGCTTAATGTTATGTGGCCTCCTGGATCAGAGGGGAGTTTGGGGGAGAATGCATGCATGCAAAATTGCTCCAGTGGAGTCCAACTCTTTGCAGCCCCATAGACTGTAGCCCACCAGGCTCCTCTGTCTATGGGCTGCTCCAGGCAAGAATACTGGAGTTGACTTGCCTTCCACCAGTGGATCTTCCTGACCTTGCGATCAAACCCACGTCTCTTACATCTCCTGCATTGTCAGGCAGTTTCTTAAGCACTAGCACCACTTGTTTCCCGCCCATGGGGGAGATAAGTGTGAAAGTGAAAGTGTTAGCTGCTCAGCCATGTCCGACCCTTTGCAGCCCCACGGACTGTAGTCTGCCAGGCTCCTCTGTCCATGGGAGAATGGATTCATGAATATGTATGACTGAGTCCCTTTGCTGTCCGCCTGAAACTATCATAACACTGTTAATCGGCTATACATTAATATCAAATAAAAAGTTAAAACAAGCAAAAGAAAAAAGCAGAAAATAACTAGAGGGCATTATTAAAAGTAACTGTACATTGTGCAGAATTAGAATGTTTAGTAGTGTTGAGTGCTTTGCCGTTTGTTACATGGAAGAGCAATAAGTAGGTCAAGCCAATGACAAGAAATGGCACATCAGTTCAGAGCTTCTCAAACAGGCATGTGTATTTCTCAGGATCTCTTTATCTCCTGCCTTGAACATTGCCTGTTGTCATTATTTTTTCTTAGTGAATTTATCTGACTGTAGGTCAGTCTGTGCCTTTGCCTATAATGAAAAAAGACAGTTTACCAATATGATTTCCCAGGAACTGGTAAATTCTAAACCATTGTTTCTGTGGCGCTGCTAGGTAGAAAACTGAGACTAAGACAGATGACTGAAGGAAGAACATATTTCTGACTTGTCTAGATTCTAAATGATACTGAAACATGAGCCATATGGCTGAGGCCTCAAAGCCAGGAAGTGGTCAAACTGGGATTTTTAGCTCAAGTCTGACTCTAAACATTGTTCTTTTCTACAGAAACAGTACTATCTCTTGTGGGGGAAAAAAAAAATCACGTAATGCTTATAAAGGATTCAGATGGAAAGGAGTGACAACCAGAAATGTTACACACAAAAAAAGCCATTTCATACAATGGTTTGAAATATTCTGTCTCCATTTGATACATGGATTTGTATGGTCTTCATGACCTATCGCGTCAGTGATAAAAATAGCCATTGGCCCAATTGCTTAGAGCTTGAAATATATCAGAGAAAGGCAATCAATCAGTCAAATATTTCTCAGGCGTCTTCTGTTTGCTCAACACTATACTCGACTCTGTGGGACATGACAGCTCACACATCAAAGTTCTTTGGCAAGCAAGATGTGAATGTGAAATAGTATTATTAGAGAAAAACTACACGTGGTGGCCCAGCTTCAAAGAACTTAAAATCTTCATGTGGAAGAGGATGTTTGCATGTAACAATAAATCTTCATCATCATAAACAGCACAGAAAATATATTCAGTTGGTGATTAGAACAGGGATGGGCCAACTTTTTTCTGCAAAGTGTGAGATGGAAAATATTTTAGGCTTTGTGGGACATCTGGTCTCTGTTGTAGCAACTCAACTTGGCCATTGTAGTGTGAAAGCAGCTATAGATGATAAAGTAAGTGAATGAGCTTGGCTGCATTCCAATAAAACTTTATTTACAAACACAAGTGGCCTGCTGTTTTTGATCCACTGGTTGTACTTTGCTAACTCTGTTTAGACTGAATGTGAGAGAAGGTTGCAGAAGAATTGATCAGTGTGGAACAATCAGGGAAGCTTTAGTTATCACTACTTTTTATTCAGGGTTGACCCTTCCGCCTGACACTCTATGAATCACAGCTCATTCAATTGAGATTCCCAATGTATATTGCCCAACATCACACAATTTAGTAAAAAGCTTAACTCCAGGTCTGCAGGTGCTGTGTGCTCAGTAATTCAGTCGTGTCTGACTCTTTGTGAGTCCATGGATGGTAGCCTGCCAGCCTCCTCTGTCCATTGGATTCTCCAGGCATGAATACTGGAGTGGGCTGCCATGCCCTCTTCCAGGAGATCTTTCTGACCCAGGGATTGAACACATGTCTCCTGCATCTCCTGCTTTGCAGGTGGATTCTTTACCCACTGAGCCACGTGGGAACCTGATCTCATTTCTCTACTCTCTCACCACCATAAATTACTACCATAGGCAGACCTGCTCATTTTCCTCTCTCGGTGATGGTGATGAAAGAGTCAGAAATCTCTTCTTGATTAGGTCAAACTTTTGTACTTCTTGAACTTTCTTTATTTCTTTCCTGACTCTGCTTGTATTTACATACATGTTGAAAACTCTAGGCTGTCTTTTGCTAATGGAAAGCCCTTCTCTCATATTTCATTATTACGGCTAACATTTCTTGAACACCTGTCATCCTGTAAGGATATATGTGTGTGGTGTCACAACTCTGAGAATCATGTTTATTGTGTGTATCCCTTGTTTGCACGTAGTTAAACATTTTCAAGGCTTTGCTCGTGGCTCAGTGGTAAAGAACCTGCCTGCCAATGCAGGAGATGTGGGTTCGATCCCTGGGTCAGGAAGATCCCTGGAGAAGGAAGTGGCAACCCACTGCAGTGTTCTTGCCTGGGAAATTTCATGGACAGAAGAGCCTTGCGGGCTACAGCCTGGGGTTGAAAAAGATTTGGACATAACTCAGCGGATAAACAACAAATAGTTTCAGTGAGTTGCCCAATGTTTCTTGGTGAGTAAGGGTAAAGGTAGGGTCTAGATCCTGATCTGCTTGATTCCATCATCCCAGAGCTTAACCACTAAAAATTACTGCCTGGGTCACTTCAGTGAATGTTGGCCATCTATTGGAATCATAAATGAGTAAATAAGAGAAAAGCCTTTTATTTGCACCAGACCATTAATTAAGGAGGAAAAATGTTTCTCTGCAAGTGATGTCAAGATGACAATGAGTAACAAAAAACAAAACAAACCCCAGAATGTAAAGATGCCTTTGACTGGCAACTTCTTGCCCACTTGGAAGGTTTTGTCCCAGAACTTTTATCTATTAAAGTCCTCATTGAACATTTTGGATTAAGTACCAAGACTGTTTCATTCAAGGCAGCACCTTGAGGAATGTACAGAATCAGCAGAGAAGACAGAAGAATACTTTCCAGGCTTAACTGCCACTATTCCAATGAGAAATTCCTTTTCCCCCCTCACTTTCTCCAGCCATCCAAGACAGAATAAAAAGTTTTTTCCTTTTAGAATTTAGAGCACTTCACTTCTACCCAGAGCATATGGTCCTCATCATGGCTATTTAAAATTGCTATTATTATTTTTGACTTCTCAGCCTTCCTCAATCCACTGTAATCTCATTATGAGCAGATGTCATACTATATTAACCTATATTTTCACCAGTTCATCTTCACTCTAGCATGGGATCAGCTGCAGAATAGTGGTCAATTAAAGTTTTCTGGGACTTCCTGCTGGTCCAGGGATTAAGGCTCCAAGTTTCTGATGTAGGGGACATGGGTTCGATCCCTGGTTGAGGAACTGAGATCCCACATGCAATGTGGCACAGCCAAAAAATATATATTAAAAATAAATAAAATAAAAATTTCAAGTTTTCTCTCCTCCAGAGCCTATGCTCAGAGCATTTAGTAATAATAGCTTGAGTGTCAACTATGTGCCAGGCATTGTGATATGTACTTTCATCCTCACAAATCTGTGATATTCTGTTATTCTGATATTCTGTTATAAACACCATTATTCTCATGAGGGTGTTTGCTGGTCCGGTGCCCAGTTGTCCTTTTCTGGAATAGCTCATCAGGCATGGTCTGGTGGAGGGACCTGTGATGGAGGTTAAAGAAGACTCTTGGATCCTGCAGAGCCAGCAGCAGCATGTGACTCAGGTGGCAGTCACAGTGACCTAAGGGCAGGGAGTCAACTGGAGGTCGTGTTCACGCCGGTAATATTGATGGCCTCTTGGAGAAGACTCTTGAGAGTCCCTTGGACTGCAAGGAGATCCAACCAGTCCGTCCTGAAGGAGATCAGTCTTGGGTGTTCATTGGAAGGACTGATGCTGAAGCTGAAACTCCAATTCTTTGGCCACCTCATGCAAAGAGTTGACTCATTGGAAAAGACCCTGATGGTTGGAGGGATTGGGGGCAGGAGGAGAAGGGGACTACAGAGGATGAGATGGCTGGATGGCATCACCGACTTGATGGGCATGAGTTTGAGTAAACTCCGGGTGTTGGTGATGGACAGGGAGGCCTGGCGTGCTGCAATTCATGGGGTCACAAAGACTTGAACACGACTGAGCGACTGAACTGAACTGAACCAGACTACTGTGTAGCCTTTCTGTGGTTCCCTCCACCTAGTTATCTGAGAACTTCCCAAACCTTAACCAGTTTTCCAGATTGGTCTTCCAGTCTCTCGTTGACTCTGTAAGTGTTCCAAGTACTTTTCATGAATTGCATGTTTGGTTAAATTTGCTGAGTCTGTTTATGTTGATTGCAACCATAAGCCCTGATCGACATACCTGTTTTGAAGATGAGAAGGTCTGTTGTTTATCCCTGGTCATACAACTAATATGGAAAAACAGAATTTGAACCTAATTCTATCTGATTCTAAACCCATGCTCTCTCCATCTGCTCCTCTGTTTTGCACAAAAAGGATGCTCAGTATATGTTTGCTGTCTGTGATGTCAATCATGATATTCCAGAGCTAAAGGGTTTTTTTCTTCCAATTCGAGCCATTTAACTCTTTATGGCTCTTGTCTTTTCAAGTGTATAAATGCTTTAACCTAGTCCCTGACACTCAGAGGTACTTACGTATAAGAAAGTGATTCCCCCCCCCCCCCGCACTTTTTTTTCATTTCTTTCTAACCTTTGTTAAATGATTATCATGTGACCAGCATTGTGCTAGGCATTTGACCTGTATTACCTGATTTAGGCATCCCCAAGAACCCGATGAAATACAATCTATTTTCATTCCTCCCACCTAACAAACCAATACACAGAGTCTCAAAAGATTATGTATCCTTTCCAAAGGTCATGCCCTGATACATGTTGGAGTCAGGATTCAGCTGTGGACTAACTCCCTGATGGATGCTTTAACCTTTACATTTTCTTGAATTACTAAATTTAATCCAGTGAACATTCCAAAAAGAGTCAGTTTATGATATTTCCAGATTAAAAAGAGACTTAGAAGTCACGACTGTTGCAAACATCTAGCTCATGCTCATTTGTTTTTTTAATTTTTATTGGCGTATAGTTGCTGTATGTTAGTTTCTACTATATAGCAAAATGAATCAGCTGTATGCTTACATATATTCCTCCCCCTCCCTTTTTGGGTTTCCTGCCCATTAAGTCACCCCAGAACACTGAGCGGAGTTCCCTGTGCTGTACCGTAGGTTCTCATTATCATTAGCCATCCATTTTATACATAGTAGTGCACATATGTCAGTCCCAACCTTCTAATTCATTCCAACCCCCCCACCCTCTTTCCCCCTTGGTGTCCATACATTTGTTCTCTATGTTTGTGTCTCTATTTCTGCTTTGCAAATAAGATCATCTGTGCCATTTTTCTAGATTCCACATATGTGTATTAATATATGGTATTTGTCTTTCTCTTTCTGACTTACTTCGCTGTGTGTGACAGTCCATCCCTGTCTCTGCAAATGACCCAGTTCTGTTCCTTTTAAAGCTCATGCCCATTTGTAACTCATCCAATCAACAAGACTGAGCCTGATAACTCTAACTTCATTTCAAAGGTTGGAAGAAGTTTCTTTGGGGACAGGTAAAGCCTTGAGTAAGTGGCTCTTTCTCCTCCCGAGTGAACCAATGATGGGAGAGGAGAGCTCTGCAATCATATTTTACATGTCATTTTATCTATGGATTAGCTTCTTGATGGTGTTTTAAATTATTTAAACATATTGAGAAAAAGTACAGAGGGACAAGTGTTCTCTCTCTCTTGCTGGTTTCTGACTGCTTTGGGCTGTCCATTAAAGCCACTTGGGGTTGGTTACCTAGGAAATGCCTGGCTGGCTGGGGCTTATAGATTGATCACCAGATTTATGACAGGAAGGTGAGTCACATGATGTGAATTTAGTTGCTTCTAAGTGGAAAAGTAGAAGTTGCTCAATATTAAAAAAAGAATCACTGGAACTTTCCCCCTCTACGTCTTCATTTTAAAGATGAAACAAATGATTTTCTTTCAGGAAATCATAAAGATCTAAATTTATCCCCAGAGGAAGAAAGTCTAATGATTCCACAACCATATCGAACTTCATGGTTATAAGGAGACAGCATACTCAAGGGGTAAGAGTGTGTGTGTATGTGTGTGTCTCCATGATAAAAGGAAACTCAGCTAGCTCTTAATGAAAAATGATGTGTTTTCTGTTTTCACCAAGATGATGATTAATATCTGTGCAGTTTCTGAGTTCCTTCGAGAAGCACCATTGCTTTATCCACACAGCGTATAGCTTTAGAGAATCTCTGGGGTAGAATAGAATAAGTACATTCAGTGAAACCAGGTTTGTGGCTAAAACAGTTTCCTGCATGATAAACATAGGAACTGACATGTATCAGGATGAAAAGAACTGATCGAACTTGGAGTTTCTTAATAAAAAATGCCAGGCACTTAAAAAACTCATGTGTGGATAAAGAAAATGATCATTTGCCAGCTAGCATCTGTGAGCTAGGTACTTTCACTCTATATCTCATTTAATCCTAAAAAAGAAACAGGTAGATAGTATTAAAAGTTTAGAATTCTGCTCCACAAATATTTATTGAACACTTAATACATGTTTGCACCAAGGTTCAGAGAAGATAAGTAACCAATCCAGGATTAGAATCCATTTTTGTCCTACCCCAAAGACTATGTTGTTCCTGCTTCACTGTATTATTTTCCTCTAGGATATTTTTATATTAGAAATGAGTGAAAATTAAACAACCAATCTGGAAGTTACATTGTAAGACATTATCTACTTTGCAAAACTAAGACGTGAAAGCATGCTCACAGGCAACTTCCCTTTTTCCTAAGACTTTCTCTGGCAGGTCAAAATCACTTTGAAAACAAAACTGCCTTCTGCCTTGTATCTGGCTACAGTGATACAGGAATGGTTTATTAATAAAAGCAGCAAACCTTGATTAACTATTTATGTGTGCTAGGCACTATACCTAATGCATTGTCTCCTTCAGTCCCAACTCAACCCTACATGGAAGGAACTATAGCCACTCTACATTACAAATAATAGAATTAAGCATTAGAACAGTGATTCACCCAAGGTTACACAGCAGTGAGTGGCTAATTTTTGTTCATTTTTCAAACTCTGGTCTAACTCTAGAGCTCATTTGAATAACTGCTTCAATATTTTCCTCTCCTTTGAGCTAGAATTGGTTTTCCTAACCAGAGAGTGGTGTCAAATGTCGAGGTTTAAAAAATTACAGGAGGAAAATTGAAAACCCTCTTCATTAACATATTCCTCCTGCAAATGAAGAAATGACCATTATTCAGTTTTTAGCAGCAGAACACCTTGGTTCAGAATACAGAGTATAAGTGTTTCAGTGTAATGAGGTTTGAAAACTCTCTGGGCTAGATAGGCTCACGTTTAGTGCAGAATTCTCAAGTAGACTCATCTCCCCAGGGCACGGATTCCTTTATGTTCTCAAATATGGTGTCAGGGAAGGTACCACTCATGATGAGGTGGGAGCATGCTGCATGCACAGGGCCTGGAATTACGTTCAGCACAAAATTCGAATCAACAGGTGGTAACACTCCATGTAAAATAATCACTGTGTCTAATTTGTATCATAGAATTCATTTATATCATAAGGATATGCAGATGCAGTTACATCTTCAAGACTTAGGATAACCTGTCTCTGTTATCTCCTAAAAAAAAAAAAAAATAACCACGGGCTCTAAAATTCCACCATCAAAGCTTTATTCCTTTCCCTTTAGGCTTTGATGCTGCCTAAAATACAACCACTGCTGGGGAGTTGTCAGTCATGTGTACCTCAGAGAACCAAAGGATTTCAGACTGGGCTTTAATGGAAGAGGAGGGAGAGGAGATCACAGGAGCAGAACATTAGAACTGGGAGAGCCTTTGGGAGCCCCATCTCACCTCCCCATCACCTGCGGGTGGGGAAACTGGGCCATGGAGAGAGTTAGTGAGTCGGTCTCTCTTTTGTAACATTTGCTCCACTTCCCACTATGGACGAGGATGCACTAGTGTGTCTATGCTTGTGCTTACCTGTTGTCTGCACTGGGGAGTGTCCCAGTCACTAATGCCACGTAACAAACCAGTCTGAACTCAGCAGGGTGAAATGGCGGCTTGCTGTCCAGCTCAAAGACTGTGCAGATCAGGAATTCAGGCAGGGAGCAAAGAGGACAGCTTGTCTCTGCTCCACAATGCGTGGGGCTTCACTTGGGGAGACTCAAATGGCTGGTGGGGACTCAGACACCCGGGAGCTACGATCATCTGGAGGTCTGGTCTGGTCTGGTACCCGGGCTGGGGTGACTCATCCGGAGCGCACAGGTGTACACAGCCTTCTCACTGCATAGTGCCTGGTTTCACAAAAACCTGGTGGGAGCTGCCTGGACTCTCTGACCTAGTCCTAGAAATGTCAGAGTCACTTCTTTTTTTTTTTTTTAAATTAATTAATTAAAAAGTTTTAAAAAATTATATTGGAGCTTCCCAGGTGGTGCTAGTGGCAAAGAACCCATCTGCCAATGCAGGAAACCTAAGGGATGCATATTCAGTCCCTGGGTCGGGAAAATCCCCTGGAGGAGGCAATGGCAACCCACTCCAGTATTCTTGCCTGGAAAATCCCATGGACAGAGGAGCCTGGTGGGCTACAGTTCATAGGGTTGCAAGCATCGGACATGACTGAAGCGACTTAGCACACAAATTACTTATAGTTCATTAACAACATTGTGTAGTTTCAGGTGTATAGTAGAGTGATTCAGTTATACACATACATGTATCTATTCCTTTTTTGATGCATTTTACTGGTTACAAGCAAGTCTGGAGATGAGTTCAAATTTCGAGGGGAGGAAATTAGATACCATGTATTGATGGAGGAGAGTCAAGGTCACATTGCAGATGAGTGTGTGAGATGGGAGAGGTCGTTGCAGCCATTTTTGGCAAGCACAGTCTCACCCTGTGGAGGAGAGCAGCAATTTGCAGCTCCTCCACCAAACCTTTAAAATACCTTTCTTTCCATTCCCAAGGCCACTCACTCCCTCTTTCGATTCCTTCAGGTCCATTTAATAGACAAGGAATCTAGGGTTCAGAGAGAGTCAGTAATGTGTTCAAGTGCAAGGCCAAGATCTATGTCCAGATCTGTTTGATTTCTACACATGTGCTCTGTATTCCTCTGCCTCCCACCTGCCACTGATGCCAACTCCATTTCCAATAACACTCGCCTTGGATGAACAGTAAGATAAGTTTTGGGGCCAGTTGTCCTGACCTGAGGCAGCCATCTAGGAATAAAACTCTTGCAAGGAAGCTGCTGAGCAAATCTGACATCTCCTAGGGAGACTGAAAATGCAGTGTATTTGAAAGGACTGCTGCTCAGTCCTGTCTGACCCTTTGTGACCCCACGGGCTGTAGCCAGCCAGGCTCCTCTGTCCGTGGGATTTTCCAGGCAAGAATACTGAGGGGGTGGCCATGCCCTCCTCCAGGGGATCTTCCCAACCCAGGGATCAAGCCCGTTTCTCTTGCATCTCCCTCATTGGCAGGCAGATTCTCTACCACTGCGCCACTGATTTGTCTAACATTTATACCTCCCCTTAGTTACTTTCTTGCTAGAAATAAATGGTGGTATTCTCAGGTACTGAAATAAATGTTTTTACAATGGAAATATCAATTTATTTCCATGATGGAAAATTGACTATGTTATTGATCAATGTGTCCCATCTGCCTAAGTCTTCCTAATTATAAATTTGAAAGGTACACCCAGTAGCATAGTAACTGTCAAATAATTATTGACGGGAAGCTGTTGTTATATGTCTTGATATGGGTCCCTCTAAAGACGGCCTAACACAGTACGAGATAGCAAATTAAATATGTTTCATTTACTAAGTAAAATTTTTTTTTGTCTGATTCTGTCTCTTAAGAGCTGATTAACAAAATAATCCTGTGAATTGTTGACTTCTCAAGAGACACTGGCGGTTACCCAGGACGAGTCCTGAACTGTGTTTACAAAATTGGTATCTCACAGCCCAGATTAATGCTCTTTTAATTTAAAGAATTGATTGGTTTATGGAGCTCTTTATTTTGTTATCTGGTCAGAGATTCTTATAACCCCCAGTCCATTTCACTTTATGAACTATAGCTTTCTCACTTAAACATGTTAACATCTCCAATAAATACATTCCAATATTACCCAAACAGATTGAGGTTGTTGTTGTTTTTAGCATTTTGCACACTTTATATGCAATAAAGGATCTCAGAGATGATCCCTTATCTTGATTTCCCTTCTGATTTGGCAAGGATGAAAGCTTTAGCCCGTCACAGGCCAAGACTGTGTCAAATGGGATGAACTTCTGATGAATACACACTACTGAGATTAATAAACTCTAATTACACCACAGGCCTCTTCTGAAATGGGCACTTCCAATTCCATACACCACAAATATTGGCACCAAACCAAGGATGAGTTCTGAACCGATGTTTTTATTGCATTTCAGATAACAGAGGAGAAGTTGCATTGAAGATGAGAGAGAAAGGAAAACACCTCCAGATAGGCATGTGCCTAATATAAATGTCAGGGCTGAGGATGGGGAACCGATTGCCTCTGAGCAATCTCATGAGCAAAGGAGCCAAATTTATAACATCAAAATATTCTCTTTCCCATCAAACACTCAGCATTTTAATGCCCATGGAGTCTGAAGTCTTGTGTCTTTCATGAACTCCGGAAATGTCTTCTCATTCATTTTTACTTTTATTTATTTATTTGCCACCAGGCATGTGAAATCTTGTGTTCCCAACCAGGGATCAAACACATGCCCCACTCCCCATCCTGCCTTGGAAGCATGAAGTCTTAACCACTGGACCACGAGGGAAGTTCCTCATTCATTTTTCAATTCCCTATGTTTCCTCCATTCTCTCTTTCTAGAATTCCTGTTTGAAGATGTGTAGTCTTTTCAAATTATTTTCTATATCTGAATCTTCTTTTTTGTTTTCTTCCTTTTTATTCTTTTGCACAGCATTTCAGGAGAATTCCCAGGCTCCACCTACCACATTGTCGGCCCCCACCCCCCGCCCGCTGCCATGTGTATACACCCTGTGTGTTACACTATCAAATCTGTTTTGTTTTAGGATGTTATCCATGGTGGCTAATTGGTCTTATCTCTTAAGAGCCTATTTCTATTTTATGGATATCTTCCCTTGTCATTGAAAATGTTTACTTCTTATTCTTTTAAAATATTTTTCCTTTTGTTTTGGTCCTCTTATATTTCCTTGGGCATTAGTTCTTTCATTTTTTGAGCTTGCTGTTTCTGTCTTGCATTGGTTTCCTAGGGCTCCTGTAACAAATGGCCACAAAACAACAGTGATGTGCTTTTCCACAGTTCTGGAGATTGTTATTGTTGTTCAGTCATGTCCGACTCTTTGTGACCCCATGAACTGCAGCACGCCAGGTTTCCCCGTCCTTCACTATCTCCCGGAGTTTGTTCAAACTCATGTCCACTGAGTCAGTAATGTCATTCAACCATCTCCTTCTCTGTCGCTTCCTTCTCCTCCTGCCCTCAATCTTTTCCAGCCTCAGGGTCTTTTCCAAGTTGGGTAGCTGTAATCAAGGCTTTGGCAGGACCATTCTCCCTCTGAAGGCTCTAGAGAAGAATAAATAATTATTTTTCCTCCCTCCCTCCCTTCCCTCTCTCCCTCCCTCCTTCCCCCTCTGTCTCTCTCTGTCCTTCTCTGCTCCTCTCTCCCTCTCTTTCCATTGTGGTGAAAAAAAAAAAGCAACAAACATAACTTGAAATCTACCCTCTTAACAAAATTTTAGGTGTACAGCACAGTATCATTAACTAGATGTGCATTAAGCTACAGCAGATCTTGAGAACTTTTTCACCTTACATGATGGAAAATATATGCATTGAACCATTTTCCTTTCCTCCAGCTCCTGTAAACCATCCTTCTACTTTCTGCTTCTACAGGCTTGACCGTTTTAGATACCTCCTGTAAGGGGAATCATGCAGTATTTGTCCTTCTGTGATTGGCTTATTTTATTTATAATAATAATGTCCTCCAGTTTCATCCGTGTTGTAGCATATGACATTTCCTTCTCTTCTAAGGCTGGTGGTACATACATCTCTCTGGACGTTGCTTTTCCTCGGGTTATCAGTGATTTTAGGTTTTATGCCCATCTTTGTTTTGGAGAAGGGCTTCCCTCATAGCTTAGTTGGTTAAGAATCCACCTGCAATACAGGAGACCCCAGTTTGATTCGTGGGTCAGGAAGATCCTGGAGAAGGGATAAGCTACCCAATCCAGTATTCTTGGGCTTCCCTTGTGGCTCAGCTGGTAAAGAATCACCTGCAATGTGGGAGACCTGGGTTCGATCCCTGAGTTGGGAAGATCTCCTGGAGAAGGGAAAGGCTACCCACTCCAGTATTCTGGCCTGGAGAATTCCGTAGACTGTATAGTCCATGGGGTCGCAAAGAGCTGGACACGACTGAGCGACTCTCACTCACTTGTTTTGGAAATGCCCTGCCTTCCTTCTGCGGCTTCTCTGTTTATTACCTTCTATCTCTAATAGCTATGGAGAAACGATAGGACATAATCCAAGGCTGGTCTCTCAGTAATTTTTCCCTTAATATATGGGGACTCCTCAAGATCGCATCACTGCCTCAGTGGACATGAATTTGAGCAAGCTTCCAGAGATAGTGAAGAGCAGAGGAGCCTGGCGTGCTGCAGTCCATGGGGTCACAAAGAGTCGGACATGACTTAGCAACTGAACATTCTTTCTTGGGGTTGTTATTTGGGCACCACTTAAGTTTGTTAGCCCAAACACCTACACTCATGACCCTGTCCTGGACGGGGGAGTGGGACAGGAACCTCCCTGCCCATTGCTTGGCATAGGAAGATGTAAGACACAGAAGGGGCTCAATGCGTTGATGCTTAAAATATAGGCTCCCCGACCAATCACCTTGATGTTTGCTTCAGAGCCCTCTCCTGTGATGCAAGGCAGGCGTTGTCTCTCATCTTCCAGCATCCCCTGAACCTGGGAAGCCCCTGCAGGTGTTTTAGGTCATGTTTTCCCTCTGTCAGTGGTCTGATCCAATTTGCCTTCCGTCTCTCAGATATTCCTCTGATCCACTTGTCCTTTATTGATTTTCATCCTTGCTATAGATGTAGTCTTTCAAATATGTTCTACTAGTTACAGGATTTGGGGATGAGAGCTGGATGTAGGGCCATGTAGTTGATCTTTGCTCTTGTTCCAATTTTTTTAAAACACTACCGAAATGTAAAAGCAAAGTGCCTGGTGGGTAGGCAGAAAGGGTAATGGGGGATCAAAAAAGAGTAACAGCTTCCTTGTCAGTCTCTTCCCCAGACTCTCCTCTCTGCAGGCTACACCCAGTCCTTTAATTTGAGGAGTTGGAGAGTATAGTAATTAAGAACAAGAACATGGAATCGAATGGAATGGAGTTCAAACCCAAGTTCTACTTCTTAACGATCTTGAGTAACTTACTGAAACTCTCTGGCCCTTATTTTATTTTTTAAATTTCAAAATGCAGAGAATAAGAGTGCTTGCTTCTCGTGATACTGTAAATGCTGAATGAGATCATCTGTGCAACTCTCTCATGCACACAGTGTTTGCTCAACTGGAACATTACCTAGTACAATTTGGCCAACCATCAGTGGTCTCTTTGACTGTGTGGGCTGGCTTTGCTCTGGCTTTGAGTCACCGCTGCTGCTGCTAAGTCGCTTTAGTCGTGTCCGACTCTGTGCGACCCCATAGATGGCAGCCCACTAGGCTCGTCTGTCCCTGGGATTCTCCAGGCAAGGACACTGGAGTGGGTTGCCGTTTCCTTCTCCAATGCATGAAAGTGAAAAGTGAAAGTGAAGTCGCTCAGTCATGTCTGACTTTGCGACCCCATGGACTGCAGCCTACCAGGCTCCTCCGTCCATGGGATTTTCCAGGCAAGAGCACTGGAGTGGGGTGCCATTGCCTTCTCCGAGCTTTGAGTCAACCTTCCCACAAAGTGGACCCTTCACTGATTCCTATATTGGATTCAACTGTATCGTGAGTTTTGCAGGTTTGGTAAATATTTTTGTGAGGAGGGTATAAGAGTCACAGAAAACAACTTAGAAAATCTCCCGCAGACTTACCTAGAATGTATTCTGACCAGGGGTGAGCTCACAAACTGAGGGATTACAAGCACAGATTTTCAAGACTACCCAGAAGCTGTGCCCCTGGTACACATGAGTTCTTGCTATTTATTTCTTGTTCATCCCTCCCTGGGGTCTGAGGTGAGATCTTGCCTGTCCTCTGTTGATAAAGGACTTTCTATGATCATATGATATGATCAAATGATCATGTGATCATATGGTCAGAACCATCATAGCATTGGTTTTGAACTGCCATCCCTCACTCACTGGACTGGGCCTTCTCAGCTACTGAGGTTGCTTTAATCACCCCGTGGGACCGATAGATTCCCCATCATTGTGTACTCTGCTGTCCAGCTGCTTTTTAAGGGCCTCTGTTTCTCCACCTATAAAATGGGTATAATTACAGTAGTGATCCATCCAATGGGGCTGTTGAGTATAATGAAATAGCATAAACTAGATTGAAAGCTCCATCAGGGCAGACTTCTGAGACCAGAGAAGATAAGTGGCTTGCTCAAGGTCATAACACGTATGTAACTGAGGCAGAAAGTCTATCTGGCCTTTCCAAAGCCCAGGATTTTGGTACCAATGACCCTAAATGCCTTTAGCCCTAAACTAGGGAATGAGTCTCTATTCCTGATTCACCGGTAAGGAAACTGAAGCTAACAAAAAAACTGCATTGTCCTAGGATCCAGAGATAATAATAAGCAGAAAGAGGACTGGAATCTAGACTCCATCTGAATCAAAATCATTCAGAAATATTTGTGAATCACCTACGGTGTTCCAGCCGCTGTTTCAGATGTTTGGCAAGATCAGCAAATAGAAACAAAGATCCCCACCCTTGAGGTGTTTACTGTCTGAAGAGGGATCCACAGACAGTAAACAACTTGGAGTGGGTTGGGGATTTTATGCACTCAAATGTTTGTTGCAGCATTATTCATGAACACCAAGACATGAAAACATCCTAAGTATCCTTGGACAGATGAATGGATAAAACAGATGTAGCACATGGCACACGCGTGTACACACACACACACACACCACAGTGGGATATTATTTAGTCTTAACAAACAAGGAAATCCTGCCATTTGCAACATCATGGATGGACCTTGAAGGCATTATGTTAGAGAAACTAAGAAAGACACAGAAAAAAAAATACTGCCCAATTTCACTTATATGTGAAATTTAAAATAGTCAAACTCATAGAAGCAAAGAGTTGAATGGTGCTTTCCAGGGGTAGGGAGGAGGGTTCTAAGTTTCAGTTATGCAAGATGGAGAAGTTCTGGAGAGTTATCTGCGTACAGTATGCTGACTAATTAACAGTGCTGTATTGAGACTTCAAATTTGCTAATAAGATACATTTAAAAAATAATTTTTAAAATTTTTTGGCTGCATCAAGTGGCATGTGAGATCTTAGTCCCCTGACCACACCCCCTGTGTTGGAAGGCAGAGTCTTGAACACTGGGACACCAGGGAAGTCCTAAGAAGATAAATTTAAAGCTTTCTCAACACACACACACACACACACACACACACACACACAAGGTAAATGTGTAGAGGTTGTAGATATGTTAATTAGTTTGATGATGGTGATCATTTCACAATGCATATGTATATGAAAACATCATCGCATACCTCAAATATATACAATTTCTAATCTCAATAAAGCTGTTCAAAATACATATAAAAAGGTGACCGTCAAGTGGGAATCCTCCTCTGGGCTGCCTGCTTCTTTGCACTTTGAGTTGCATTCATCAGAAGCTGCTTCACGTAAGGATGACGTGAACATGTAGACACATGTTTCCCCCTGATTACAGCCCCTGGATGAGGAGGGCATCTGTTTCACTGACCTTAACACGGCTATAGCAAACAACAAGCACTCAATACTTGTTGGGTAAAAATCCAATTGAATTTACTTTGGCATCAGCTTCCCTGGTAGCTCAAATGGTAAAGAGTCTGCCTGAGATGTAGGATCCCTGGTTTTGATCCCTGGGTCAGGAAGATCCCCTGGAGAAGAGAATGGCTACCGACTCTGGTGTTCTTGCCTGGAGAATTCAGTGGAGAGAGGTGCCTGGCAGGCTATAGTCCATGGGGTCGCGAAGAGTCAGACATGACTGAAGGATAACACTTGGCATCAGCTATTAGGTTCAGAACCAGCCCAAGAAACATGGATATCAGGGTAACTCCAGTCCAAAGATTCATCAAATGTTTTTGTGAGTGCTCACCAAATGCTAGGCACTGAGCTGGGCTTAAGGCTCCCAGCAGGCTCTGGTCAGTTAAAGAAGGCAGATGTCCAAGAAGCAAGTAAACAGGCCTGGGGTCAGTGCTCAAGCAAAGACTGCAGGGACAAAGCCCTAAAGGGAGAGGTTCTGGGAGGAACTGCAGGTGATAACAGCTAGAGTTGCCCTCCCAGTTCTCATACCCACTAAGATGGCTTATTTGTTTTCCTGTCCACTGACTCTGTTCCCCCTTTCTTTCTTTGTTTTTAAATTTAGGGATTAAAACAAGGTTAATCTTCTTTTGTGGAAGATGTCCTTTATTTATTCATGTATTATTTATTGGGTCTTTTTTGCTGTGCTGGCTTTTGTCCCTCTGATGGGGCATGAGGATGCCTACTCTTCTGATTCAAATTCCCCACTTTATTGGATAGAAGAATCTACATGAGAAACTGGGCTTTGCTTTTCAGTCATTAAAAAAGCTAACATTCAAGTGTATGTCGGTGGTACTGATTTGATCCTCAAATTAGATCTGAGACTGTAACTCAAAGTCAAATGGGCCACAGTTAACTCACCCTGGGTCTAGGAACTTGGACAGACAACAGCTCTCTGAGACTTCGTTTTCTTATCCATAAAATGAAGAGCTGGTCTAAAGGATCTCTATACCCCTGCCAGCTTTGTCATTTTAGGACTTAAATAGATTCATAATGAGAGGGACTCAAGGTTTCCTGAACCTGGCTGTGTATCCTGAACAGCTGAGGTGTTTGTTACAGATACAGATTTTCTGATCCTACCTGGGAGATTCTGATACTGTTGGTGTAAGTTAGGGCCTACAAATATGCATTTGCAATAGACTTAGGGGATTCTGCAAAGCCCATCCTCAGCCTGCCTAGTGCTTGAGAACCACTTGAAGATCTGAGGGCCCTTTGCAGCCACTCGATCAGGTCATTCTTGTTTTTTTTAAAAGGTCTCATTGAATTTAAAGGTGCTGACCTCTCCCCGCCACCCCTCACACCCATCCTGGATTCTGGGTCTTGAAACTAGCCCACATCTGTAGAAATCTTCCAGACTAGTTATACAAGCTCATCTGGGGAGCCAGGGAGAAATCCTTGCATTTTGTATTTTTTGATTCCATTAGAGTTAGAACATGGGTCCTTCCTGGTGGTAAAGAGTCTGCCTGCTAGTATAAGAGATGCAAGAGACATGGGTTCAATCCCTGGGTGGGGAAGATCCCCTGGAGTAGAAAATGGCAACCCACTCCAGTATTCTTGCTTGGAAACTTCCATGGACAGAGGAGCCTGGCAGGCTACAGTTCATGGAGCCGTGAAGTGTCAGACACGATTGAGCTACTGAGCACACACAGAGCTAGAACATAATTAGACCCGCTCACCAGGTTAGCAGGGGCTTCCCTGGTGGCTCAGACGGTAAAGGTGGAGACCTCAGTTCGATCTCTGGGTCAGGAAGATCCCCTGGAGAAGGGAATGGCAACCCACTCCAGTACTCTCGCCTAGAGAACCCCATGGATAGACCATAGGGTCGCAAAGAGTCAGATATGGCTGAGTGACTAACACAACACTAGGTGCTCGGAAGCGGGGCAGTTTCTGAAGCTGTGGTGTTTGGATTCAGCGCTGATAGGGTGCCCGCAGTGCTGTGTGCTGGGAAAGAACACAGAACTGGAGATGCTCTGGATTGATCCCAGAGGGCTGAAATGTCTGAATACACAGTCCAGGTGGGAACAGCCCTGGCGAAGAACAGGCATCTTCCCAAAACCTGAAGCACGGGACAGGGGTCCTGAGCTCAGGGTGGGAAGGGAGAGGAGATCTTGGAGGTTTGAGGAAGGAGGGAAGGAGAAAGAGAGAGTAACTGACAGGGAAAACACAGTAGGAAGGTCCAGCAGGATTAAAGGTCCATTTGACCTTCATGGACGTGCATTCCCGGAGAGCGCTGTCGGCTGGGTATGTGTTTTTGCAGATTACATGCAAGTTTCTGGGGTAGGAGCTGACAGGCTGAGTGTTGGAGTAGACCGGGATTTGAGTTTTGCCAGGCAAGTTCAATGGAGACAGGGCAGGCAAGAGACTGGACAGGCTAGGCATGGGGGTGACCACGGGGTACCCTCTAGGGAAAGTGTAGCTCCTTATAGCACACATCATGGGAAAGCAGAGTGAAATGTCTTTTCCCCAAGGAGGTGGAAGAGAAAGGGGCTAAGTCACCAACTAATGAAGTGATTAATTCACTCTCCCTTTCCCAGGAACAATAGAGGTTGGACATGTTACCAAAACAAAGAGTCCTTTATGCAAAGTAACGTTGTGGGGAAGGGGTATCCCCATCGAAATCAGCAGAGCCCCTGGAAGGCGGTGATCCAGGTCCAAAGGGATGATGTCATCTGAATGTGTGAAAGTCTGAGAGCAACCTTCATTCAGGACCATGACTGTGTTTACTTATAAACTCTATATATGTCTGTACTTGGTACTCAACAGCCAAAGGCATCACAGAATATACACAAATATCATGCATTAAAACGGGAGCTTAAAAATAGATATAAATAGAAGTTCTAATATTTTCTTCTTGTACCCCAGGAGATCATTGTTCTAATTCCCATGTAACACCACTTCATTTGGAAAATAATCTTCCAGCCCAGGTTTCCATGAGAATTACTTGCGGATCTTAAATTGCATAGTTTGTGTGTGTGTGTGTGTGTCTGCGTTGGGTCTTAGTTGTTGCACATGGGATCTTTGTTGTGGCACAAGGGCTTCTCTCTAGTTGTGGTGTGCAGACTCAGTAGTTGTGGCGTGTGGGCTTAGCTGGCCCACAGCACATGGGATCTTAGATCCTGCACCAGGGATCGAATGGGTATCCCCTGCACTAGAAGGCAGATCCTTAACCACTGGACCACCAGCATGCATGCCTGCTCAGTTGCTCAGTCATGTCTGACTCTTTGTGACCCCATTGAGGAGCCTTCTAGGCTCCTCTGTCCGTGGGATTTTCCAGGCAAGAATATTGGAGTGGGTTGTTGTTTTCTCCTCCAGGGGATCTTCCTGACCCAGGGCTCAAACCCAAGTCATCTACATTGGCAGGCGGATTCTTTACCACTGAGTCACCAAGGAAGTCCTTGGACCACCAAGGAAGTCCCCGAATGCGTAATTCTGATTCAGTAGATCTTGGTGGTGGGAACCCAAGTGTCCAACAAGCTTCCCAGGGATATGAGCGCTTTTGGTCCAGGACCATCCTTAGGGCAGAAAGACTCCAGTTCATCACTTGTGATAGATGAAACAAGGATGCCTTTTTGAGGGGCAGAGAATAGCAATGAAAAAGAAGCAAGGAAAAGGACCCTGTTTTGGTACCAATAGCTATATAACTGCCCTGAGCCATCTGTTTAATATAAAATATCTTAGTTCAATCTGATGATAATAATTATGATACCCATTTTACGGATGTAAACCTTGAACTTCAATGAGTTTAAGACATTTACTTGAATTCATACGGCAGATAAATGCAAAATAACAAATATGAACCAAGGTCTGTTCTCACACACACACACACAAAAAATCATGTTTATTGTAAAAAAAGGCTTCCCAGGTGGTGCAGTGGTAAAGAATCTGCCTGCCAATGTAGGAGATGCAAGAAACGTGGGTTTGATCCCTGGGTCTGAAAGGTCCCCTGGAGAAGGAAATGGCAACCCACTCCAGTATTCTTGCCTGGAAAATTCCATGGACAGAGGAGCCTAGGAGGCTACAGTCCATAGGTCCCAAACAATTGGACATGATGGAGCACACACACAGGCACACAAACATTGTAGAAAATTTAGAGAGGTATATAGGCAACAATAAACTCCTTTGTATTCCCACTACCCTAAGATAACTGCCACCAATATCTTGCTTTTAATTTTGTTTTTACAAAACGTTGGATTTTTCTTCTTGGGTGACCTATAGGTCTGAGAATGAATCTTGGCTGCATCCCTGAAAATCACCAATCTTTCTGGAAAGGTTGGTGTCTCAGTTTCCCCATCTGTAAAATGGAGAACAACACTAGGACCCAGATATAGTTTTTTGGTAGGGATAAAACAAGTTACAGTTGAGGTACCTAGATCACTCCCTGGCAGATAGAAAGTGCTCAGGAAACATTATCAATTATTATTTTTATTGGCACTAATAACAAAAAGGAGGAAGACACATCTACTACAAAAGCCATGCAGGTTAGATACAGAAAGACTCCAGTAATTCTCAGATTAGCTGTAGCAATTCACTGTGGGGAGGGGAGGGGTGGAGCTTGTTATATATGCTGCTTTCAAGCTTCCCCCCTTCAACCCCCCACCCCCGTCTGAGTTCTTTGCAGCAAATTTTGGTGGTGGTGGGAGTGGTGGTGGTGGAGGGATGTCAGGAATCTTCATTTTTATGTTATTTTATTTTAATTTTTTCCCATTTTTTATTGAGTGAAAGTCTTAATTCTATAGTGTTTTACAATTTTCAAAAGTTTCACACACATGATTTCATATAATCCCATAATAACCGCCTTTTCCCCTACCCCTATGTTGTCCCTACCCCGTTCTCTCACTCTCACTCCACTGGTAACCATTATTTTGTTCTCTATGTCTGTGTCTTCTTCTTTTTTGTTTAATTCACTAGTTTGTAGTATTTTTTAGATTCCACATATAAGTGATGTCCTGTGGTATTTGTTATTCTCTGTCTGGCTTATTTCACTTTTATAGCACGATATCCTCCAAATCCATCCATGTTGCTGCAAATGGCAAAAGTTTGTTCTTTTTTATAGTTGAGCGGTATTCCAGTAAATATGTGTGCTACGTCTTCTTTATCCATTTGTCTGTCAAAGGACACTTATGTTGTTTCCATGCCTTGGATATTGTAAATAGTGCTGCTATGAACATTGGAAGCTGAAACTCCAATACTTTGGCCACCTGATGCAAAGAACTGACTCATTGGAAAAGACTCTGATGCTGGGAAAGATTGAAGGCAGGAGAAGGGGATTACAGAGGATGAGATGGTTGGATGGCATCACCGACTCGATGGACATGAGTTTGAGCAAGCTCTGGGAGTTGGTGATGGACAGGAAGCCTGGCTTGCTGCAGTCCATGGGGTCACAAAACGTTGAATATGACTGAGCGACTGAACTGAACTGATGAACACCGGGGTGCATGTGTCTTTTCAAATTAACGTTTTTGTTTCTAAATCAAACCAGTCAATCCTAAAGGAAATCAACCATGAATATTCATTGGAAGGACGGACGCTGAAGCTGAAGCACCAATACTTTGGCCACCTGATGCGAAGAGCAGACTCAGTTGAAAAGACCCTGATGCTGGGAGAGATTGAGAGCAGGAGAAGAAGGGGACGACAGAGGATGAGATGGTTGGATGGCAACATTGACTCAATGGACATGAGTTTGAGCAAGCTCTGGGAGATGATGAAGGACAGGGAAGCCTGGCGTGCTGCAGTCCATGGGGTCATAAAGAGTCGGACACGACTGAGCGACTGAACAACAACATACCCAGGAGTGGAATTGCTGGGTCATATGGTGCATCTATTTTTAGTTTTTTTGACAAGCCTCCATACTGCTTTCCACAGTGGCTGCATCAATTTACATTCCCATGAACAGAGTAGGAGGGAGGAATCTGCATCTTAAATAAGCTCCCCATGTAGTTTTGTGGCCAGTGGCCTGGGAACCACATTTGAAGAAATCCTGCCTGTTTGAGTCACAGTGTTCCCACCTAAGGGGATATGTGTGGCTTTTCCATTGTTTTAACCTTCTCCCTACACACCTGCACAGCTGACAAGAGGTCTCAATGTGTGTTAGTCACTTAGTCATGTCTGACTCTTTGCGACCCCATGGATAGTAGCCCACCAGGCTCCTCTATCCATGGGATTCTCCAGGCAAGAATACTGGAGTGGGTTGCCATTTCCTTCTCCAGGGGACCTTCCTGAACCACGGATAAAACCTGGGGTCTCTTGCATTGCAGGCAGATTTTTTACTGTCTGAGCCACAGGGAAGCCCCAAGAGGTCTAGATGCTGGGGTTTAGATGTCACATTATTCTTATCTTGCTATTTGTCTTATGCAGGTGTTTTGAACCTGGCCTGAGCCTCTTGCAGTGTAGAGCAGCCAAACTCTGACAGCTCAGCCTGGCCCCTGGAGCCAATCCCTCCCAGCTCCTCTTCAGCCCCTCCTTGCCCAGGATGAGCAGGGACGTGTCTGCTCCAGCTGCTTTTTAATAAACTTGCCCTGTGGGCCAGCCAGGAAGGCCAGTGCGCCCAGCTCAGAGAGGTCAGCCTAGCGCTTTTTCCAGGTGGGATCCCTAGCATCTCACACATGGCTGGGAACACAATGGAAGCTCATTAAATGATTGCTGAATAAAATAAATTGAACTGCATTAAATAACCCATGCGGAACGACTGTCTTTTCATAAAACAACCAAGGTGTGTTGAACAAAATTAACCCACCACCCATATTTTGTGTTAGAATATGGGTCAGAAACCACTGCCCTGTATTTTTCAGAAGCCCAAAGATATTAGTATTGGCTCTTGGACTTGGAAAGGAAGCATACTCAGCTGAGAGGGTACAGGAGGGGAAGATCTCAGGGCTGACACACCACAGGGGCTCAATCAAATGCTGGTTCCTGGTTTCTTTTCTCTTACACTCAAAGATTCAGTAGATTAGGAATCCAAACGGTGGGGATCTCCCTGAGACAGAGGTTGATTGACAGATGAGGAAACCAAGGCCCAGAGAGGTTAAGCTCCTTGCCCAAAGTCACTCAGCAAATCAATGACCTAGTGAGGGTTTGAATCGGAGTGGATATTGCCTTCTGATTCTGCAGTTCTTTCTCTTTTCATTTAATCAGAGTTTCCTGAAGTTGACTTCCTAGCCATCCGCATCAAAATCATACTGATGACTTGCAAAATGCAGAGTCAAAGAGACCACCCTATTGAATCAAACTTTCCTAGAATGGGGGCTAAGATTCTGTATTTTCAGTAAAGCAAGCAGGCAAATTAAATACACCAAAGGTCAAAAGCCACAGCAAGTCAACCTTCTCTAATTAACTTAGAGGATCCCAAAGTTCATCTCAGTAAGGATCAGATTCTGAACCCCACCCATTTGTTATTTAAAAATTTTTCCTTTTTTTTTTAAACTTTTTATTTTCTATTGTGGTATAGCTGATTAACAATGTTGTGATAGTTTCAGGAACAATGAAGGGGCTTAGCCATACATGTACATATATCCAATCTCCCTCAGACACCCCTCCCAGCCAGGTTGTTACATAACATTGAGCAAAGTTCCATGTGTCATAGAACTTGTCAGTTATCCATTTTAAATATAGCAGTGTGTACATGACATCCATGGGCCTGGCAACCATAAAACAAATTTTTTTTTTCTTTTTAAAGTTGGTGGCGGCACATGCCTCATGGAAACCCACCAGGAGTTGCTGGTAGCTCAGCAGCTACCAGCTGTAAAACCTCCCCTTGGTCCAAATGTCACCATCTGGATGGCAGTCCGGCTTTCCTCTCCCTCTTACTCAAGAGCAAGGGGGTGACTTTAAAAAGGCAGCAGAAATAATAAGAATCGGCTCTTGCCAGGTCCCAGAGAGCTCTGCCACATTTCTTAAATTCAGACCCCGGAGTTATTTGCTGTCAGGACGGCTTCTGAGAGGGAGCCAGGGGCGGGGATTAAAGCATGCATCTCTAAGAGGGTAAACTGGAAGCTGCAGTCCCCGGTGAGTTAACACTGGGTAGGAAGATGTGTACCAGAAATGCTGTAGACAGGCTCTGCTCAGGATACCGAGGCCAGGACACAGTGCTTCCCAGGCCGCCCAGCAGTATGCCTTCACCTGCAGTTCAGCTCACAGCATGTCTCTGGGGCTTCTATTGTTATCAAATTTATGCCTTATGAAATGTCAAAAGGGAAGCGCTGCTGCTCCAAGACGGCAAGAAATTTCTTTCCTTCTTTTTCTTTTCTCTATTTTTTTTTTCCATGTAATGCCCTCCTGGAGGATTTTTGCAACCCTGGATAAATATTTCTCTGTCACCTCAAATGGAAAAGAGCTTATAACTTCTCAGGAAGGGCACTGTTGCCTCTTTATGAGGTTTTTCTGCAAAGCAGATGAGTCGGGCATCCTGGTACATGCCCGACATTGAGCATTTGCACCAACAGCCAAATCACAGATGCTTTCCCCCTAGTCATTTACCTGGAGAAGAGAGAGAATACATTTTAATATTATTAAGCAGTAATTAAATGTATTTTGTCACCCTGCTTATTTAACTTATATGCAGAGTACATCATGCGAAATCCTGGGCTGGATGAAGCACGAGCTGGAATCAAGATTACCTGGGGAAATATCAACAACCTCAGATATGCAGATGACACCTCTCTGATGGCAGAGAGTGAAGAGGGACTACGAAACGTCTTGATGCGGGTGAAATAGGAGAATGAAAAAGCTGGCTTAAAACTCAACATTCAAAAAACAAAGATCATGGCATCTAGTCCCATTATTTCAAGGCAAATTGAAGGGGAAAATGTGGAAACAGTGACAGACTTTATTTTCTTGGGCTCCAAAATCACTGCAGATGGTGACTGCAGCCATGAAATTAAAAGATGCTTGCTCTTTGGAAGAAAAGCTATGACCAACCTACAGAGCATATTAAAAAGCAGAGATATCACTTTGCCAACAAAGGTCCATCTAGTCAAAGCCATGGTTTTTCCAGTAGTCGTGTATGGATGTGAGAGTTGAACCATAAAGAAGGCTGAGTGCCGAAGAATTGATGCTTTTGAACTGTGGTGTTGGAGAAGACTCTTGAGAGTCCCTTGGAAAGCAAGGAGATCAAACCAGTCAGTCCTAAAGGAAATCAGTCCCGAATATTCACTGGAAGGACTGATGCTGAAGCTGAAGCTCCAACACTTTGGCCCCCTGATGCAAAGAGCTGACTCATTGGAAAAGACCCTGATGCTGGGAAAGATTGAAGGCAAAAGGAGAAGGAGTTAGTAGAAGATGAGATGGCTGGATAGCATCACTGATTCAATGGACATTAATTTGGGCAACTAGGAAATAGTGAAGGACAGAGAAGCCAGGTGTACTACAGTCCATGTAGTTGCAAAGATTCAGACACACCGAGCAATTGAACATGCACACAACTTAAAGGATATCTTACCAGGTTTGCTAGCAATCACTTGTTTTCTTCCCCCATCCCATTGCCTTAGGGAGGTACCTTTGGTGTGGTGACCAAAGCATTAAAGAGCTTCATCTTTCCCAATATAGGAAGCAAAACTTTTGGGAGAAGGACAAAGGAGTAACAAAACTCTTTCTCTCTTTTTCTCTTTCTCTCCATCTTTCCATTTGCTTTCACGCTGTTTTTCTCTTTCCATTTTTTGCTTTGGAGGGCAAAAAGGTCCTTGAGTGAAGATTGGAGGAGCATTTATTGTGAACCTATGCTGCCAAATTCAAATACATTGTCTCTTTCAGTCAGTGGGGCAGACCTGCTAGCTAGCTTAAAGTCCCTGTTTTACACGTGATGGGGATGGAAGTCCACAGGAGTACTGATGAAACTGAACTTAGCTCTACACAATGGCATAAGGATTTTGACTTCTCTTTTATTCAGTGCCTGAGTTTTAACTACTCAATGATTTTGGAAGAGTTTTTAATTATGTATTTCAGTGCTGTGAAAGAAGAGGTGTTGTTTGTAGGAATGTTAGGATTCAGTGATATAAACCATGTTGGCCCTTTAAGAAAGTGTAGGAGCTGGACATATCAAAGAGATTCCACTCTGCGCGGCCTAGTTTGCAGATTGAGATTGAGCTGAAAGGGTCAATCTGCTGAAAGGGTCTTCAGAAATCACCTACACCAAGGGTTGACAAACTATAGCTTGCAGGCCAAATCTAGCCTACCACCTGTTTTTGCAAATAAAATTTTGTTGGAACACAGCCATGCTCATTTATGTGCATACAGCTTTCATGCTACAAGAGCAGAGCTGAGTAGTTTTGACAAAGACCATATGGTCTCCAAAGCCCAAAATATTTCACTATTTGGTTTTCTACAGGAAAAGTTTACTGACCACATCAAGTCCAGAGGCCTTCAAGCTATTTTGATCATGGACTCCTCTTAGTTAAAAAACCCACATCTTTTGACCTACATATGTATATTTGTTTACTTATGAAGTAGTATTTAAATGTCCTACCACGCTATTAATATGTTTTTTAACCATAAAGCATTTATCCAAAAGGGACATTTAAAAATGAGTTGAAAATAAAGGTCAATTCAAGTATTATTTCCAAAACCCCAAAGGGTCGTTTTAAGCCTTCTTTGTTCTAGAGATTTGAAGACTGATCTAGACAATGACTTTCAAACTTCATGCATACAGAGGAGCAATAAGGGGTTCCATAAATAATGAAAGGATTATGTCTAAGAATATGAGTTAAATTCAGAGGCACTCCAAATTTTTCACATTTACCCCTCTGCTCTATTGTGATCCTATGACAGATTTCATTCAAAAAGAGAATTTTGTGGCTAAAAATAGCTTGAAAAGGGACCAGATTCCTGTTCCTAGTCAGGATGGAATGACTGGGACTAGAATTGCCCTCTCCACTATAAACTAAAAAACAGGATAAAGTATATGAAACTGTCTTCAGTCATTGGATAGCAGGCAGCGTAGGACAATGACTGCTTAGAGAAGTGGAACGAAAGTGTAATTCCTGCCAGTGTCCTGGTTTTTGGCTTGGAGGCACTGTCCTAACCGTGTTGCATGGTGGTCTGGCTGAGACGAAGACATAGGGCCTGGAGGTCAGGGAGGCTGTGGTCGCTGGCATTTATGGGGCATAGAGTAAGAGAGGATGGGTTTCCCAGGTGGCTCAGTGGATAAAGAATCTACCTGCAATGCAGAAGATGCAAAGGGCACAGGTTCATTCCCTGGGTCGGGAAGATCCCCTGGAGGAGGTCATGCCAGCCCGCTCTGATATTCTTGTCTGGAAAATCCCATGGAGAGAGGTGCCTGGCGGGCTATAGCCCAGAGGGTCACAAAGACTCAGACACAACTGAAGCAGCTGATCATACACACACACAGAGTAAGAGAGGGTGCAGAGAGAGAGGGAACCGAAAGAGCAAACTCCAGAAATCTACATAGGAATTCATCCAAGTCTTGCTGGGTGCTAAGCCGTGTGTAGGGTGAAACTCCATGAAGCTGGGCAAAGTGACTGGTAAGTTATAAGCTGAGGAATTCCCAGAGTTCACACAGGGCTGAAGACATCTGAGTTGTGACTATCCAGGGTGGAAGGGCTCTTGGAACACCCAGGGCAATTTGTGGAGACCCAGAAGGATCATGCCTTAGTAGTGAGGCTAGACTAGACCCAGAGGGAAGGCCTGGGTCTAAAAGCAACACTAAAAAGAATGAACTCCAAGTAACACACTGCTTGCTAGAAAATACCCAACATTTTTTGAAGGGAAGACAAAAATTTAATCTAATAAAAAATTTCACATACAAAGAAACAAATGTGACCAGGCAATCTAAACAGATATAGGAATAGCAGGAACAATGGTGTTATCAGCCAAGGACATGAAAAAAGCTATTTTAAATATGTGTATATGTGTGTGTGTTCAGTTACCCAGTAGTGTCTGACTCTTTGTGATCTTATGGTTTGCAGCCCTCCAGGCTCCTTTGTCCATGGGATTCTCCCAGGTGAGAATTTGGAACAGGTTGTTATTTTCTCCTCCAGGGGATCTTCTTGACCCAGGAACCAAACCCTTGTCTGCTGAGTCTCCTGCAGACAGCCAGGCAGATTCTTTACCACTCGTGTCACTTGGGAAGATACCAGGATTTAAAAGAAAATATGAACCTATTAAGGAGAGTAAGATATAAAAAATGAACCAAATGAAACTTCTGGAAATGAAAAATGTAATGTCTGAAATGAAAAATTCACTGGATGACGAGGGACTTCAAAAATCAAATGAAGTTGAAGATGTAGCAATAGAAATAATCTAATCATTTAAATTGAATCAAAAAAATTTAAAATAAGAGAAGAAATGAACAAAGTTTTGGTGACATGTCACTTTTGACATTGTAAGGTAATATCAAGTGATATAACATGGGTGTAATTGGAGTCCCAGGTAGACAGGAGCAGGGACAGAGACGCTATTGGAAGAAATAATTGAAAACTTTCCGATTTGCTGAACACTATAAATTCACAGGTCTAAGAAACTCAACAAACCTGAACCAGCCAGGAAAAAGGACATAGGATGCACCGAGGAGTCAAGACAAAAATGACTATAGACTTCACGACAGAAACAGAGCAAACTAGAAGACAATAAACTAAAATTAAAATTGCCATTGTTATGGACTGAATGAATGTGTCTCCCCTCAGCCCCCAAATCTGTATGTTGAAGCCCTAACCCTTAGTATGGCAGTATTTTGAGTAAGGAAGAAGTTAAGATTAAATGTGTCATAAGGGTGGGGTTCTGATCCAACAGGATTAGTGTCCTTATAAGAAAAGACACTAGACTCTCTCTCTCCCCTTCGTGAGAACACAGCAAGAAGTGTGTTGGTGCAATAAGCAGGGAGCCTTGGTGCAAACCAAGAAGAGAGCCCTCATCAGAAACTGACCTTACTAGACCTTGATCTGGAACTTCTAGCCTCCACAATAGTGGGAAAAGAAATTTCTTTTGTTTAGGCCTCTCAGCCTATGATTTTTTTAAATGGGATCCTAAGTAGATTAATATACCCACCCAAACTCAAATCTGTCAATATAGAATTCCATACTTGGTGAAACTATCATTCAAATATGAAAACAAAATAGACATTTATTCTATGTGGAAGTGTACATACTGGGAAAAAATTACTCATGGAATATGACTGGTTTCTGGTCTATTCTGTAGATAGACCAGAATAGACCAGAAACCAGCTTAATGTTTAGGATCTAATAACTATTACCCTTCTCTTGAGGGAGACTCTAAAAGAGCAGGATTTGTGAGGTCTTAGACTTGAAGTACTTTCACAATTGCTCTTCACAATAGCATCTCCAAGGATGCAAACAACCCTAAGCTTTTCAAGTTAATAATGTGTCAAGACAAAGGCTATCTGCAGGGTGGTCATGGGCATCCAGCTGAGAGAGCATTAAGTGTGATGCTCACTTGAGACTGTCTCATTTGATTCTAGAAGGAAACCAACCCATGCAGCATGCAACAAAGGAAGGGAGAATGGGTTCCTCACTTTCACTTATGACTTAGAGCTGGACCTTGAACTCTGAGAACCATTGCATGTAGAGACCAGGTTGATGTGCTTCAGAAGACAGGAAGGCCAGTGCAGTGCCTAGGCTCATTAAGGTTGGTATTGGAAGCAATATGGAAAGCATCACCTGGGTCTGGAAAAAATACTCTACTCCCAGTGCACATTTCAGGCACTGAACCACTATAAGGAAGGAAAATTATATCAAATTATTCATCAAATTACCTGGTTTCCAGGTCACTGTGACTATAAAGGCATGAACTTCAACACCCCCTCCCTTTTATCCAGTGGCTCTCTGGGTAGTTGGGCTCAGGGCCCTCTTGAGGAGTCAGAGGACCTTGGAGTCAGGAGTTCTCTCTGTCTTTCTGTCTGTCCGTCTTGTTGCATGCCTGTTTGAGCATGTTCACCCTCAGTGTCAGAAGGCTGAGGGATGCTTAGACCCAAGATCTGAGCCACATGCTCAGCATCGTACCTGAACTCCACAATGATGAGTTCAGCTAACGGGAAACCCTGGCTGAAGCGAAGTCTTGACAACCATTCTGTAATTGTTCCCTGTGTAAGCAGGTGCCACGGTGGCCAAGTGAGTATCTGAGCAATCTTGTGTGCACCATCTGTTACTGCTGAGAAGTATGATGAACAGGTTGAGTAGAGACCTACACTACCAGAAGAGACTAGGGCTAGAATGCCATTTTGGAATCAGGAAGAAAGGAATTCAACTCCACATAGTCTTTGAGTTACTTAGCCCGAATCTCCTTTTCTGTTTAATGGGAGCGATATGACTTGTCCTGAAGGGCAATTGTGATGTGACTGAGTGATTTTCTATATATAAACTGAGTATAGAGTGAAGCAATGTATACCCATGCAGTGAAAAAACCATAAGAGTAACCATAACAAGGGCATCATTATTATCAAACTTCATGGTATTAACCAAAGAAGATGCTCACATCTCCCTGGATACCCCTGTCACGTATAGACACTGGTTGGGATGTGCCGTGATGTAGCACATGGTGACACCTGCTATGCAGCAAGGTCACCAAAGAGTAGTGGGGCTGGCACTGGATTTAGAATCACAAAGTCTGAATTGAAGTTTCAACCAGCTCTGCCACGGGCTAATTTTGTGACCCTGGGCAAGCAAGCTATCTCTTAAAATTCCTACATGCAAATAAAAACATTGAATATAATTCTAAAGTAAAAGCTCATAAGTAAACTCCTTAATACTACCACCCAGACCATCACCAACACCCATAGAGGCCCTTGGGAATTCATCTTTAATCTCATAGTCCTCTTTCTCTGTATTCTGTGCCACTCCACCCCCTCTTATCTGGAGAATTTTCTTTTATTTATTTTTTTGTGATTTATATTTTTTATTTTGCTTTTTGTTTTAGTTTTTGGCTGTGCCCCGCAGCTTGTGGGATCTTAATTTCCTGACCAGGAATAGCGTCTGAGCCACCTGCAGTGGAAGCACCAAGTCTTAACCACTGGATGGCCAGGAAAAGCCTCCTCCAGAATTTTAAATGGATCATTTCTTGAAACAGACTTTTTAATTTCTCATACATTTGTTAAGAAGATTGAATTAATCTTGTTTGTGGACAGTGCAATGTAAATGCTCATTATTATAATTACCTTGTTTTAAAATCTGCAATCAGTATGTGGCTACGGGCTGGAGATTAGACACCCACAGGCTGCTTTTTTGCTGCAAGATGCCCCGGTTTCAACATCAAGTGCATTTTATTTTCCTGCTCTGCGCTTATTGTCAGGGTGGCAACTTCCATAAATTTCAACTAATCTGTTCTGGATGAAGAGACTTGAGAAGTTGTATTTCTTAAAATTGTGAACTGCCTCTCAGTTCTGTCAAGGTGTCTTGCCTTGGAGTAGAGTGCATGAACTTCACTGCTTGCCTTTAAAGGTATTTCCTTCCACGTGCCAGAGGACTTTATTCCTCACATTTGGGCTGTGCGCTGAGGAACAGTAGCTCCCTATGTTGAATCATTCTTATGTTTTTACTCTATTTGCTCATGCAGTAAACCTTTATTGTGTGCCAAATACATTCCAGTTGGAAATAGAGAGTTTTGAGGTACCTTTTTTTTCTGTTTTTTTTTTTTTTTGTGGGGCAAGGGGGTACACAGACATGTCATCGAACACTTTGTTCTGTAAGAGTGGTGCCCAAATGCTCAGGGACAAGAGGAAGTGCAAGAACAAGAAGAATGAGTGGTCAAGGGTTGCTTCTCAGAAGAGGTGACATTGAGCTGGGTTCTGAAGGTAGAATAGGAACTGGCTCGGTGAAGATAGCTGGGAAGAGTGTTTGAGGCAGAGGAAATAGTAATAGAAAGGTGTAGTCCTGAAAGAGAACAGGTGCTATATGTGTATCCCAGCCTTCTTCACCTTAGCCTCATTTGATGCCTTCCTCCAGGATGTGGAAGACCTCAGGGTACTTCTTGGCACAGATGTTTCTTTCATGCTCTCATCAACTCACTTCAAGTCCAGTTACTCCAGCATCTGAGTTGCTCTCAGGTCTTCTTTTCATATCTATGGCGACCATTCTTCTCTGACTGGTATCCTACCTGGGCTTTTGGAAACCTCTCCTCACTGTTCTATTCAAGCCCTTTCTCGCCCCCAGAGGATCTGTTTTCCATCAGCCAGATTGAACTTTCTAACACAGCAAATCTGAGCACCATCCTGCTTAAACCCTTCAAGGGCTTCCTAGAGTCCTTAACATAAACTCCTAGCATCTGTACTCTGGCCTATGAGACCTTACGCAGCCAGCCTCTCTCTACCCCTCTGCATAACCTCCTGTGTCTCTCCCCTTGATCACTCACAACAGCCACACTGGCTGTTTTCTCTGACTCTTTTCAAGATTTTCTCTTTATTTGGTTTTCTATCATGTGGTGGTTTCCAGCTCCTCAAAACCTTCCAGTTCCTTCCTTTCTCAGGGCCTGAGCAAATACTGTCTTCTCTTCTCTCATTTGCTGTCTGGCCAATTCACATGTATCTTTTTGGTCTTAGCTTTAATTCCAATTTCCTCAAAGAAGATTCTTCAGATTCTCCAGTATTTAAACATTTCTTCTCTTTGTGAAATCCTGTTTTTTTCCTCGTTTTGGACATACCAGAGTTTATAAATTAAGCATCTACATGGTGTTTGTTTGTGCCTTTCACCACACTCAAGGCTTCAAGAAGGTAAGGAGTATATTTCATTTACCATTCTCTTCTCATTGTTTATCAAAGGAAATGGCAACCCAATAAAGTATTCTTGCCTGAAAAATTTTATGGACAGAGGAGCCTGGTGGGCTATAGTCCATGGAGTCACAAAGAGTCATACACAACTGAGCATGCATGAATGCACTCATTGTCTATCACGGTGTGTAGCAGGTAGTAGGTCTTAATATGTGTAGGTTGGATGAATGGATAAAGGGGATGGGCACCACCAGGGGAAACACATATATCTGGGTTAGAATAGTCAGGGAAGACTTGTGCTTTTTTTAATTTTTCTTGATGCATAGCAAATGGATACACATATAGCACCTTAAAAAAAACATAAATTTATTATCTCACAGTTTTGTGGGTCAGGAATTCAGGCATAGCTCAGATGAAACCTCTGCTCAGGTTCCATCAGGCTGCAATCAAGTGCTGACCATACTGTGGTTCTCAGCTGGAGCGTGGGGTCCCCTTTCAAGCTCCTTTTGGATTTTGGCAGAATTCAGTTACTTGTGGTTGCGGGACTGAGTCCCTCAGTATTATATACTGCCCTTCTCCAGAGGCAGCTATGTTTACTTTCTTCCTTGGCACTGGCAGGATCATGTCTCTGAGCTTCATTTTCTTTTCCCTTTCCCTTTAGAAACAGATTCAGATTTATGAGAAAGTCACAAAATTACACAGATAATTCCCCACCTATCCCACACCTATTTTCTCCTGTCATTAACGTCTTACCTTTAGCATCATTGATGAACCAATACTGATACGTTATCATGAACTGAAATCCTTATTTTATTCAAATTTCCTCATGTTTTTTCTAATATCCTCTTTTGTCTGGGTTCCCATTCAGGATATCACATTCCCTGTATTATCTGCAACACACCTTCACATATAATCTACGTCTGGTTTCAGATAATACTACACCACTTCACAGGTCCCACAGGTATCTCGTAGTGCTGCTAAGTCACTTCAGTCGTGTCTGACTCTGTGCGACCCCACAGACGAGTAGTCCCAACTTCTCATTCTCATCCATTGTGATATTACTGTTATTTATTTCAACTATCCATATGATATAATTATGGAATACTTTGTTACCATTATTGCTTTAAAATGTTATATTTCAAATTGATTAAAAATTAGGAAAGTAAGAGATTTTATTTTACCTTCATTTGTTCCTCCTCCAATATTCTTCATTTTTAAAATGCACATCCAAGTTTCTGATCCAGGTAATTTTCCTTCTGCCTAAACAACTTCTTTTAACATTTATTGTAGGGCAGGTCTTTTGGGCAATGAAATTCCTCCAATGTTGCGCAAGAAGTCTTTATTTCTTCTTCACTTTTGGAGAATAATTTTGCTGGATATAAATTTCTAGGCTGATAGTATTTTTTTTTTCAACATTTAAAGATTTCACTACACTATCTTCTCTCTTATATGGTTTCTGAAGCAACGAGCCTTGTAATTCATTGTTATTCTCCTATAGGTAAGGTGCATTTTTCTTTTGGCTTCTTTTAAGATTTTTTCTTTGTCTTTTTGAGGTTTGACTATGAATGCCTTAATGTTTTTGTTTTCATTTATCCTCACTGGTTTTCTCTGGACCTGTGGTTTACTGTTGTTATTCATTTTGAAAAGTTCTCAACTATTATTGCTTCAAATATTTCTTTTGTCTCACTCTCTCTTCTTAAAGTATTTCTGTCATGTGTATGTTACACCTTTTGATGTTGTCCCACAATTCTTGGATGTTCTATTTTTTTCTTTCTTTTTTTACCTTTGTATGCATTTTATTTTGAGATGTTTCTTTTAATTGTTTTCAAGCTCACTGATTCTTTCCTCGCCTGTGTTGAGTCTACTGATGAACCCTTGGAAGAAATTTTTGATTTCTATTTCTGCATTTGATTTTTAGCATCATTTGATAGTTTCTTAGAGTTTCTACCTCTTTTCATTAGTCTTCTATTTTTTTTGATGTTGTCTACTTTTTCCATTAGATCCCTTAATATACTAATCATAGCTATTTAAAATTCTTTGACAGATAATTCTGACATTTGTGTCATATATGAGTCTAGTTCTGGTGATTGCTTTGTCTCCTTAGATGTTTTTTTTCCTTGCCTTTTGACCTACTTTATAATTATTATTGAAAGCCAGATGTGTTGTATTAGGCAATAGGGGCCAGCTCCCCAGCGTAAGTAGACCTTTAGTGTAAGGGTTTATGTTAATCTGGGAAGAAGTTGGACTCTGTTTGACGTTTACTTAGCTATGGGTGCCGGTGGCTTCAGATTCATTAGTGTCCTTATCTGTGTCTCTCTTCTTGACTTGGATCTTCCTTAAGTGCTCCTTCTCAGAGCCTGTGTCTTGCAGCTCTTTTAACTGTGACCTGCTAAGTTATTTTTATTACAATCCTGTTGATGCAGTGGTAAGGTAAGAAGGAGGAGGAACATTCTATAACCTTCCCATTAAATCTCAGTCTTTTGTTGCGCTTGTGTTTTGAGGCTGTGATCCTCACAAATATTTCTCCAGGGATAGAGTTTTTTGTTTGTTTGTTTCCTGTTTTATCCTCTTTTCTCTGGCTACAGTGTTTCCTATCTATTTCCTTGAATCCCTTACCCATGTTGACTGTCTGTTTCCTCCCCTTTGGTGAAACAGAAATATTGAAGGGGGTTAGAGTGGAAGAATTTGCTTCCCTCAAGCTGGATGGCTCTGGCAAAGCTCTTCTGTAGACTAGCCCTTTGTAATGGAGAAAGCACTGGTATATTTCCAAGTGATTACTCTTCCTCTCATACTGCTGAGCCAGGAAAGCATATTTCTTGAACCTTCACCATGTAAACCTAGTAGAATTCCTGGAGGTAAAGTTCATAAGTGCAGGAGTCTTCCTAAGCCTGCTGTCCTCACGTGTTTCTCACTCACATGCTAGAACACGCTGAGCCCCCAGCAATTTGTCAAAATTGCCCTTTGATTTTTCCTATCAGTTTATGACCCCAGATGTTTCTGCTCCAGGTAAGATGATCTCAGCTATTTCTCTCTGGACAAGACTTCTTCTTCATCTTCAGTTATCTCAAGGGTCCAAAAAATTTATTGATTTTTCAGATTGTTCCATTTTTTGTTGGTGTGAGGATAGGAGTGATAATTTTTAAGCTCTTCATATGTCCAATTTGAAATAGATAGCCCCAAATTAACTTTTTTTGATACCTGATTAAGTCAAGCCCACTGTTGATAAATTTCTTGATTACTGTAATGCCAGGAGATAAATTCCATCATATTCATACATGCCATCCACATTCAAGGAGAGATTACACAAGATGAGTATACCAGGGGGTGGGAGTCTTGGGGATGATCTTAGAATTCTGCCTGCTCTAGCTTACCAGAGTGGTGACACTTGAATTTAGTTCCAAAAGACAGTGAAGTGAACTGACCTAAAAGTTGAGATGAGCAGGCAAGGCAGAAGGAAGAGCATGTGCAAAGAGGAAAGAGCAAAGAGGATAGAGAAAAGAAAATGCTCTTGGATCTCAAGATCCAAATGTGATGTCCAAACTCATTACGTTGTATACATTAAATATGTGCAGATTTTTGTGTATGAATTACACCTTAATAAAGCTTTAAAAATGGGCTTCTCTGGGAGCTCAGATGGTAGAATCTGCCTGTAATGCAGGAAACCTGGGTTCAGTCCTTGGGTTGCAAGTTCCTCTGGAGGAGGGAATGGCTACCCATTCCAGTATTCTTGCCTGGAGAATTCCATGGACAGAGGAGCCTGGAGGGCTAGAGTCTATGGGGTTTTGCAAAGAGTCGGACACGAATGAGCAACTAACACACACAAAGCTTAAGAAAACCTAGACTCTGATTTCTTCACATTGGGATAGTATCTTAGAGTTTTGATTGGAGAGATTTTCTCAGGAACTCACTCTGAGGACACAAGTAGCTAGTCAGCAAGAACTAAAAATAAAGAACTCTATCTATTGACCAGGAAAATCTTGAATTACAGGTTTCGAATGTCCAGATGTCTAGATCACCTGAGGCAATGCTCCTGGTGAGCACTTGCCTTGCATTTGGGGTGGTTGGGCTGATGGATATGTTCCTTCTAGAAATTCTGCCATCTCAACTTCAATGAACTAAAGCTTTAATGAACAAGATCTTTTCACAGAAATGTTGTGCCTCTACAATTTAGTCTTGTTAAGCAAACCTTTTCTGGATTTCACACACCGCCCCCCCCCCCGCCCCGCCACCGCCCCAAAACAAAAAAACTTAAAATAAAACGCAACAGTAACAAGATCCTTCCCCTCTTTTTTCAATTTGGGGAAAGAAGTTGGGGTATAGATTGTTTCCCTTTTGTAATTATATAGATCTCATCCTTTGCTTGGACTGTCATTTTAGTGGACATTTTTATCGAAGATGTTTACATTCCTGTAACACATTGGGAACAAATGAAGCAGCCATTCTGCAGGGAATTGGTATGGACGGTTGCCATGGAAACTGTGTGAAGTCACAGAAAGTAGATTATCTCATAATACATTACGCAGTGTCGGAAAAAGGCAGCCCGATTAGAGAACAAATTACCAATTAATGAGCGACAATGCCAGGCCAGAGAATAGGAACAAAATAGAAGGCCACCTCAGAAAGGTCTTGTTCAAGTTAATTTATTGCTTACTTTGCTCTACTCAAACCAATTATTCTGATTGCTTTCCACCCATATACATCCATTTTAACTAGTTCAAACTTCTACATGAGGAAAATCCAGAAAAATGGAATTTGACATTTTGGAGAAATGTTTAAGATTAAAAAAAACACACACAACTTTTGCTTAGTTGACGAGGTTTTTAAACTAAATTTTTTGATCTTTTTAGTCTGAACGTCTTTGGAAGGCAATAGGCTTAACAATTAAGGGTATCGGTCCTAGCATCAAACTCCTTGGGTGTAAATTCTGGCTTTACCTCTTTAGATTTTTGGCCTCACAGAAATGACTTTACTTCTCCAAGCCTCAATTTCCTCATCTATAAAATGGGAATAATAATAGATTCTGTCCCTGCAATAGACATTTCTACCTCATGGGTTTGCTTTGAGGATTAAATGAAGTAATCCACGCTAAAAAGCTCAGCACAGTGCCTGCTCATATTAAGTCTCCAATATGTGGTTAGCAGGGTTTGATGAAAATTCCTAGATTTTCTGGCAAAGAAATTAAAAAAAGCTTAGACTGTGAGAAAAAAAAAAAAAAAAAGAAAATCTGTGCTTTTTGCAAAGTCTAACTTGAACTAGCATCAAAATCACCTGTAAATCTTCATCAAACTGTAGATTTTAGGTCCCTCCCCTGCATCTACCGAGTCAGTATCTCCTCTTATGAGGTCCAGACATGTACATTTTATTTTTATTTTTTGACTATGCAGTGCATCAGGTGGGATCTTAGTTCCCCGACCAGAGATTGAACCCATGCCCCTGCATTGGAAGAGCACTGTCTTAACCATTGGATAGAAAAGGAAGTCCTGGACATGTACATTTTAAGTAACCCTCCTAAGTGAGTCTGATTCATTTCATCAAGACTAAGAATCACTTTTGCCCATTGGAATGCATTTTCCTAAACCCCAGTTTCTGAGTTTGATTAGCACATGTGCGTGGGGTGATGCAACAGAGATGGAAATGTTAACAGGCATCTTGGGCGGCTCCAATGCAGGTGGCAGAACAACCACACTTGGACAAACTCTGCCCTTCAGAGTTTTTCCGGGTGTCACCCCAATTCAAACCTCACCTCCCCACTTGGAAGGAGGAGCTCTTATAAAGTTGCCAATTGTCTATGAAGATGGAGTGGAATTTTCTGTGGAAGAAACAAAGAGTTTCATGCAAGACCTGCTTTCTCATGGCAAGCTGCTGTTTTGTCTCTCCCATAACCCAACTGCTTCCTTTTGGGGGGCTCCTCTTCCCTTACATCTGGATCCCTCAGAAACCAGACTAGAGTCCTGGGCTGGAAGCCTCCCACATGTGTCTTAGGCCACTTCTGCTCTGGATGAGGAAATAAAGATTGCTTTTCCATCTGTTTCCCATGTTTCTCTAAGAATTTATAGGGTTTAGGAAGTTAGGAAGTGGTGTCATGGTTTAGGGTTTCCCAGGTAGTACTAGTGGTAAAGAACACACCTGCCATTGCAAGTAGATATAGAGAGATGCAGGTTTGATCCCTGAGTTGGGAAGATCCCCTAGAGGAGGGCATGGCAACCTACTCCGGTATTCTTGCCTGGAGAATCCCATGGACAGAGGAGCCTGGTGAGTTACTGTCTATAGGGTTGCAAAGTGTTGTACATGACTGAAGTGACTTAGCATGCATGCCACATACTTGACAACCATAGATTTTGCTCTAAAACTCCATCCAGGGACTTCCCTGGTGGTCTAGTGGCTAAGACTCTGTGCTCCCAATGCAGGAGCCCCGGGTTCGATCCCCAGTCAGGGAACTAGAACCCGCATGCCACAACTGAAGATCCCACATACTGCAACTAAGAGCCGGTGCAGCCAAATAAAAATTAAAAACAAACAAACAAACAAACAAAAAAACTCCATCCATACATCAGTTGTTTAGAAGATGTTTTAAGTGATTTTAGGGAAACCCACAAAGACATATTAAGTTCACGTGTAGTTTCAGCTAAATTACGAGTTCCAGAGGTTCTCTCCAATCACTGGCTTCTGTGCATGCTGAGTTCTCAGGGTAATACTTAGCTGAGTCTTGAAGCTAGGATTGGATAACATGGGTGAAAACCCTAACTGCAGTAGCCAGAGAGTTTATCAATAAACTGGTTATTGCTATAAAAGAACGCTAATAAACTAGGCATTGCCTTCCTGTAAGCTTCAAACTTCTTTCTAGGTCTACTTTAAAGCAGACCCTCCAATTCCCCCTCTTTGTTCAGTCACCCACCAGATGATTGGATCCTGGAGAAGTAAAGGAGTTTTGGAGAGATGGAATAGAGAAAGAAAAGAATAGAAAAAGATATGAAAGATGTGTGTATGTGTGTGTACTTGCATTATCAAACATTAAGGAAAGAATTTTTAATTTATTTTTATCTTTTCCATATACAGATAGAAAATATGGTGGATGATGGAATCTTGTCTTACATCTCTTCCTTCTAAGACCTCATGAAAAAAGCAAATTTTAGGGTCACCTGGTCCCTGTCTAAGGATTTTTCAACTGTGTGCATGCATGCATTTAGATGCTTTGAGCATATAATTCAGGAAGACCTATGTCTCTACTCTAAAGCCTTTATTTATTTATTTGCACATGCCATGTTTAATTCCAAGGTGCTTAAGGCATTTGCAAATATTAAATGAAGTGTTAATCCTCTCCATGTCTCTATAAAGCAGTGAAAAAAGTCTTTTATTATAAAACATTATGAACTAGATCTGAAAAATAGACTTAACAGGAATAGGAATGGTCAAGGGGGGGTGAGAAGACAAAGAAGATGCAATACGAAGAAGAGACCTCAATGAAAAATCTTCTGTAGTTCCAAACCAAGCAGGGAAGCCTGTGTCAAATTTTCCCTGCAGTTGGATCCCAAGTCAACTGTCCAGCATTCCATAAGGTGATTCTGTATGTTTGTTGCTAGTTTTGTTATTTATCATCTTAGTTGATAGAAAATTTTGAGTAAGGCACTTGCTTGCTTGAAAACTACGTTTCCTTCTCTGTAAAATGGAGACAACAGCAGCATTTACCTAAGATATTTATGGAGGAGAACCCTTGTGATGTGTGATCTTTATAATCATCATCATTATCAGCATCTTCATTATCATCATCTGTGATCATCAAACAAATCTCTCTCTTGGTCACTGGTGGTTAAGGGGTGATTTTGCCTCAGCCAAAGCTGTGTGTGGAAATTTCCCATGGTAGACTCATTGCAGAAATGCCCCCAGTTTTCTACCCCTCCCTATTCTGTGTCCTTAGTAGTGTGACTTGTCGGCTCCTCCTGTTTCTCTTTCCTTACCTCCTGAATTTGGACCGGTTGTACAACTTGCCTTGGCTAACTGTATATAGAAGAAATGATATTGTTCCACTTTTGAGCTCAGACCTCAAGTGGCCTCACATGCTTCTGTTTACTCTCTTGGAAACTTGCCTTGTTACCACGAGAACCAGACCAGACCAGCATGCTAGATGAGGACACGTGGTCCGGGAGTCCTCATTGCCCAGCTGACAGTTGTCCTCTCTTGGTCAGTCCTCAGTGGCTTGCCAGATGAACACAGACACGTGAAAGAGGTGATGCCCGGCTCAGATCAGCAGAACCACCCACCTCACCTGTAAATCTGTGAGCAGTAAATCATGATGTGGTTTTAAGTCAGGATGTTTCCAGAATGGTTTGCTGTTCAGCAACAGGTAACTGCTACGCCTCCCTTTCCGGGTTTACCCTTTGTTGATTTTGCCAGAATGCTTCTTTTCTAACTTGTAAGGATTAATCCATTTTGTGAATTTATTTATTAATGGCTAACTCTGACTCCATTCAATGAGGGGAAATAAATCAAAGTTCTAGTCACCAAAGGCAACAATCTAGTTGAGTAGGTAAGCCTATAATGAATGGTGAAAATTGTCAAGACTATAAGAGAATTATCAATAAAAATGGCCTTCTGAGAAGAGGCAAATTCTAGTTTGAGGTTGGAGCAGAATGGGAGAACTGGGGGAAGTCACATAAAGAAATTCTTCCAGTGTCTCTTCCGTCATATCTGTCCTTCCGTCTTCACTTCTTTTTTTTTTTTTTTTTTAATTTTTTTATTAGTTGGAGGCTAATTACTTCACAACATTTCAGTGGGTTTTGTCATACATTGATTTGATTTATTTTCTTTTTTCTAATCTTGACTCCACTTCAATCCATTCTTCTGTCAGATGATTTTCTCTGAAATGCAAGTCTGGCTATATTATTCCCCTACTTTAAATCCTTTGGTGGACATACATTTGTCATCTGGAGAGGACTCTAAGGAGGAAGAAAGTGGGCTGAAGTCACTGTTGGAAGAGCAGGTTAGGGTGAGATGCTGACAACTCCTGAGTGAGCTGGAACTTGCATGCTGGCACCTTCAGTATCTGTTCCTAGCCAGATTATCTAAACATTGATGAGTGTCTCCACTCTGATCTTGCCAAGACTTGGGCCTTTGGGCATGGAATTTGTCAGAGCAAAGAGAAAGAGAACAGCGTACAGACATCCTAATGGAGATTTCCTAGGGCTATGATTTAAATTGGCTTTTGTTCCCTCAGCAAACACTGAAGGACAGAGAGGCAAGAGGGGCCAATAGTTACTGGTTGGGAAATAAGGAACGGGATTTGCAAGGGATAGGCCACACCCAGTTAGTTGAGACTAGGGAGCAACCAGGGCTTAAGTGCAAAAAAATTTAAATCCTGCGTAAGCTGGCTTTGTAAGCTTGCTAATAGAATTTGTGCAATGCCCGAGACAGAGGGTCAGTGAAGAAAAGGAGACATGTCAAGATAATTTTTTCAACAGTTTTTTTTCTTAAATCCCCTACCTTCTTTACCTTTCTGAACACTAAACTGAGTTTTCAACCAGCCTGATTTGGGTGACAAAATAAACAGTGTTTATGGTAGAAGGGATTTAGGGGTTAAAAACACAAATTTTTTTAGATATTATATGTACCTGGATTTAAATAATTGATTCACCATTTGCTTCCCATATAACCTCAGGCAAGTTACTTAATTTCCATGACAGCTCAACCCCATCTAGTCCTGTGGACAGCAGCCATAGGGGCAGGCAATGCATAGACCTCCTGGCTGTACACGCTGCCTGGACTCTTCATCCTCTCATCTGAAAATGGGGACAATACTTTCCTCCTGGGGATCTTGGGAGAGTTAAGTAGGTTACTGTGCATAAATTGCTTAGTTTGGAAGCTGACGCGAAATAGGCACGCAATAACGATTGGTTATTAATATGACTATGTGCCAGGGATTTTAGAAGATTATTGAGTTTAAATCCCCATAGCCATCCGATGAAGCAGAACTTTCCCAAGTTACCATAGCTAGTAACTGAAACATCTTGGATTTAATTTAGGCAGTTTAACTCCAGAGACTCTGATCTTAACTAGTATACTTCAAATTTCATGTGCATTTTTATTCTTCTCTTTCTCCTTCACTGTCTATTATCTGGCTATCTATCATCTATTTATCTATCTTCATCACCATCATCATATCCATTATTTATCTGTCTACCATTCTCTATCAATCATCTTCCTACTGTCTACATACTCTATATTCATATTTGTGTACATATAGTTAGCCCAGTAATACTGAGAAGAAAACAAGAGGCTCAGAGAACTTAGCAGACCCCAGATGCAGAGCTGACTTTCTAGTCTAAACTACCTGACTTGAAAACTTGTGCTGTTTTTTTAAAAACTAATTAAGATTATGAATAAAGTAGTCAGCAAGTCTTTTTCAGTACAGTCATTTAAAATTTTCCTGTGAAGAAAGAAAAAATAAAAAAATGTCAACTATCTCCCTCAACTATTTGTGCTCCTAGCAAATAAGAAAGCAGATTTCAATATGAGGTACTGGAGCTGACATTTTGGGGATAGAGAATATGTACTTTTAGGAATCAGGACGGTACACATATCACTCACACACCATCAAAGGCTTTGTAGCCTTCATGTCTGGCTGTATTGTTTGTCCAAGCACAACCACAAATACTACTGTTTTCAAGGTAACAAGCTAGCATAGAGACAAGCAGCTCCCAGAAAAAGTGTGACGTGCTCTGCACATTTGTACATAGAGACATGGATACAATTGTCTCCAGTAGTAGAGGAGAGTTGGCAGTGTCCCGGGTCCAAAACAGCAGGCAATTCTCAAATCATAACGCTTGAGCTTGGGAATGCATGGAACTGACTGGGATAATTTTGCATCTGATTAACTTTCCTAATTAGGCTTCCCATAAATCAGCATGGTTTAGGTGGTCTAAAGCACCTATGATCTTTAGCATTTATCCCAGACTATATAAGTCCATTTTTAGTTGTACCCAATAAATTGGGGAGATGACTCCTGGTTGGCACCATTTCCTACCTTCATGTCAGTTAGTCCAATTCATTGCCTTCTGAAAGTCCCCGGCTTCAGTGCTACTCTCAGCAGATGACCTTATTCCAACCCCACCAAGAAAAATGGAGATGTGCTGCCCTGATGTCTCTCAACTTCTCTCACACTCATCTCTAAAAAAGAATAACTAACAAACTCATGTCAGAGCTTTCCTGGAAGCTCCCCATTTCAATTATTCTGTTTTGTTTGTTTCCAGTAAACTTTAGAAATACCTGGAAATGACAATATATTTAAATCCAAAGTAAATCTCCCTCGATTGCCTCTCTTTGATCTCAAGTGACCCAAATTGCTCTGTGTTCAGATATTTGGTTAAAAAATATGAGCCCTTGCTCAAGTTTACTCCTTTCCTTCCTGCATACAGAAAGAAGTGCTCCTCTTTCCTTTCCAAATAAATCTTTGTCGTGTGTCTTGGATCCAGTTCCCTTCTAGGAGACAATTGCTATTGCTTTCCCCCACTCTTGACTTTCAAGCTCTTCTTTTCCACTGGCTTCTTCTGGTAACCTTCAATGTACTTTGAGGTTTGTGCAAAATACATACAAAATTCAAACCAAAATAAAAGCCAAGACAAAACAAACTAAACATTTCCCAGAATTCAGCCTTCTCCTCAAGCTGCTCCCTGATTTATTTTTCTCTTCAATTACTATTATTATCTTTATCTTTCCCTCATTAACCATCCTGCAGCAGTCTTGTTCTTGCTCTGACTCTCTTTCCATTGAAAGCACACTTTGTAAGGAGACCAAAAGACTCCATCAAAACACTTACTGTTATTTTTCGATGTCTCTCTTCTCCCACTGGCCTGTTCTTTGAAATCTAAGAGCCTTATCAGTACTGTGTTCTAAAGAATTCCCTGGCTGTCCAGTGGTGAGGACTCCCCACTTCCACTGTAGGGTGCCCAAGTTGGATCTCTGGTTAGAAAACTAAGACCCCACAGCCATGTGGCAAGGCCAAAAAATAAAAAAAAGATTAAAAAGCACTGTGCTCTAGCACCCAACAGAGGGTCTAGCACATTGTAACTTCTTAGCTAGCATTTATATTAAACTGATAAGAAGAAAGACTACACTTAGTCTTAGCCAAAAGACAGAGAAGGGATCAACTAACTTGTCTAGAGTGAATGAGCTCAGCTCAATCCAATGGACGTTTCCACTGTCACTCTCACAGTCTTCTCGGATGCCTTTGATGTTGCTGACTGGTCATCCTTCTTGAAATGCTCTCATACCTTGGGTTCTAGAATGCATCTTTTTTTTTCCTATTCTCACCTAAACCTGCTCCTAGAAGGAATGGGTTAGGTGTTGTTCATTCTTATATCCCAGTGTCTTACACAGAGTCATAGTAAACTGAACAGGGTAGAGTGGGTGAATCATACTATGTATGTAAGGATTTTCTGTATTCTGCTTTTATTCCAAGGAAGGCATTACCTAAATAGGTTTTTAATTCTCAGAAATCTCAGATCTTTCCAGTATGTGATAGCTTAAACTCTGCCCTATTTATATCCATGGATCATAAGACATTTACTGCTAATAAGCACGGAATACTCTCTTTGTATTTAACCTTTAAATTTTTTTTCTGAAATAGGTAGCATAAAGAAGTTTTAAATCTAATTTCAACCAAGAGATCTAATGGAAGGTCAAATGTGCCTGATCTCTTTGCAAGAAGAAGCAATAAACGTGGCCAACACTACCTATAAGATGAGTGGTTAATATGAAATTAAAAACTAGACTTATGGCTCCAAGACTATGAAATTGATTGATTATAAAAACTGCCTCAATTCTTTATTTCCTCCTGTATGCTTGCCCTTTGCAGTATGATTTTTCAGGGACACCCCTTCAGCCCCTTAAATCTTGACTGGATTTATGACCTTCTTTATCCAATTGAATGTGGTGGCAGTGACTATACTCCAATTTCCAATTTCAGGCTAGGGCTCAAGAGGTCTGGCAGGTTTCCACTTATCCTCTTAGAACTCACTATCTCCATGTGAACAAAGCCGGGATACTCCATTGAATAAGGAGAGAGCATATAAGACAGACACGAATCAGTGCAGTGGATATCACTAACTCACCGCTCCCCAATGACTGGCCAACTGACTATTAGACATGTGTCAGCCTAGTCAGGCTCAACCCAGTCCAGCATCACCACAAGGGACCCACAGGTCTATGAGCTAAATAAGTGATTGCCATTGTAAGATACTGTATTTTGGGATGGTTAGCATATCCAGGAAGAAGGCAATGGCAACCCACTCCAGGACTCTTGCCTGGAAAATCCCATGGATGGAGGAGCCTGGTAGGCTGCAGTCTGTGGGGTTGCTAAGAGTCAGACACAACTGAGCGACTTCACTTTCACTTTTCACTTTCATGCATTGGAGAAGGAAATGGCAACCCACTCCAGTGTTCTTGCCTGGAGAGTCCCAGGGATGGCAGAGCCTGGTGGGCTGCCGTCTATGGGGTCGCAGAGAGTCGGACACAACTGAAGCGACTTAGCAGCAGCAGCAGCATATCCAGACAAAAGAAAAGACTGAGTCAAAAATGTCTGATTGGTGTGTCCAACTATCTTAATGATGCAATGACTGCTGTCTGACTGAGCTAATTGTTTATCTTAATTGATTTTTTAAAAATAGCTTTATTGAGATATAATTTATATTCCATCTAACTCATCTAAATGTATAATTTAATCTTTTCAGCATATCCAGAGTTGTGTGCTGTGCTGTGCTTAGTCGCTGACTCTTTGCCACCCCATGGACTGTAGCCCACCAGGCTCCTCTGTCCATGGGGATTCTCCAGTTAAGAATACTGGAGTGGGTTGCCATGCCCTCCTCCAGGGGAATCTTCCCAATCTAGGGATCGATCTCAGGTCTCCCACACTGCAGGCAGATTATTTACTGACTGAGCCACCAGGGAAGCCCAGGAATACTCGAGGGGGGGGCCGAGCCCTTCTCCAGGGGAACTTCCCGGCCCAGGAACTGAACTGGGGTCTCCTATATTGCAGGAGGATTCCTTACCACCTGAGCTACCAGGGAAGCCCTCAAAGTTGTGTAATCGTCACCAAATCAATTTTAGGACATTTGTATAGCCCCTCAAAGAAATCCTGTACCTACTAGCAGTCATTCTCAAATTCCCATCATTCCTTCCCTTGAGCCCTAAGCAACCACTAAGCTACATCTATTAGCATAACTTTGCCTGTTATGGAAATATCATAGGAATGAAGCATGTATTATGTGATCTTTGGATTCTTTCACTTGGTGTGTTTTCAAGGAAAACATGGAAAGACCTTCCCGTGGTGTAGCATCTGTCAGTACTTCATTTCTTTTTATTATCAAATAATATTTCATTATGTGAATATACTACATCTTATTTATCCACTCATCAGTTGAGGGATATTTGGATTGTTTCTGCTATCATAATTAGTGCTGCTGTAACCCTTTGCCTATGAATTCTGAATGGACATATGCTTTCTTTCTTTTCTTTTTTTTTTTTAGTATTTATTTATTTAGGTGCTCTGGGTCCTAGTTGCAGTGCATGGGGTCTTCAGTCTTCACTACAGCATGTGGGATCTTCAGCGGTGGCATGTGACTTTTTGGTTGTGGTATGTGGGATCTAGTTCCCTAACCAGGATTGAACCCGGCCCCCTGCATCGGGAGCTTGGAATCTTAGCCACTGGACCACCAGAGAAGTCCCTGGATATATGCTTTCATTTCTTTTATGTATGTAACTAGGAGTGGAGTTGTTTGGTCACATTGTGACCTGATGTTTAATCTTTTGAAGAACTGCCTGACTGTTTTCCACAGTAGCTGTGCCATTTTCCATGCCCACCAGCAGTGTATGAGGGCTCAAATTTCTCCACATGTTGTCAACACTTGTTATCATCTACCTTCTTATTATAGCCATCCTAATGGGTATGAAGTGATATCTTATTGTGGTTTTAATTTGCAATTCCCTAATTGCTAATGGTGTTGAGACCTTTCCATGTGTTTATTGTGTCCATTTGTATACATTCTCTGGAGAGATATCTATTCAGATCCTTTGCCCTCTTTCAATTGTGTTGGTCTTTTTACTTTCGAGTAATATCTTAATTAATATTTTCCAAGTGAAAAGGTAAAATTTCAGTTGAAATTCAATTACCCAGTATCTTTCAGTATACCTTGAATTAGTTTTGTGGTTCCCAGTATGACGGACCATCAGATACACTCGGGTATATTTCAAAAACAGAACATTTTGGGTCTTATCCTTGGAAATTCCAATTGAGGAGGGATAAGAAAAGTTTAAGAATTTGTATTTAAATCAAACTATGCAGGAGATACTACTAATCAGCCAAATTTAGAATCACATAAAATACATAAACATTGTTTTATGTATTCCTGGGAGAAGTAATGTTGAGAAATAAGGAGACTACTTAGATATTTCAGGTCAATATCAGGGAAAATATAGACTTCCAAATCTCTCACTTTATATATTGTTTTCAACACATAGGAAGGCTTAATAAACGCTGTGTTTGGATAGAAACAATGGGCAAAGGGTGTACAAGGTTTAGCTGTAGCACTTTATTAACTGCTTTTGAAAGGCATAGACTCTGTTTTCTGCAAAGTGTAACTCACAGGCCCCAGAAGATAAACTAACAAGAACTCAAAGGAAAAACAAGGACTTATTGTCCTCTGCTATGTTCAATAGCAGTTGTCCAAATAGACCCCTAGCTGGCAAATGTGAAGGGGAGCAAAGGAAAGAAGGTATCGAGTATTCTGTGGAGGAAACAGTAACACTAGATGGAAAGCAATGGAATGTTCTTGAGTATATAAAGTCAAGGCACCAACTAAACATCATCAGCTTCTACATTTCAGGTTGAAATTCTGAGATGAAGGCTCTGTCAGAGTCCCTACAGCCCTTGGTGGAGAAGAATTCCAACTTTTGGGCTGGGTTCCGTTACTTGCAAGCAATAAGCATGTTTATTATTTTCACTTTGCAAAACTTTTTTACAAAGATATTTGTAGCAAAGTTAATTATGTAGCCATTTCCTTCAAAAGCAGGCTTTAAATTTGTATATAAACTGTGGTTATAATCTGCTTAAACAAAGATAGGGAAAAAAAAAAAGCCTAAAAGGAAGTAGATCAAAAGTTTAACATTCTGTACATTCTCAGTTCCCCCAAATGAGAATACTTTTTTTTTTAATGAGCAAATTTCTCTTTTGAGGTAGGTAATACTTTTAGATTTAAGTGCACAGAATAAAAAACCAGGCTACCTGGGTTTAAAGTCTGACTCTGCTACTTACTATATGTGTGCAACTGGGAGAATTAGTGCCTCAGAGAGGAAACCATGTTGTCTGGGGAATCAGGAAAGACACCGAGCAGGAGTTTTCATCTGATACTTTAGGACCCCAAAAAAGCAATATGAAAAGCAGAGGAAGGAGTTACTGGAAGAAAAGGTGGCATGTGCAAAGATCCGGGGGTGAGAAGGGGCTTTTCATGACTGGCATTTTCTATGAGAAGAGGCTGCAGTAAATGGAGAAGAAGGAGCGTGGGAGGGTAACAACAACTCTTTATGGGAGGCAGGTGGGCGGTAGGAAGGAGTTTGAATTTTAGTCCAAGTAATCTTCTTTTTTAAACTTTTTATTTTGTATTGGGGTATAACCAGTTAGCATAGTCTCCTAATCTTTAAGATAAACATAATAGAAGGACAGTCCTTGTAGAAAATGGCCTGGCTGGGAATGAGTCAGAGTGGGATAAGGCTGGAAGTGGGGGATTAGTTAGAAAGCCACAGTGGGGGGCCGAGTAAGAGATGGTGGGATATGAGGCTGACGATGAGGATGGAGAAGATGAAAGGGTTTGGGACCCAGGGTTTTAATGGGGAACAAATTGGGGGTAAAGGGAAAAAAAATTAAATGTCTCCTGGGACTTCCCTGATGGTCCAGTAGTTAGGGCTCCACACTTCCACTGCAGGGAGCACAGGTTCGATCCCTAGTTGGGGAATGGAAATCCTACAATCCCTGCTAAACACAGCCTGAGCAGTAGGATGGGTGCCAGAGACACTGACTGAGATGAGAAAAGATAGTGAAAGGATGGAGAACTTCAGGGAAAATCCAGGCTTCCGTTATGAATGTGTCAGGCATAAAATGCCTGCAGTCTTATGACATTCCATGTAAATATAATTTATTACTATTCTCCCAGGAAGAGAGTCTTGATTAGAGGCATACTGGATTGAAAATTTCTTTCCAGCCCTTACATTCACCCTTTTAACTAGGAGAAAGCAATTGTATTAAATAAGATCGAATTATTAGACCCTAGTCAGGATTCCCAAATTCAATTAATAGAATGGGTTTTGGTAATGGAAAAGGTACTTTAGTATGGCAGATATTGGAAGAGATGTACTCTCCGGGTTGTGCCCTGAGAAAGGAAATAAAACAATGACACACACATCACAATCCTACAGGCAAGCCCTTGGCCAGGTCCTGAACTGGGGGCTTGGTTTCTTGTTGGCTGGATTCTGCTGGGTGGGGTTTCCTTACCTGTATAGTTGAGACAAGACACCGTTGAGGTTTGTGGTATGGATTACAGGAATTGATGTTCATCAAGTACACAGCTTGGCATATAAATGCTGGTTCCAACAAAGCAATCTCTTGCACTTAAAAGCACTTCATATTTTCAAAGTGCTTACATGCACAGTCTTAGAGCCTAGTCTAATTTTCTCAGAAATCAGAATAAAATGAAAGCATTTTTTTCTCTTCAAAGTAAGAAGACTTGAGAACACAGTTAATTAAATGATCTGAATTGACTTCATTTAGTACAGAATTAAGGTCTCTCAGCATGGGCTGGTATTCTTGACCATCACATTAGCCTTCACCGTCTCAGAATCTGATGATTCCAACACTTCACCACCCAGGCATCTGAATGGCCTTTCTGACCTTTTGCAGTGAAATCTCCCTGTTTACTTCATCAGTAATTAGTGACTGATCTCCCACTGTGGGTAGAGCTTTGTGCAGGGGGTGTTAACCTGCTCCCAACTCAGCCTGCATTTCACGGCAAGCTGGCTGCTGTCACTGCCCCAAGCTCTGGCTCTATTTCACCCTCTGCTGGATCCTCTCTGCCCTTCCTCCTGAACCATCAGGGCCAAAGTTGTTGGTCTCATCAGCCATTCACACCTTGTCTTACTCCTTGCCTTAGTCCATGCTTGCTAAACTCTTCTTGCTCCAAAAACAGATTCCCCCCTTTGCCTCCTTCTCAGTCACTCTATTTTTCCTTCTTAATTTATTTATCTCCTTATTTATTTATTTGGCTGTGCTGGGTCTTAGTTATGATGTGTGGGGGCTTCTCTCTAGTTGTGGAGCATGGGCTTATTTGCCCTATGGCATGTGGGATCTTAGTTCCCTGACCAGGGATGGAACCCGTGCCCCTTGCATTGGAAGACGGATTCTTAACCACTGGACCACCAGGGAAGCCCCGACTTTCCTCTTAATTTGAGGAACTGGAAGCCAATCTATGAGAGTTTCCTCAACCAGCTGTTTCCCCATTATTTATTTATTGACTTACTATCCATTCAATCATTCATCTGGTCATTCACTTATTCTCAATCATCCAGTTATTCATTAACTTGCATCACTCCCTTCATCCTTTCTTTCCTGCTCATTCTCTCCCTTGAGAAGGAGACACGCAGAGTCTATAGAGTTATGGTTATTCAAAGTGACAGGCAGATTGTTTGCAGCTGGTATTCTGGGTTGAGTTCTGTCATGTACTGAACATTTGTGTCCCCTCAAAAATTGTATGTTAAAACTTTGTCTCCACAGTGGGATAGTATTAGGAGGTAGAGACTTTGAGAGGTAAATAGGATTACATGAGGTTGAGGTCATGAGGGTGGAGTCCTCATGAATGCAGTTGGTGCCCTTATAAGAATCACAAGAGAGTTTGTTTCTTCTCTCTGCTCTCAGCCACGTGAGGTGACAGCAATAAGTTGGCAGTCTGCAGCCTGTAAGAGGGTTTTCACCAGAAGTCACCCATCCTGCCACCCTGATCTTGGACTTCCAACTTTCAGAGCGGTGAGAAGTAAACATTTTACATACCACCCAGTTGTGATCTTTGCTGTAGCAGCACAAGCTGACATAGCAACAAATCCCCAAGGGCTGAGGTTCACTCCTTCGGTGACTTCACTCCCTCCTCCCCCCACCCAACAAGTACAATCATTATGTGGAGTAGAGTTGATTAGGCCCCAATAATGGGGCCTCAGAAATCATCTTGTACACCCTGTCTCATCTCATAGATGAGAAGGTGGAGGCCAGCCCAGAAGGGTGAGCTGGCAGTGTGAGCCAGTGAACAGTACCTAATTCATGGGGTCAGGCATACAGGTATTAAATCTTCACTCTGCCAGTTCCTAACTGTGTGTCCATGGGCAAGTGATGTCTTCTCTCTGAGCCTCTTATTTAGAAATGGGATTACAGTACTTACCTTGAAGAGTTTTTGTGAAGATTCAAAACAGCACATAAGAAGAGTCTAGCTCATTCATTTACAAATAGTAGTCGTTCAATAAATGATGGCTGTTACTAGCTGAGACCCAAGCCCAGGAACCCCAGTTTTTAGCCTAGCCCTTTTCTATTATCCAGGGCTGACCCATACTCCTTCTATAATGTCTAGCTCTAAAGCTTTCTTTCCTGCAAAGCCTTCTTGTACCTCCCTTTCAGAGTTAATCTAATCTTTCTTTGTGGCTCATGGAGTTTTCCTTTAGACCCATTTGGGGCAGTCCTTTCCTTCTGTCTTATATTACAGGTATCTGTGTACCTCTCTATCTCCTCTCCTAGGTTGCATAGCATAAGGGCAGAGCAGTATCTAATGTATTTGTGTCTCTTTAGTGCAGTAATCTTCATATTCTAAAGAGGGAGGGTTGCACATCACCAGGTAGGCTTGTCAAAAATGCAAATTACACAGTCCAACCTCCAAAGATTTGGTTTCAATCAGACTGGTCCATGAATATGGAGTTTTAACAAATAACCTGTGTCATTCTAATGCAGGTGGATCACAGTGCTCTGGGAATTATAGCTCATCAACTTATTTTAGTGTTTGGCAGGTAGTAGGTGCTCCAGAATCATTAAGTAAATTTGATGAAGATGCACCATATTAATTATCTATTGCTACATAACAAACCACCACTAAACAGCAATGATTTGTTATTTTTACAATCCTGTGGGTTGGCACTCTGCATTCTGCTGCTGGGCCCACCTGGGTCCCTCATGAGTCTGCATTCAGCTGCAGCATCAGCTGGGATTAAGCCAACTGGCCAGCTGGGCCTCTTTCTCCATGGTGCCTTCCATCTTCAAAGAGGCTAAACCAAGCTTCCTCACATGGTGGCAGCAGCATTCCAAAAGAATTAGCCTCACTGCAGAAGCATTTATCAAGTCTCTGTCTGTGTTACATTTGCTGACATATTATTGGCCAAAGCTAGTCACATGACCAGAATCAATGTGGGAAGGGCACGCAAAGCTACAGCTGCTGGGAGCTACAGTTTATTGGTAGGGTTGCCAAATAAAATACAGAACAATCAGTTGTATTTGAATTTCAGATAGGTAAAGAATATATATACATATATATTATAAGTGGATTTTGTGCTATATTTGGGAAACACACTAAAATTTTTTCTTTGAAATGGCAACTCACCCCAGTATTCTTGGCTGGAAAATTCCACAGACAGAGGAGCCTGGTGGGCTATAGTCCATGGGGTCACAAAGTCGGACATGACTGAGCGACTGAGCACATGTCCTATGCACTATTTGGGACATACTTATACTAAAATGCTATTTTTTTGTTTATCTAAAATTAAAGTGTAACCAGTCACCCAATATTTTTATTGGCTAAATCTGGCATCTCTATATTGGAAACCATTAATGTAAGAATATATCACCTGCACTATTGTCTTTTTAAACTTTTACTATAAAATTGCTGCTTTGGGTTTTTCTGCCTCAGATACTTCCAAAAGTGGGTGTTTATTTCTTTGTTATACCCAGGTACTAAGAGCTGCTTGATGTTTTCTGGATTTTCTGAGGAGCCGTTTCCACTTAGCTCTGTTCTTCTCTTGTGTGGAATCTTCCCTGTTGAATACCTCCTCTTCTGGATCAGGTTTGTTTCTGGAGTCACCCATCTTCTCCATTTTTCCTGAAACAATTTTCCCCTGCTGGGCCCAGGCTTCCTTCTAGACACAGGCTCTTCCTCTTTTTTGCATCTGGATTCCTTGGTAGTTTAGTGAGGCTGATGGGCCCCCCCTCAGAGTAATGCTTTTAAATGCATAAAGTGAAACACAAGGGAGTACTAAGGAATTACATTGAAATTCAGCTATCAAAATATTGATGAAACAAATAAGCATCATAATTTAATGATGTTATGTACTTCTTTATTAACACATTAAATTTTAAGACCTAGAGGTCGGTCTCCTCCAATGTAGTAGGTGAGCATCAATAATATTTCAAGATACCTGCAACAACTCTAATATGATACAGAAATCCCTCGATTCTTTGGGTGACAAAGGCATTGAAAGAAATGCCAAGTATCAGAGGTTAGTAAAAATAAAGAGGAAAAATTTTTGCCACCCAGTTTTACAGACCCGTGAGTTCTGTCCACAGCTCCTTAAGGGGTCCCTGCTTCTAGAATAATCTGAAGTCGATCCTCTTTTTTTCCCTGGTGCTCTTCTGTCTCCTACAGCTGATGCATCTCATTTCACTTTGAAGCTACAAGTGATTAACTACAATTAAAAGCACTGCAAAGCAACTGTAAGTTAAGCAACTTAAATATTAAGACCTTTCTAAAAAATTAATGGTCACTATGGAGACATCATCTAAAGGATGGAGTGGAGTCTCTCACGATAATTCCTGTCTAGTTGGTCTCTACATATTCTTGGGACCGGGGTTTACCAGATTAAGCTCTCAAAATGAATTCAAACCATGATCTGTGATTTGGGCTTGTAATTACTGTTTGAACCAAATAGTTCTTCTCCCTGGTGATGGTTATTGATTATCATGTAGTTATTTACCCAACATCATTTCCTCAGTAAATGCCTCCCCTTCTCCATGGAGATAATGTCCCTGATTGAATGTCCTTCCTTAAGGGGTGATTGATTTGGACATTCCTAACCTCATCTATTGGAGAAGGAAATGGCAACCCACTCCAATGCTCTTGCCTGGAGATCCCATGGACAGGGGAGCCTGGCGGGCCATGGTCCATGGGGCCGCAGAGAGTCGGACACGACTGAAGTGACTGAGCAAGAGCAAGAGCAAACCTCATCTGCTCAGTGCTGCGCTTCTCTTGGCTTCAGGATGCCACCCTCTCCTGCTTCACTTCTGCCTCACTAGCTTGGTCCTTCTCCTCTGATGGCTTGTTATCCTCTCTGATTGCAAAATAAATAAATAAATAAATAAAATAAAAAAGGGCCCCTGGGCTCAGTCCAGGGTCCTTTTCTTGTGTGTGCTCTTTCCTTGAGTAATCACATCCAGCCTAAACCTTTATTATCTTTAAAGTTTTTTTTTTCCACTTGGTTTTGTTTTGTTTTTAACTTTTTATTTTATACTGGAGTATAGCCGATTAACAATGTTGTAATAGTTTCAGGTGGACAGCAAAGGGCGTCAGCAATACATATATAGGTATCCATTCTCCCCTAATCTCCCCTCCCATCCAGGCTGCCCCATAACATTGAGCAGAGTTCCCTGTACTATACTATAGGTCCTTGTGGGTTGTACCTGTACATTCCGAACACCCTAACCATCCCTTACCCTCCTCCTTCCTCCTGGCATCCCATAAATTCATTTTCTAAGTCTGTGAGTCTGTTTCTGTTCTGTGACTAAGTTCATTTGTGTTACTTCTTTTTAGATTCCACATATAAACAGTGCAGACCTTTATAAACCATGTATTTTGTGATAATGCTAAAATTGTCATCTCTGGACCTGACCTTCCTTGGCTTCACATCCCCATATCCATTATCCATTATTTCACACATCTAATTCAGCATTGTATGCACATCTCAAGTGTGACTTGGGCCAAGTTTGACACTTTTATTCTTCAACTCTTTCTTCTAGAACTTTTCATCTCAGTGATGTTGGCATGACCCACCCTCAAGCTCAAGGAAAACAACTAGAAGTCATTCTGTTTCTTTATTTCCTGTAACCCCTTGCAATGGCAAGTCCTGTTGGCTAACTCTCCCCCTCCCCAATCTGACCACAGCTCAACCATCTCTCCTGCCATTACCTCTGCAGAGGCTCCATCATCTTTCATGTCTCCATCTACCTAGGTCTCAGCAATAGCTTCCTGATCAATTCTCCTTCTCTTACCCCTTTATCTCCTCTTGCTGTAGCAGAGTGATCTTTCAAGCTGGATTACACACGCCCATGCTTAAAACCCTCTGACCCCTCCCTATTGCTCTTAGAATAAAATCCCCTCCTTGAGTGGCCTGTTTAATTCTATGTCATCAATTCCTGCAGACATCTTGGGCCTTGACACATCCCACAGTTCACTCATTGAGTTCCAGCCACACTGGCTGCATCTCTGTCTCTGAATGTCTCAAGTTTGATCCCCTCTCAGAGTTTTTGCAGTTGTTCCCCCATCTTTCTGGAACCTGATATCCTCATAATTTTGTCTCCTGATGCTTCTCACCATTGGGCACCATTCAAGTTCATGGGCCACTTGCTTGGTGATGCCCTCTGTGGCCTGTGAGCAGCCTTCTCAGTCACTGGAATCAAGCAGATTGTTTTAGTCCCTCAACCTTCCCTTGTCCTGTTTTGATTTCTTCATAGCACTTAACACTCACTAGTGTTTGTTGTTCTTTTATGGTCTCAATTCTCTATTCACTGTGTCCTCTCTATAAGGCAAACTCAACAACAGCACAGCTCTTGTCAAATATGTTAGCCTTTGAAACTCTAGCCCTGAGAACCATGCCTGGCTCCAAGTAATTGCCCAATAAATTTTTCTCGGCCAGTCTGGAGAAATGGATGGGTTACTGCATTGGTGCCATTCTCTGAATACTCCTAGTAACTGAGCATCAGGGTTGGTGTGGCATCTTCTCTGGCCAGGATACACAGGAGTGTTATTTAGACCATTTGTAAGTTGAATGCAAATTTTACCAACCATCTGGCTGGTCTCTGAGTAACTATTGGATTTGTAATGGGTGGATTAGGAGTTTACTGAGATCCCAGCCATTAAGCTGCTCTTGTAGGACAGATGGATTATGTCCTATAATTGGCCCCCAGTAGAGACCAGGTCCAGGGCAGGATGGGGTAGGAATGTATCAGAGGGAAGGGTGAAGTGGTAAAGAAAAAGAAGGGATCCCAGTGCAGGGGGCACAGCTGCTTCCATCAGGAGTGGGGAACAGGACAGCCTGGCAGGCATCCAGGGCATCTCCCTTGCTTTAATTGCCAAGTGTCGAGTGAATCAGCTTTTCTACCAGCTGGGCTTCCCCGGTGGCTCAGCGGTAAAGAATTCACCTGCAATTCAGGAGACACAGGTTCAATCCCTGGGTTGGGAAGATCCCCTGGAGAGGGTCATGGCAACCCACCCCAGTATTCTTGCCTGGAGAATTCCATGGACAGAGGAGCCTGGCGGGCTATAGTCCATGGAGTTGTAAAGAGTCGGATCTGACTGAAGTGACTGAGCACACATGTGCCAGTTGGGAAGTATACATTTGACAAAGAGACTCTGTCATGTAGATGAGTCCTACCTGGGTATGGGAGCAAGGAACTCTCATAGATTCTGTTGCTGAAAGAGGCTTTTGCCATTCACCCATGTAGACAAATCCCACTCAACTTGCTGGATAGGGAAAACACCAAGGCTGTGGGAGGAAAGAGGGTGGTCATGCTCACAGAGCTGTTGAATAACAAGCTTAGACTCTGGTCTCCTTGGTATAAAGGAAAAATGTATTTACTATTCCTCTCTTGAAGCACAAATCACCAAGACAGTGGGAATAGGATTGGACATTAACCACATTCCAGAAATGGTTAGGACGTTTGATCTTGGCATGAGTCCTAGGCATACAGTGATGAATTCCTGGGCCCTGCTCAGGTCTTTGTTCAAATCCCAGATCAGCCCAGAATCCCTACCTGAATTGCAGTTGCATCTATTCTATTTCTTCATTATGATTTCTCTTTGGCTTTTTCACAACATATGAATTGTATATGGTGATTTGTCATGCAGAATTCATTCCAAACTCCTTCCAGAATGACTTCCTATACTATTGAGGTTGGAAAACACTTCTTAGACTCTCTTGAAGTTTTGGATCAAAACCATCAACTCCATCAGTTATATGTACTTGTGTGAGATTTGGAAGGTGAGGTCATTGTTTTGCTGCAGTAGCTGGGATGTTGGATTTTTCTGTGGCAGGGTTCCAGGCTCCACTCACTGCTTTCCTGAATGTGGAAAGGCAGTTCTGCTGAAGGGACAGCTCAAGAGGCTTCTTGATCGTGGGATCATAAGACAGTGGTGTATTCTTGGAATCAGTGGTCCTGGGATAGACTTCCTGATTGTGGCAGGGGCAAAAGCTCCCCTGGTGAGCAGACTCATTCTTAGAGGCTGAGCATGTCCTGCTATCATTTCAACTATTTGTTAAGTACTTATGGTAGATTGGTCACAAAAAATGGCCACAATTTTCCCTATTCCTTCTAAAATTCGTAACTCTTTGCAATGAAACTTTGCAGCCCACCCCTTGGAGAGAGTCTCGTTCCCACTCCTAGAATTTGGGCTGCTTGTAACTTGCTTTAACCAACAGAATGAGGCAAAGTAACAGTGTGCCCATTCTGAGCCTGTGCCTTAAGAGGCAGTTTCCATTTTGCAACTCTCTCAGCAGCTCTGTGAAAAGCTCAAGCTAGCCTGCTAAATGATCATAAATATATGGCCCCATTGTCTTCATCACACTCAAGCAACAGATGCAGTGAGGCTTAGCTAATTTGCAATTGAGCGCAAGAGAGAGTGACCCAGCCAAGACCAGAAGAACCACCCAGTTAAGCTCAACCCAAATTAAGAGCCCACAGGATCATGAGCTAAGTAGATGGCTCTCGTTAGAAGCCGCAAAGTTTGGAGTCATTTGTTACACAGCAAGAGATAGCAGAGAGAATACCCATCTGGGAAATAAATCCACTATTGCTTAAAATAGCTAGAGGGAGTTTTGTTGTCTGCAACGGAGCCTTGACTGATATATACCTAAATTCAACGTTTTTAAGACCAAGTTCATCCCATCCTCTGACACATGCTGGTTCTCTTCTGGAATTTCCACCTAGTCATGCAACTCTTTCTTCTCCTAACCATGGTATCAGCTCAATCACTGAGACTTGTTTCTATTTCTCCAGAACACTGTTGTGTCCATTGTCTACGGTCACCCAGTCCATGCCACCTTCCTTTCCAGTTCGGAGAAGATCGCCTTCCTGTGGTTTTTTCTGCTTTCACCCTTGTCCTCTTCCCTTCTCCTCTCAACAAAGCAGCTGGGCTGAGAGTTCAAAAACCTGAACCTGATTGTGGTGTAGGGACCCCTGCATGCTGGGCTTCACCAGCCCGAGGATGCAGAGCTCTCTCTCACTCTTTCTCTCCAAGACATAGACCCTTTCCCTTTCCTTCAGTTTCCAGAATCCTCTTTTCACCTTTGCATCTCAGGACCTTTGCACATATTGATCTTCATGCCTAAAACAGTTTGCCAATATACTTGGTGAATTCCTACCCAACCTTCAGAGCTCAACATGAGTGTTACATATAAATATATAAGGACTATGTGGTGTACTGGGCTGTTATATAATAATGATTTATATAAATCATGTCATTGATATAATATATAGTAATTATTGTATGTGTAATTATAAATAATATGATATATAATTATATACAGTATAATTAAATGCCATATAATTTATACATTATTTATATACAATTATATAGTTTGCTGCTAAGTCACTTCAGTCGTGTCCCACTCTGTGTGATCCCATAGATGGCAGCCTACCAGGCTCCTCCATCCATGGGATTTTCCAGGCAAGAGTACAGGAGTGGGGTGCCATTGCCTTCTCTGATTATATAGTTTACATATAAATTTATTTATTTATATGTGGATGTATTTATCAGAGAAGGCAATGGCACCCCACTCCAGTATTCTTGCCTAGAAAATCCCATGGACGGAGGAACCTGGTGGGCTGCAGTTCATGGGGTCGCTAAGAGTCGGACAAGACTGAGTGACTTCATTTTCACTTTTCACTTCCATGCATTGGAGAAGGAAATGGCAACCCACTCCAGTGTTCTTGCCTGGAGAATCCCAGGGATGGGGGAGCCTGGTGGGCTGCCGTCTATGGGGTCACACAGAGTTGGACACGACTGAAGAGACTTAGCAGCAGCAGCAGCAGCAGAAGCAGATGTATTTATAAATATAAAAATACTTTCATAATACATTATACAATATATGTAATATAATACATAATATACATAATACAATATACTCATTATTGGAATATTATATATAATACATGATTTTATATAGCATAATTTGTAATATATAAATCCATATTATATATACTGCATATTTAATTTATAGCTTATATAAATTATATCATTTGTATGTGTTATATGTATACACTATTTCAATATACTACATTTTCTTTATCCATTCATCCCATATAGTCTGATTTCATAGGCCTGGGCTGAGATCTGGCCATCTTCATTTTTAGTAGAATTCCTGGGGAAATCTCCATAGACCACACTTGGGGAAAAGGTGTAAATGGAGGCTTTAAAGGTATGGAAAGAGTGTAGTCTTCAGTAACTATTTACCAAGCACTTGCTATGCCTCTGGGTGGATGTGTAAATCATGAACCCAGCCTCCAAGTACCTTATTTTAACTGGGGATTCATGCTTTCCTGCGTGAAGTATTTAAGTGGATGGTACATGACGAAATTTCCTAAGAGAGCTTTCTCTTACACATTAGGGATACCTGGGGGTGGAGAAGACAAAACTCTTAAGATGCTAATTTCTCACTTGAGACTTGGGAGAAAATTTAGCTACTGGAGAGAGCAACGGGCTTAGAGTCTGTTTGATTTTGTACCCAATCTTTTCCTGAACTGACTATATGTATAATCTTAGGCAAGCTGTTTTACATTTTCTAAGCCTTAGTATCTTCCTTTATAAAGAAAAGAGATGATGATGAAAAGAAAAGAAACCCTATCCTACTGTATTGTTATTAGAAATATTATAGGCAATGCATTTAGCCTAGAGCACGGGCTTCTAGTGGGTACTCAAATGGTGAATTGTATTATTTAATTTGAACTGTCAAGCAGTACCTAATTATAACTTCAGGCTTCAATGGGAGAGCTTCTGTGACCTAGGAAAGGTGTCTTGGATTTAAAGGTTCACTTTACCCTTTATTAGCTGTGTGACTTAGCACTTTCTCTATTTTCTGAATTCCAGATTGTTTACCTTTAAATTGAAAGTAAGACTGTGTATCACGTATTCTTATAACCTAAGTTAAATGAAAAAGCCTAGCTAAAAACCAAACATGACGCCTTGAATGTATTTGGTGCTCAACAAATACTTATTTATTAGCTGGGATTAAAGAGTGAATACTTTTAAACTTAAGAAAGTATCACCACCCCCCACTGTTTAAGAATGAGGCTTAGAAAAGGACTAAGGAAAACTAATACTGACCAAATAGCATGTCTCTGTGAAATTCAGACAGTTTGGGAACTTTGTCAGTTAAAATAAAAAATTCCTTTGTTGCAAGTGATACCAAACTGAACTGAAACATGCTTGAGAAAAAAAAATAAACAAAAAGTGTTCTATATAGTGAACATCTATGTGATTGCTAAATTCAGAGTAGGACCATACTCAGGCATGGCTGTATCAAGTGGCCACCAGGATGCAGTCACACTGTTCAATCTCCTGATTTCTATCTGCAGTCTTTCATATTTGGCTCCATTGGCAGACTCCCTACCAGTGATGACAAAATGATTTTTAGTGATTCCTAGCCTTCCTTCTGTTCTCTCCTCAATCCAGGCAGAAAAAACATTCCTTTTCTCTAAACTCTTGTGCATATGAACTTGAATTAATGATGATTGAATCGACCTGGGTCATTTGTCCATCTGGACACCCATTTTCATGAACAGAAGATGGAACATCCTGATTGGCCCAGGATTGGGCCACGTGCCTGCCCCTTAGTCTGGTATGGCTAAATCTAGCCATAACACAAATTCCAAGGACTGAGATTTAGGGTACAATGGATCTCCCCCAATATGTAAGTGTTATAATAGGAAGGGGAAATAGATGCTAGGAAAAAAAAAAAAAAACAACAGATTCTGCTGTATTTGTCTTTCCTTTTTCTATTTATATGCATCCCTCTCTATTTGCTAGTCCTGACATCCAAGGAAGAAAAGACTGGGGGCTTGTTTTCCACAGTGAAATTTGGGAGCCAGGACTGCATCCCGATTTGAAACTAGTCCTTGGTGGGAGACAAATCTGAGAAATAGAGGTGGTAGGAAGGACGGATAGGAAGCAGAATTCATCCCTGGAGGTTTTCAGGAGGGGAGAGGGATCCATGGGGAGTTGGTCTGGGAGAAATTTCCTTACTTCAATAGGCATGGTGCCTGGGTGCTGGCTGTGATGCCCCATTTCTCCACTCCAAACCCCACTTTCACCAGAAAATGCAGCTTACAGGTCATCGAAGCCTGTGTGACCTGAGTTCTTCCTCTTGGCTAACACCATGGTGCCCCATGAATCATCTGCTGGAGGGCAATCCTCCTTCTGGTGAGCAGAACTATAGCCATTGGATACTGCATTAAGCTGTGCCCCATGGGGGCCAGAGCTATTAAAATAGACTCCATCCCCGGGAACTGAGCAAAATACATTGACCAGCCTTTACATCAAAGGCAGCAGCAGCAGCCAGATTGCAGCAGTAACAGCCTCCCTGCACTCAGCATTTTCCTTGTAGAAAACAAGATCACTAAATGACTTTCCATATCCTTCCTTCATCCGCGGACCCCAGAGATCACCGGCAGGCCTTGCCAGTCGGTGCATTTGCTCCATATCTGTTCTCATCCATTTTTCTTGTTGTCATGGAGGGAGACTTAACAAAACACTCACATCAATAATTCTGATGCCCTGTAAATGGCCAAATCCCCAAGAGAGCCCGTTGGCCTCGCCATTCTCATTGCCTCCTGCCCCTGCCATCTCATTGTCACACAACAGCATCTTTTTGCGGTGATGTCAGTCTGGACTGTGGTAATAACTTGTAGCGCTATACCTTCTGGCTTCCCTGTTATTAATCGTTCCCTACTGAAAACTCTACAGTTATTTCTAACTTGGGCCTTTTGTTTCCAAAACATGCTGATACTTCCTTTCAGGAGCCATCTCATCAACTTATTATGGAGCTGGCCCCAATGCCGAGGTCATCCTTAGGTACAACTACAATTAATCAGAAGTCCAGAATGATTCTGATCTTGTGCACAAGCTTGCTGTTTATATTTTAAGTTTCAAGGGTAAATTCAAACCATGTAGCCCAGTGGTTCTCAACAGGAAGTGGTGTCTTCTCCCCCAGGAGGACATTTGGCAATATCTGGAGGCATTTTTTGGCTTCCCAGGTGGCACAGTAGTGAAGAATCCGCCTGCCACTGCAGGAGACACAAGAGATGTGGGTTCGATCCCTGTATGGGAAAGATCCCCTGGAGGAGAAAGTATCAACCCACTCCAGTATTTTTGCCTGGAAATTTCCATGGACGGAGGAACCTAATGGACACAGGAGTTCGTGGGGTCACAAAGAATTAGACACGGCTGAGCACATACACACGGAGACATTTTTAATTGTCACAATTTGGTGGTGGGCTGTTGCTACAGGTATCTGGTGTGTAGAGACCAGGGATGCTACTCAGCATTCTACAATACATAGGACAGCCCCCCACAACAAAGGATTATCCAGCCCCAACTGTCAATGGTGCTGGACATTTGAGATCCATGAGATCATTGAGTGATGAGAAACTCTGATGTAGAGTAAGGACAGTTAGGATTTATTTAATAGTCATTTGATTCATTCATTTAGCCCTTGACAGTGAAGCACCCAGGATGTGTCAGACACTATTCTATACATCAGGGATTTCATTGTGATCGAGACTGTCTGGGTACTTGTTTCCATGGAGCTGTTATTCTAGTGGGGCACTCTGACAACAAGTACGTAAACAAATAAGATAATTTAGAAGGTTATATATGCCATAAATAAAGGAGTGAATTTGAGATGAGACTTGGAGGGGGGTGCTGTTAGATATGGAGATCGTGGAATCAGCATTTGATCTGAGGCCTGAAAAGTGAAGGGATGTCAGAGAGTCAAAATCATGAAGGAAAGAGTTTCAGGCAGAGACAGTGGCAAGTACACAGATCCTGAGGCAGGAAATCCAGGCTTCTTTGGGGAGAGGAGAAAGAATAAGGTGCCTGGAAAAGACTGGGCAGAGAGAGGACTGAATAGGTGAGAGAATGTGGCACTGGACTCATCTCAAAGAGCCAGGTCGACATATTTGCTCTGTAAAGGGTTTGACAGCTAATATTTCAGCTTTGTGGCCCTAATACTTTCTGAAACAACTACTCAATTCTTGCATCATAGTACAAAGGCAGTCATAGATGATATGCAAATGGGAGGGCATGGCTGTGTCCCAGTAAAACTTTATTTACAGAGTTGGGTCATGGGCTGCAGTTAACTGGTCCCTGGTACAAGATGTTGCAGGACCTTGGGAGAGGTTTGAATTTTAAGTACCCATGGACAATATCAAGCAGGGGAATCATGATTAGTTTTAAATGTGGTACATGAGGATAACCAAGTCACTGGCTTTGTGACCATATAGTCCATAACGCTTCACCTCTCATGGCCAGCATGTCCTTTGTAGGATGAAGTTGTCCAGGCTCCATCCTATACTGCTCTGAAGATGGAGCAGCTTGGATGGGAGGAGGAAGTGTAGATTGCAAATGCGAGTTACTGTGGCTCTTAGGATTGTTTCCATCTGTGGCAGCCCCAAAGCCCTCACACGTATCTTTGCAGCCTTCTAGTATGAGGAATGGCTCCATTTCAGAGCTTAGAGGAGCTTCCTGAAACTCCAGGAGGCAAAATTACTCATTTGCCATCGCAGAAGGCAGAAGCAGTTGTGTTTGGGCTCCCGCCCGCCCGTCTGCATGTTTTTCAGCTCAAATATAGACTTAGTGCTCAGTGCCTCGTGGGTGCAGCTTCTCCCCTAGGAAACCTATGAACTTTATTTTCTTTGCAGAGGAGTCACCTCTCCGGGAAAAAAAAGATACTTCCTTTGCCTTGCTCACCCTTGGCAAATGCACCTTGCAGTCTGCCAGCTCAGTGCCCGGGGGAGCTCAGAGCAAGTTAATGGGGCGGGAACAGACGGACTCTATCTGGGTCCTGGCAGCTGGACAGGTCTGCGAGGAAGAAGCTGACTCATGGGGAGCGCTGGGAGAAATTCTGCCTGCCTGGGAGGCTAGGCAGGGTCAGTGTCCCTCTATTTCTTAGAATAGGACTTGATGTCCTCACCAGGACCTGTTGTCGTTTGACCCCTTGCTATCTTTCTGCCTCTCTTCGGTCATTTCTCCTCATCTTGTTTGCTTTGCTCTGGCCACAATGGCCTTCCTGATCATCTCCAAAACACCCAGCTTGTGCTCTGCTCTGGACGTTTGCATGAGCTGCTCCCTCTGTCCAGGTTATCTTTCCTCCAGCTCTTTCTTTGTTCACTTGGTCCCTTCACATAGGTCTCTGCATCCACACCACATCCTCAAAGCAGCCTTTTAGGCCAATCTATTTAAAATTGCACTGAGAGAAAACAACAACATTATGTAAAGCAATTCTGAAGCAATCCTTCAATTAAAGAATAAATTAAAAAAATCAAAATTGCACCATTTCCTGCTCATCACTTTCTATCCCTTTATTCTGCCTTATTTATTCTTTAAACAGCACATCATATTTTGCTACCTGATGTTATTATGTTTCTTTTTTAAATTTTTTATTTATTTATTTATTTTTTTATTATGTTTCTTTATGTGTCTATCTCTTTAGTTTCTATCTGCCCCATTAGAAAATAATCTACCTAAAGGCAGGTCTTGATCACATCTATGACCACATCCTTGACTCCAGTCCAGTGTACCACGCATAGTAGGAGATTAATAACTCTGTGTTGAATGGATGAAAGACCTTCAGTCAGGATGCGACAGGTCCCAGGCGCTGCCAGGCAGGTGGTTTTTAGTGGGCTAGGCTGGTAGGAGTTGACTCTTGGACAGGTGGTGGGAACCTGGGCATATACAATGCTGTCTGTATTAAAGTGACACTAGCTGCTGCCGCAAATGAACTTCCATATTTCGGTGACTTAAGACAATCTTTATTCTTGCTTGTGTAACAATCCATTGTGGATTTTCCTATTAATGGGAAATGGTGATTCAGGAACTTGAGACACTTCACGTTTGTGGTTTTGCCCTCTCTGAGGACTGTGAAATCCCCTGCTTCCAGTTGAAGATGGGGGAAAGAGTAGCGAAAGCACACCCACCGTGGCCTGAAGGCAACTCACCACTTCCACCCTACTCTGTTGGCTAGAACTGATTGATGTCCCCGTCTGGATGCAAGGGAGGCTGGGAAGGGTTGCCTCTCAATGATACCTGCTTCCCCAAAACAACTCTGTATTAAGAAATACTCTGTACTCTATACACCAAATGTTGGTGAACATTTAACAATTGCTGCCATATGATCCTGGTTCTTTTGTTTTCTTTGTTCTTTCCTTCACTGACAACCTTGCCCAGCACTAGTTTCCACAGAAGTCTTAGATATATTCTTGCTTCCCATCCTACCTATGATTTCTCTTTACTCTAAACTCTCTCAGGCTACTGACATGGCCTCTTTCTCCCCTTCACTACTGCCAAACATCTTGAAAGAATTCTCTATTGATTTGACATTTCTTTCTTAGTTACTGAAACTGCTCCAACTTGATGTCATCAATGACCTTATTGCTAAATCTGATATCCTCTTCTAAGCCTTAATCCTAGATGTCTTCTCTGCAAAATTTGACACCACGGAACATAGCTTCCTGCCTGGAGCTCATGCTTTTTTGATTCTCCACTCTCCTAGTTCTCATCTTACCTCTCCGATTGCCCTTTCTCAGTCACAGTGACGTTTTCTCCTCAAGATTGGTGTCGCCTTGATTTCTGTCCTTGGGTCTACCTCTGTCTTCCTTCACCCTATTATGGAACTGAAAATAAATGAAAACCCTTCTGTATTAGTTTCCAAGAGCTGCCATGGCAAATTACCACAAAATGAATGGCTTAAAATAATAGAGGGCTTCCTGGGTGGCACAAGTGGTAGAGAACATGCCTATCAGGGCGGGTTCTATCCCTGGGTTCTATCTATCTTTTCCCTCCAGGAAAAGTCCCCTGGAGGGGGGCACGGCAACCCACTCCAGTATTCTCGCCTGGAGAATCCCATGGACAGAGAAAGAGTCGGACACAACTGAAGCGACTTAGCATGCATGCAAAGTAATAGAAATTTATCCTCTCAGTGTTCTGGAGGCCAAAAGTCCAAAATCAAGATGTCATAGGTTTGGTTCTTCCAGGAAGTACTGAGGGAGGCTCTGTTCCATGCCTTTCTCCTAGGTTTTGGAGGCTCTAGCCATCTTTGGCTTGCAGAAGTATCCATCTAATCTCTACCCCCATCATCATATGTCTCTCCCTCCATGTCTCAAATCTCCTTTTCCTTTCTCTTATTTGGACAACAGTTACTGTGTTTCATTGTTATTGTTGTTCAGTCATGAAGTCCTGTCCAATTCTTTGTATTTAGGCTCACTATAAATCCAGGATTATCTCATTTCAGGATCCTTAAACTAATCACATCCATCAAGACCCTACCTACAGATAAGTTCACATTTGCTTTACCAGGGATTAGGACTTGGACATATCTTTTGGGGGAAGGACTCTATTCAAACCACTACCCCTCCCAAATTGGTACCTCCATCACCAGCTTCTCTCTGGGGTCCAGATCCACATTGCCAACTCCCTACCACACGTCTCCAACTCCAGGGTGCAGAAGAATCTCACAGGCACAAGTCCAAACTGACATTTATCATTTTTTCTTACTTCTAGTCATTCTCAATTCTCTCTTGTTGTGGATGACTCACCATCTGTCCAGTCTTACAAGCTAGAAGCATGAGGCTCGTCTTAGATTCCTTCCTCTCTTACCTCCCACCTCCAATCAGGCACCAAACTGTGTTGATATGACTGGGAAATAGCCCCCAAAGCCTTCCATTTCCAGAATTTCCATCTTGCTGCAGCTGTCAGTGTTTATCACCACTGGTTTGCCCATGGCCCTTTCACCAGCTTTCTTCTCTCCTTCCTCCGGTTTATCATTAATGCTGCTGCCAAAGTTTTCCACCAAAAAATTATGAATCTGATGGTGCTAGAGATCCATAATCCTTTATCTAAAACACGGAGTGCTCCAAAAGTTCAGAATCTTTTGGATGAAAGAAAATCAAGATGCAGGACACTGTGTAGGCCTCGCAGTGTACTCTGAACCATCACCCTATCCTGAAACGCAAAAGAGCATTTACATGAAGAGGGACAAATAAAGATTATAAATAGCCTTCACGTAAGTTTAGTGTTCCCTGACAAATGAGTTTGTGCCAAACTCATGAAAAAGTATTCAGTTGTTGACTTTTAGAATTTTAAGATAAGGGTTAATGGATTGTGGATTTGAACTCTTTTTCTAGAAACTTCTGTCAGCTTCTGACTGTCTTTTTTAGCAGGATTTGAAAACTAGTGCCTTGCAACTGGTCTATGACCTACAGACATGTTGTGTTTGGCCATCATCATATTTTGGGGCATGCATTTATGCTCAATTGTGTCTGATTCTTTGTGATCCCGTTTGGACTGTAGCTCACAAGGCTTCTGTGTCCATGGAATTTCCCAGACAATAATACTGGGTGTGGGTTGCCATTTCCTACTCCAGGGTATCTTCTCCACCCAGGGATTGAACCAGTATGTCTTGTGTCTTCAGCCTTGACAGGCAGATTCTTTACACTGTGCCACCTGGGAAGCCCCATCATATTTTTAAACATCACTTATTGACAGCCTTCAGAACATGGACCAGTAGTTTATCAAGTTGTCCTGGTTTTCACAAGCACATATTGTCTTAACAACTTATGGCCTCACACATTCATGTTTTTTTTCTTATCCCTGTAGGCATTTAAACTTAAGTAGCCTGGTCTGTAAGTTAATAGCCAGCCACAGTGAAGCATGCAAGGGTACCTGCAACACAGAGTCCCAGTTTACTTCTACAGGACCATCCCAAGCCCTTCTCTTAAGTCTCCTCAGCCTCATCCTAGGCACATCACATTATCAGGTAAGTGGAAATCTTTAGATTACAGAGATAAGCCCCATGCCTCAGCATATGCTCTTGCCTCTGTCTGAAATACTCTTTCACCACTATATTTCTGAAATTCAAAACTCATTTATTCAACAAAAATCTATGAAATACCAACTCACCAGTCTTCATAGGAGGGTTCTAGGATTAGTCAGACAAATCCCAACTTTCATCCAGCCTACATAATCTATGAAAGTTAGCCTGGCCCATTAATCTTACTATCACTGTACAGTTAAAGATAGTATTCATGACCCGTCTCTTTCTCTGATCGCCATGACTCTGTTCATGACCATACCATGGACTTTGTTACACAGTGCATTGTGTTTCCTTGTTTACTTGGATGTGCTCTTCACAGAGTATGAGTGTCTAGAGGCCAAAATTCATCTCTAGTGGTTCCTGTGAGCCCATGGTTATGTCCACAACTCTTGAGGAGGACTAAGAAATATTTCTTAGATTTACTGTGTTCCTACCGTCCTAGGGCTTATTCTCTCTTGACTTAATTTTGGATGTCCTGAGTCATGCACTGTGCAACTTCCAGGTCAATGCAACATATTTTAGATTTTTGCTACAACAGTCTCTTTCTTCTAAGTATTCATTTCTGTGTTAGTCTGGATGGAGAAGCTCACCATGCTGGAATCATAACCACAAAGTCTTTGTGCTTTGACACAAGTTTATTTCTGCTGATACCATATTTCCCTCTTGGCAGATCTTCCACAGTTGTGGTGTCAGAGACAGAGGTGGCAATTTGTACCTGGGCTCTTGAAGCTTGTACTTGGAAATGACACATGCCCTGTCTGTTTACAGTTCATTGGCTCAAACAAGTCACTGATGGCATAAAACTTTCAGGGAATGAAGAAGAACCTGGAAAAATGATGACTAGAGTACTCGTGAATATTTCCAATAACTGTCTTAACAAGTCTTCACCTGTCAGCAGCTGGCACATAGGAACACCCTTCCTTCTAAGGGGTCAGAGGCAAGAATTTCTTAGGTTCAAGTTAATGAGAGCCTGGTTTGGAAAGATCTGGGGTCTCAAATTAGGTTATGGAGGCAGTGTTTAGGCACAGAAGAGACCCTTATAGGAGTCAAGGCTAAACATAATTCAGGGAACTGAGGTTCTAGGTTCTAGGTGGGAGTTTGATAACAGGAGCAAAGTAAGATTCTAGAATTGGTACAAATGAGGCACATAAAGCTAACAAAGATTGCTGTTGTTCAATTGCTAAGTCATGTCCAACTCTTTATGACTGCATGGACTGCAGCACGCCAGGCTTCCCTGTCCTTCGCATCTCCCAGAGTTTGCTCAAACTCATGTCCATTAAGTCGGTGATGCCATCCAACTATCTCATCCTCTGTCACTCCCTTCTCCTCCTACCCTCAATATTTCAAAGATTATGGAATGTCATCTAATTATTTGAGTAATAACCTCATGCCTGTGTTCAGGTCATGTCTGACTCTTTGAGAACCTATGGACTGTAGCCCACCAGGCTCCTCTGTCCATGGGATTCTCCAGGCAAGAATAGTGGAGTGAGTTGCCATTCGCTTCTCCAGGAGATCTTTCTGACCTAGGAATTGAACCTGGGTCTCCTGTATTGCAAGTGGATTCTTTACCATCTGAGCTACCAGGGAAGCCTCGAATAATAACCTATAGCTCCTTAAATTTCCTTTGCTAAAGCCATTATTAATTTATTGAAGACCTACTATGTGCCAGGTCTCAACATGGACTATGAGGCCCATCACAGCCTGATCACTGTCAACCTATCATCTCTCTCCCTCCAACTTCCTGTTGCCCTACCACATGGGTGGGCATTTCTGCTCCTGAAATAGCCATGACTCAGGGCCTTGCACTTCTGTCTCCTTGTCTGGAATGTCTTCCCTTTTCATCTTTATAGGCTGGCTCTGTCTCTTTATTCAGACCTCAGCTTAAATGTCACCCTATTTCAGTCCACTCTATTCAATATTCCTCCTACCTTCCCTTAAAGAAGGGGTGGGCAAAATATAGTCCCTGGGCCTGCCACCTGTTTCTCAGAATAAAGTTTCATTCCTCATTTCTTTACATACGGTCCATGACTGCTTGCATCCCACAACAGGTGAGCTGAGTAGTTGTGACAGAGACCCTACAGCCCACAAAGCCAAAAATATTTACTCTCTGGCTCTTGACAGAAAACAGTTGCCAGGCCCAGCTCTGGAGTCACTCTATAGCAATAAGTTCTATTTTCCTTGTTACACTGTTCTATGAAATCATCTCCTTTGCTATTTCAGTCTCCCCTTTCCCACTGGGATGTGAATTCCATGAGAGTAGGGACCTCTGCCTTGATCTTGGCTTTAACCCCAGAGCATTCAGAGGCATTTGATGCTGGTATATTGTCTGACTGACTAAATGCTCTGAAAACCTTGGGAGGAGCTCAGTCTGACCAATGTACATCAATGAGGGGAGGAGAGAATGGGCCATCTGGAAGTAGGGTGCATTTTCAATTTTTGGATTTTTGCAGACCAACCGCAGACACCCCCATTTGCTATTTAAACTATGAAAATAAAGTACAAGAAATCAATTTAATAGCCTGGCCTAGGATTCAATAGGGTCTGATCTATTACAGGCTCTTTTCGCAATGAACCTCTAAACCTCCTTAAAGAGCTCTGGCAACCACAAGCCAAAGAAGCCTGAGGCTGGCTCAGGCCACTTCCCTCCATGACACGAAACCCCACAAAGAATCAGCACTTCATGAAATGTTACAGCCCCCCACCCTGTCCCCACATTGTTGACTCATCCAGTGCCTTACCACGCCTGAGATGGCATGGCTTTCCATAGAAGCCATCAGCCCCCACATAACACTTTCCTGTGTACAAATGATGTTTTAAAAAAAGTAAACCAGCCTCCCAAATTACATTTTGCTGGAGAAATCAATAGCAATGACTTGCAGGCTTAGGCAGTGCATTTGAGGGGGAAAAGATGCAGGAGGCAAGTGGAGAAGGGTTGGAAAATAGGAAGAAGGCAGCCCGGTGTGCTGGTAGATTTCACGCTCCAGCACCTTCCGCCGGATCCGTGGAGGGGTGAAACTGAGAGGGATCCTCTCTAGGAGCAAGGAACAATGGAAATGTATTAGTTTATAAATGCGTTTGTGCAAACAACCACTCCCCTCCACTCTCATCTTTCCTCACTCTTTGCACTGACTATACCAGCAAGTCTGTAGGTCCCACCTCTGAAACATCTCCTGAACCTCACCTCTCCTCTACATCCCTACGATACATCCTGGACCAGCTGCCATCAGCTGACACTTGGGCTCATGCAATGGTCTCCTAACTGGTTTTCCTGTGTCTCCTCCCGCTGTAGCATCAAACCCATTCTTTTCACCTGAACCAGAGGGATTTCCGAACGACAAAAAGCAGATCAAGTCACCATCCTGTTGCACACCCTTTGACATCCTTACCATGATCCACTAGCCTGGATGATCTGACCCTTATGTATGGTCTCCAAGCTCATCTCCTCCACCCTCTTCATTCCCACCCCACGAGATACCCAAATCCCCTCACTCTGCCTACAACATGATAAAAGTATTTTTCCTGAGAGCAGGTCCCTCAATGCTCACTCTGCCTGTTACAGATTTGCTCACTCATCTTTCCTACCAGCTCCTTCTGGTTTTTCAGGTCTCAGCTCCTCAGAGAGGCCATCCTGACCTCTTGTTTATAAGAAACCCAAGTGACTCTCTGTTACATCCTCCCACATGATTTCCCTCATAGCATCATGGCTATATAACTTTATCTCATTTATTTCTCTACTTGCTTCTTATCTCTCTTACCTTGTACAACACTTTAGCTCCAGGGCCTTGAACTGTCCCCAGCGCAGAGTAGGCGCTTAAGAAATAGCTACGGAATGTCTGAATGCCTTTGCCTTCTGAGAAATCTTCTATTAAAAAAACTGGACACATGCTGGTCGTTCATTCACTCACTCATTTAGTCAACACATTTCCTGAGCACTTGCTAGCTGCCAGCCTCTCTGCTGGATGCCACAGGTAGAGACAGGAAGATTCAGTCCTTGCCCCTAGGTAACTCTTCTTATGGGGAGGAGGACATACGTGGCAAAGATTTCAGCCTGGTTGGTGTAAGAGCAGGACTGAACAGCCAAAACAGCCAAAGTTCTTTAGAATCTGGGGAGTGGGTGCTTATATTCCCTGATGGAGAGGAAACGACTCTGCTGAGGAGGTACCACTTGGGTTGGGTTCTGAGTGATGATTAGAAGCTTGTGAGCTGTAGAGGGAGCATGAAAGATATAAGACAGTCAAAAGTCAATCTGCCAGAAGTAGAACTAGCATGGGAAAGTTGAGGATGAGAGATGGTTTTTAAGTTCTTTGGTCTTCCTGGTAATGAAAAGATGGGAGGGAGAGAGAAAGACAAGCCACAGGGATGGAAGGAGGAGGAGCAGATTGAGCGGCCATCCCTCACAGTCATTCTCTTCCTCCAAGTGACATGTTCTCTGTGATGCTATTTTTCTTCCAGTTTGTCACTCAACAAAAAAGTTGGGGGTTGCTTCTTTAAGTAATTAAATGTGCCTGGCCTTAGTCACATAGGGCTAACTCTGATTTGAGGAAGAAAGATGAAAAACATGTCTCCTAGTTGAAGAGGTCTTTGGAGAAGGAAATAGGGCTCTTTGGGGAAGAAATTCTCCTTCCCGCCCTTGGTGGCATGCAGCCAGGTTCCACCTCTGAGCATAAGGATGTAGAAACAAAAGAAGAGGTTCTTTCCTGTTGGACACACCTGGCTCTCATCTTTTGATTTACTCAAATTTCTGAGACAGTTGAAGCAGCTTCAGCTTTTCTCCAGAGCTGGCAGTAGTGTCTATGTCAGGGTTAGGGTTAGAGTTTGGGTTAGGGTTAGGGTTAGGGTGAGGAAGAGTGTGGTGGGCAGGTAAGAGGGAGGAGCTATAGACAGAGACCCTGAAAATAACAAATCTCTGCTCATCTTCCTAAGGCAGTTATTTCCAACCAGTTTCTTCCTCCCAGATGCCCAGTCTCCCTAACTTCTCCCAGAGACTTTCTCTCTACTTATCTACTCATTCCCAAGCCATGGAAGTATCTGAGAAGGGAGAACTAGAAAGTATGCTGTCAAATTAGACAGTACAAGAAAGTGACAAGTGGATGACAGCCAGGACCTTCCTAGATACCAGCCAGATGAACATAGTTATAAATAAGGCATTGAGGCCACCAACTAAACCCTCTGTCCTTGACTTTTGTACTCAGGCTCCATGTTCTTGGCAGCCAGCCAAAGGCAAGTCTACAATTTTATTTCTTCACCTTGCCTGACATGAAATTGTTCTCTAGATCAGGGGTCCCCAACCTCCAGGATCCAATGCCTGATGATCTGAAATGGAGGTGATGTAATAACAACAGAAATAAAGTGCACAGTAGATGGAGTTCTTCTACAGACTTTTTTGGGGGGATAGAGATGAGCTTTTAATGCACTGGTTGGTTGTAAACTGATGGCTTCATGACAAGTTTATTTAGCTTTCAATATATTTTTTAAAAGTTTAGTTTCTAACATTTAAATTTTAGGATATTTTACATAAAGTTCCAGATTTTTTAGTTGTCTTCAGAAAAGAGAAGATCTAGAAACTTTGCGTGGCCACAGCAAGCAAGAAGTACCCTCTCTAGACGGGCAGTGTGTATTGTCATTTCTCTAGCATCCCCGCCACTCCCTACTCATTGCAACCTCTCACCCTCATCCATTTGTATCATCAGCTGGTATTTGATTTAGGATCTTACTTTAAAGATTTTTCACCCCTGTATATGTGTAATCTAGAAAAAAACGGTACAGATGAACTTATTTGCAAAGGAGAAGTGGAGACACAGAGGTAGAGAACAAAATTATGGACAGACACCAACAGGGAGGAGGGGCAGGATGAACTGGGAGATTGGGATCGATGTATATACCTTACTAAGTATAAGACAGATAACTAATGAGAACCTAGGTGTATAGCACAGGAAAGTCTACTCAATCCCCTATGATGAAGGAAATCCAAAAAAGAGAGGAGATATATATATATATACACACATATATATATGTATATATACATATATATATATATACATATATACAGCTATATACATACATATAGCTGATTCCCTTTGCTGTAGAGCAGAAAATAACACACCATTGTAAAACAACTGTACTCCATAAAAAGTTTTTTTAAAAGATTTTTCATCCCTAAGGCCTGTGTGAAAAGTTTCTGCAGCTCCTTTCCCCCTAGAAATTGCTCTGGACTGTATTGCCTTGTCTTTTGCTGTTGGTTCTTCCTGGATTCTACGCTTTGACTCTAAGCAAGTCTCCAACTCTCATCTCTTTGAATTAAAGGCTACTCATTTTTTTTTTTTTTTTTTTTTAAGGCTACTCATTTTTAAAAGGTCTATCATGTCAAAACAAAATTAAGGTTTTGGGTGTGTGTGTAAGAGGATGAATGAATATGCTCACATTGTAAAGGATTCAAGAAATAAGTAATAATATAAAGTACTGAGGCTCAACCATCATCTCACCATCCAGATAATCCTGTTAAATATTTGGATGTGCATGGTTGTTTGGGCACTTCCAACATGGTGGGCACTGATCTAATTGTTCTACATGCCTTATTTCATTCAATCCTCCAAATAACCCTAAAAGATAGATGTTATTCTCATCTCCCTTTTACAAATGACATACTTGAGGTATATAGAAGTTGAATACGTTTCCTAAGAACACACAACTAGTACATGTGAAATCTCAAGGTTTAATTAAGTGGTCCAGCTCTGGGATCCACATTCTTGAAAATTATATCATACTATTGAGCATGTGTGTGTGTACTAAGCTGCTTCAGTTGTGTCTGACTCTTTGAATCCCCATGGACTGCAGCCTGCCAGGCTCCTCTGTCCATGGGATTCTCCAGGCAAGAACACTGGAGTGGGTCACTATGCCCTGCTCCAGGGGATCTTCCTGACCCAGGGATCGAACCAGGGTCTCCTGTAGCTCCTGCACTGCAGGCAGATTCTTTACTGCTTAGCCACTGGGGACGCCCATGTGCATGCATACATATTTTATAAATAGCTTGTTGCAGCTTGTATCACTCACCTCAGGAAACAGTACAGTGGGAATTCCCTTTATTGAGTTTTCAAAGAACTCACTAAAATGACCCTGAAAGTGTTGGGGGAAGTCAATTCTATTACCCTATTTCAATTTCTAGCCCTTATTAGTTATTCCTGGATAACCAGACTCCCTGAGTAACACTGGAGGGCATTGGCAAGGCATGTCTTTTCTAGCTTAGGTGCTTCTTATTAATAATATACAATTGATAGCTTTCTATGAATATAGAGGATCTTGAGAAAAAAGGAAAGGAAGTAATTTTTATTTTGGACCTCTCATGCATCTGGTACTTGACATACAGTGTTTCACAATGTCCATGTAGACGAGCAATTATTATTTCCTTTTTTTTCAGGATTCACTTGTTCCAGGGCATACACCTAGAGGTGTCGGACTGAAATCTGACCCATGTAAGTCCAGCTTTAAAGCTGATTGTTACTCACTATTCTGCAACATGTTCTACCAGATAATGTCACTAATTACAACCGAAAGGGTAACCATCACATAATTTTGCTGGAAGAATTATGAACTATCTGATGAGAATGCTCTGTGCTTTTTTCTGTGGGCATCACTGTGAAATATATGTGAGTAATGTAAGTTGATTGATTTATGGGTACACTCACTTTACATCACAGAACTGCCCTCGAAAAAGTGTAAGTTAAAGTTTTGAAAATGATAACTTTGAAATCCATTTCAGGGGAACCAATACAAGGGATGGAGAAGGAAATGGCAACCCACTCCAGTATTCTTGCCTGGAGAATCCCATGGACAGAGGAGCCTGGCGGGCTACGGTCCATCCTGTCACAAAGAATCAGACACAGCTGAAGTGGCTTAGAACACAATATAAGGAAGAACCCTATTGTATTCTTTGTAACACAAGTAGCATGGTGTTTTGTCAATTTCTCTTTTGTGAAATCAGACTTTCTTAAAGGGGCTTACCCTTGTTGCGGTGATGACTGTACACAAATATAGGCCTATGATTGATGTGCTAATTATTTTTGATTGAAAAAAATTCCCCCACCAAGTTTTTACAGCACCATTATAGCACCATTTATAGATCTTCTTCTATTATGTGATACTTAGTTTTAAAGGACTAAAATACATGTCTTTTAAATTAATGAATTCACTGAGTAAATACTATGTGACAGGAGTGGGCTGGACCTGATAAGATTGTGAGATGAGTAAAAAATATCTAGTTCTTATGTTTAAGAATTTCAAGGCCTGAAGAGAAGACAAATATGTAAACAGACATAAACAATAGTGTGAGCAATGCAACCAAAAGATTTTTTTTTTATTGTTTCTGTTGTCCGTTTATTCAAAAGTATTTAGTATTTAGCTCCTATTATGAACCAGCTGTAAGCTCAGGATGGATATACAGTGGAGGGGAAAAAAAAGAGATGAATCTTAGCCTCCTAGAGCTTATGGTTTTTCCAAATGTATTTGCATAGCAGGCAACATACTACAGTATCTAAGGGTACAAGTTCTAGCCCCTTACTGCCTGGGATCAAATGCTTCCATTTGCTAGTTCTATGTCCTTGGAAAATTGTTTAACATTTCTGTGCCTTAGTTCCTCTATCCTTTGGATTTAAACATAGTACATTATCTATTTCAAAGAATTGTTCTCAAATGAATTTTTTATCAAATGAATTAATATTTGAAAACAATAAATGAGTGACCCTCTCATAGTAAGGACAAAATGGCATTCATCAATTAAGCAAATAGAATTGCAGATGATAAACTTGGGTTGCTCAAATATTTGCCAAACCCATATTTTACCTTTACTACTTTTTATCTTTAAACTGACACATATTTTAAACTTAAATGTTTACCCATGAACTACCGAACAGCCCAGATAAGGCCACATTGCTGTCCGGGATGCACTGGCATAGATGTAATGATTGCACAGATCATCTCTCTGTGAAACTATCTTTGTTCCCTGGACAAAATCAGCAGCTCCATCCTCTGTGCTCCCACAGCACTTTGTGCCAAAAATTCTATTAAGTGCTCATCAGAATGCCTAAAATTCAATCCTCATTGCTGGCCGGCTGGCCAGTGTGAGGCTAAGCTTTGATTTGCTCTGCCCCAAAAGCCCAGGCCCACAAAGACTGAGAGTAAGAAATAATCTGCTTGTTAAGACACCAGACATATTTAGGAAAGCTCACAGCACAGACTGTCAGATAGCGTTATGTGTGCATCCAGGTACCTATAAGTTCATCAAGAGAATGGACACAGTTCTAACACTCACCAGGGAAGGAACATGCCCACTTGAGCTTTGAGAGAGCTTTGGAATAAGCCTGGGCCAGAGCCACGGAAGATGAGTGTCTGGGATGGACGAAGAGCAAAGGCTCATGTTCTGAAGCTGGTTCTGATTCTCCATTTTAATTTTTTTATTTTTAATAATTGAAGTATAATTTACAATGTTGTGTTGTTAGCTACAGATGTACAGTAGTGATTCATATATATATATATGTATATGTATATATATAAACTTTATCAGGTCTTTTCCATTGTAAGTTATTGTAAGACATTGGTCATATATTTATATATTAAAGTTTTCAGATTCTTCTCCATTACAAGTTATAAGACATTCAATCATTAAATATAGTTCCCTGCACTATACAGTAGGTCCTTGTTGTGTATGTATTTGATACATAGCAGTGTGTATTTATTTATTTATTTTTGGCTGTGTTGCGTCTTTGTTGCCACGCGTGGGCTTTCTCTAGTTGTGACAAGTGGGAGTTACTTTCTAGTTGCGGTGGTTGAGCTTCCCATTGGGTGGCTTCTCTTGTTGCAGGCTCTAGGCACATGGGTTTCAGTAGTTGTGGTTTCTGGGTTCTAAAGCCTGGGCTTAGTTGCTCCTCAGCATATGTGGTCTTCCTGAATCTGGGATCAAACCTGTAGCCCCTGCATTGGCAGGTGAATTCTTAACCACTGGACCACCAGGAAAGTCCCCAGCACTGTATATATGTTAATCCCAATCTCCTAATTTATCCTCCCATCCCTTCCAGTAATCATGTTTATTTTCTATGTCTATGAGTCTACTTCTGTGTTATAGATAGATTAATTCATATCAGTTTTTTAGATTCCACATATAAGTGATATATGGTATTTGTCTCTGTCTGACTTACTTCACCTAGCATGATAATCTTCGCGTCCATCCATGGTACTGCAAGTGGCATTATTTCATTCTTTTTTTTTAACTGCCATGATTCTCTATTTTTATAAGGCAGGGAGGAGAGGGTCGGAAGCTCACCTCTACTCTCCAAGTAGCCAAGAGTAGGAACTGAACTCGCAGGTGTTGCTGCAGCAGAGAGGAAGTGAGTAAATTTACCCTGCGGACTCTGGAGGAAGTCACGTGTCTACTATTTCAAAGGATGTAAGAAAGTGTTCACCAGGCAGACGGATGTGAAAGTTCACTTTAGGCCAGGGGAACAGCGCAAAAACAAAGACACCCAACAGCATGAAATGCTTGGTCAATTACTGACATTTTGGCAGTATTTGAGTATAGTAGATAAACTGAAGACTTAAAAAAAAAAAAAATGAACCTATAGAGGTTATATCTACTCCTGTGGGCAAGAATCCCTTGGAAGAAATGGGGTAGCCATCACAGTCAACAAAAGAGGCCGAAATGCAGTACTTGGATGCAGTCTCAAAACGACAGAATGATCCCTGTTCGTTTCCAAGGCAAACCATTCAATATCACAGTAATCCAAGTCTATGCCCCAACCAGTAATGCTGAAGAAGCTGAAGTTGAACAGTTCTATGAAGACCTACAAGACCTTCTAGAACTAACACCCCCAAAAGATGTCCTTTTCATTATATGGAACTGGGATGCAAAAGTAGGAAGTCAAGAAATACCTGGATTAACAAGCAAATTTGGCCTTGGAGTACAGAATGAAGCAGGGCAAGGCTAAGAGTTTTGCCAAGAGAAGGCACAGGTCATAGCAAACACCTTCTTCCAACAATGCAAGAGAAGACTTTACACGTGAACATCACCAGATGGCCAACACCGAAATCAGATTGATTATATTCTTTGTAGCCAAAGATGGAGAAGCTCTATACAGTCAGCAAAAACAGAACCAGGAGCTGACTGTGGCTCAGATCATGAACTCCTTATTGCCAAATTCAGACTTAAATTGAAGAAAGTGGAGAAAACCACTAGACCATTCAGGTATGACCTAAATCAAATCCCTTACAATTTTACAGTGGAAGTGAGAAATAGATTCAAAGGATTAGATCTGATAGAGTGTCTGAAGAACTATGGATGAAGGTTCGTGACATTGTACAGGAGGCAGGGATCAAGACCATCCCCAAGAAAAAGAAATGCAAAAAGGCAAAATAGTTGTCTGAGGAGGCCTTAGAAATAGCTGAGAAAAGAAGAGGAGCTAAAGGCAAAGGAGAAAAGGAAAGATATTCCCATTTGAATGCAGAGTTCCAAAGAATAGCAAGGAAAATTAAGAAAGCCTTCCTTAGTGATCAATGCAAAAAAATAGAGGGAAACAATAGAATGGGAAAGACTAGAGATCTTGTCAAGAAAATTAGAGATACCAAGGGAAAATTTCATGCAAAGATGTGCTCAATAAAGGACAGAAATGTTATGGACCTAACAGAAGCAGAAGATAAAAGAAGAGTTGGCAAGAACACACAGAAGAACTATACAAAAAAGATCTTCAAAACCCAGATAATCATGATTGTGTGATCACTCACCTAGAGCCAGACATCCTGGAATGTGAAGTCAAGTGGGCCTTAGGAAGTATCACTATGAACAAAGCTAGTGGAAGTGATGGAATTCCAGTTGAGCTATTTCAAAACCTAAAAGATGATGCTGTGAAAGTGCTGCACTCAATATGCCATGAAATTTGGAAAACTCAGCAGTGGCCACAGGACTGGAAAAGGTCAGTTTTCATTCCAATCCCAAAGAAAGGCAATGCCAAAGAGTGCTCAAACTACCACACAATTGCACTCATCTCACACGCTAGCAAAGTAATGCTCAAAATTTTCCAAGCCAGGCTTCAACAATATGTGAAATGTGAACTTCCAGATATTCAAGCTGGATTTAAAAAAGGCAGAGGAACCAGAGATCAAATTGCCAACATCTGTTGGATCATTGAATAGTGAGAGAGTTCCAGAAAAACATCTATTTCTGCTTTATTGACTATGCCAAAGCCTTTGACTGTGTGGATCACACAAACTCTGGAAAATTCTTCAAGAGATGGGAATACCAGAACACCTTACCTGCCTCCTGGGAAATCTGTATGCAGGTCAGGAAGCAAGAGTTAGAACTGGACATGGAATAAGCGACTGGTTCCAAATTGGGAAAGGAGTACATCAAGGCTGTATATCGTCACCCTGCTTATTTAACTTATATGCAGAGTACATCATGCAAAATGCTGGGTTGGATGAAGCACAAGCTGGAATCAAGATTGCTGGGAGAAATATCAATAACCTCAGATATGCAGATGACACCACCCTTATGGCAGAAAGTGAAGAAGAACTAAAGACCCTCTTGATGAAAGTAAGAGAAGAGTGAAAAAGTTGGCTTAAAGCTCATCATTCAAAAAAGTAAGATTATGGCATCCGGTCCCATCACTTCATGGCAAATAGATAGGGAAAAAATGACAGACTTTATTTTCTTGGGCTCCAAAATCACAGGAGATGGTGACTGCATCCATGAAATTAAAAGTCACTTACTCCTTGGAAGAAAAGCTATGACCAAACTAGACAGCATATTAAAAAGTAGAGACCAACAAAGGTCCATCTAGTCAAAGCTATCATGTTTCCGGTAGTCATGTATGGATGTGAGAGTTGGACCATAAAGAAAGCTGAGCACCAAAGAATTGATACTTTTGAACTGTGGTGTTGGAGAAGACTCTTGAGAGTCCCTTGGACTGCAAGGAGATCCAACCAGTCCATCCTAAAGGAAATCAGTCCTGAATATTCATTGGAAGGACTGATGTTGAAGCTGAAACTCCAATCCTTTGGCCACCTGATGCGAAGAACTGACTTATTTGAAAGACCCTGATGCTGGGAAAGATTGAAGGCAGGAAGAGAAGGGATGGCAGAGGATGAGATGGTTGGATGGCATCCTGACTCAATGGACATGAGTTTGAGTAAACTCTGGGAGTTGGTGATGGACAAGGAGACCTGGCGTGCTACAGTCCATGGAGTCGCAAAGATCTGGACACGACTTAGTGACTGAGCTGAACCGAACTGAACTATAGAGGTAGGGAGCTTTTCTTAAGGTCCTCACAGGTCTCAACCACTCCTGGATAGCCTTCAAAGTTTGAGAAAGAATTAAAAATTCCCCCATGCTGAACCACTGAATGCATTCTGAAACAAATGTCTTCAAATATATTTTTTCCCATAGTTCTGCAATAACCAACCTGAAGAAACTGACATTTAAAGACACAAATGTTTCTGAAATACCCCATAAAAGTAAAGTATCTGAAAATGTTTCTTAATTGTTAGAAAAAATGATTTCTGTACATGCTTGGAATGAGTCTTTTTAAATACCACCCTTCAAACACACCGTCTTTTCCGGTCCCAAGTGCCTGAGGATGGTAGTGCTAAGTGGTTTAATAGAGCTGTGTGTGTCTCTTCCAGACATGAGGCAGAATGAAAGGAGAATAAAGTTTATTAGAGTGGGAGATGCTGTTAGAACAGCGGGCTGGCTCAAGGGAGAGTGAAACCTTTCGCAGGCTAGTAGCCAATTTTTATAGCCTCAAGGCAGAGAAAATTCCTACTAGAATAGTGGAATGAAGTGATTGATTAGGGAACTATAGGGTGGGTAATTGGGGGTGGGTCCCTAATATGGGGTCAGGAAACTGGCCTGTTTAGATCCGGAGGCTCATGGCAACAGTTGCTGTGAGACTTGGTCAGTTCCCGAGATCTTTATCCTGTGACCCTGGAACAGGGCTCCCCACCTATGACCTTGATATAGGGGTCCACAGTAGATGTACAACCCAGCACATGAGATGGTATCAGAGGACATGATACATAGCACTGCCTCTGTGTAACCTGCCTGGCAAAGACTTTTGGGAATCCTTTGGCCAGAAGGTACTTTAGTTTATTCAATTTGGATGAGCTCCATGTACATTTACCAAAGCCTGGCCTCTCTAATCTGCCTTAAGCAAATAAAAAAACAAATTCCGGGTTGGGAAAAAAAAAATCTGCAAAGGGGCTGAGAGGAGAAAGGTGGCCTTGCTCATGTTACAATTGGATGTAGAATAGGGATGTACTGGATTCTATTTTGGGCTTGGGGCCAGCGCCTGCCCCCTCTGTGGCCACATCCCCTCCAAGCATCTTTCCTGCCCCGTGGCCCCTGCTCACCATTCACTGAACTTGCCCTTCCTTGGAAGGGCATATACGAATTAGGTTGACTCTTGGGTATCTGTTGCCTTTCATTTCTAATTGTCGTTGTCATTGTCACCTTCCTTGTAGCACCAGTAATACAGGAACTGTGAGCTCTAGAATTGTTTATAGCTCCCCAAATATGGCAGGAGTTCCTCTCTTTGGGGGGCTTCCCTGGTAGCTCAGACAGTAAATAATCCTCCTGCAATCGGGTTCGATCCCTGGAATGGGAAGATCCCCTGGAGGAGAGCATGGCAATCCACTCTGTATTCTTGCCTTGAGAATCCCCGTGGACAGAGGAGCCTGGCGGGCTACAGCCCATGGGGTCACAAAAGAGTCGGACACAACAGAGCGACTAAGCGCAGCACATCTCTCTGGGAGTCTACTTGTGCTGCTCCTGCGGCTTAGAATACTGTCTCTCCCTTACGTCTGTTTGAGTCTGCCTGGACTGGCATTAAAAAAAAAAAAAAAATTACCGCAGACTGAGAGGCTCAAACAAAAGGCATTTACTTCTCACAGTTCCAGAGGCTGAAAATCTAAGATTAAGGTGCCTGGTGAAAACCGTCTTCCTGGTTTTCAGATGGGAACTGTTGACTGAAAAAAAATGCACAACCGAAAAGTTGAGAATTACATTTTATTTGGAAGCCCGGAAGGCAGACTCTCAGATAGCCCTGAGGGAAGGTTCTGAAGAGGAAAGGGAGGAGCCAGGGTGTAAAGGAATTTTTGCAACAAAGACCAGGTAGTCAGAACACCAAAGGTTACTGTTGAAGAAAACCAGACATTTCCAGTTAATGAATTTAGTGCTTTTCTGTGTATGGAAGATGCAAGAGTCCAGGCACCTTGAAATCATTTCTTTGATATCTAGGGGTGGCCCAGTCAGTAAAGAATTTGCCTGCAATGTGGGAGACCTGGGTTCGATTCCCTGGGTTGGGAAGATCCCCTGAAGAAGGGAATGGCTACCCACTCCAGTATTCTGGCCTGGAGAATTCCATGGACAGAGGAGCCTGGTAGGCTACAGTCCATGGGGTCTCAAAGATTGGACATGACTAAGTGACTTTCACTTTCTTTCTTTCGGGGTCCTGTGCTTTCCTACCCGGAGCCCCTCAGGGTACACCCCTGCAGGCAGCTGCAGTGGTTGATGGGCTTGGCATGCAGCCCATCTGGCTCCCAGTTCCCTCAGGCTCACTGTTGAGAGCAGCTATAGCGGCTTGATGGCATGATGTCTGAAGCATCCTTTGTTTGCTGATAATGGCAGGCAACATTTTTCACCCACAGCACCTTCTCTCTGTGTCCTCTCTGGGTGAGAGAGTGCTCTTTCTTCCTCTTTTTGACAAGTCACTCATCCCACCATCGTGATGGGCCCCTCCTTCATGACCTCATCTAACCCTAATTACCTCCTAAAGGCCCACTTACAAATTCCATCATGTTAGGGGTTAAGACTTAAATATTGGGGGAGGGATACAGTTAAGTTCATGACATTGTTGTTTAGTCGCTAAGTCGTGTCCAATTCTTTTGTGACCCCATGGACTGTAGACTGTCAGGCTCCTCTATCCATGGGATTTCCCAGGCAAGAGTACTGGAGTGGGTTGCTATTTCCTTCTCCAGGGCATCTTCCCAACCCAGGGATTGAACCCACGTCTCCTGCATTAGCAGACGGGTTCCTTATTGTCAAGCCACCAAGGAAATTCCACAATAGCAAACAACATACAGTTAAGTTCATGACATAGACCAAGTTCTTTTTCATCCTTCAAATCTTGGTTCTGATGTCAATTCCTCTTCCCTCTCTGCAAGTACATCTTATCATAGCACCCATTAAATTGCACCATCACAGACCCTTTATTTGTCCTTCTTCCTCTTTAGATTGTGAACCGCTTGAAGAGTAAGGTCTGGTCCTTTGTTTCTATTCCCAGGGACCGTGATATGTAGTAAGTGTTCAATAAATGATTTAGTGAGAGTACAAGACAAGCAATTACCTTTAAAATAAATGCACAATAGATGAGATTATCGTCCATCCCTTGGATGGGTATTATGAATGTCAGTTTAACTCTAGACACCCTGAGAGCAGCCTTCATTAGAACAGGCTTGTTAACCAACCTTTTAACAAGGGCAGCAGAGGAAACTAACTCTCCTCTGTTTAATAGGACCTTGGCTTTTCAGCCCATGGAGTCCTTGTTTAATCACTTGTTCTTTAAAACTCACCAATTTAAGTCAAAGTTTATTTCTGACCTTGGGAAGGCAGATCCTGGGAGCAAGAGCCTCAAAAAGAGTAACTATATATCCAGCAGAATGGGAGAAACTTTTATTCACAAATCTGCAGCTCACAACTTTTTGTTCTTTTCATTCTTTCTCTGGCAATCTTAGCTCTTCAGGCATATAACATTTAATTATGCAGCATAACGACACAAATGAACTTATCTACAAACCAGAAACAGACTCACAGACACAGAGAACAGATTTGTGGTTGCCAGGGAGGAAGTGGGGAGTGGGGGAGGAAAGGACTGGGAGTTTGGGATTAACAGATGCAGACTATCATATATAGAATGGGTAAACAAGAACGTCCTACAGTGTAACACAGGGAACTATATTCACTATTCTGTGATAAACCGTATGAAAAGAATATGAAAAATGATATATATAACTGAGTCACTTTGTTATAAAGCAGAAACTAACACAACATTGTAAATCAACTATATTTCAATAAAAATTTTTTAAAAAATCGTGCAGCGTAAATAGAGCTTCTCTTTTTCCCCAACATCATTCTTGTCATTTAAGTATCTCTGCCCTACTGGATGGGTCCAAGCAGTAATTCAAGTCCAGTGTTTTAAGCTCCCTTTTTATCTGTGATAATTCATTGATTTTTAGAGTGCCTTTCCTCTCCTGTGTCTCTGTAAGTTAGAATCTGAGTAAAAAGGGAGAGCATACTTAGATAATCTTAAAGAGGAGAGAAACAGGGTCTTTGAATTCAGATCAAATCTTTGGGACCCTTACTGGTCATTGCTCTAGAGAGGCTGGTCAGGGTTATCCCCACAGACGTGCAGAGCCCTAAAACACACATTGTCTGACACCATCTGTTTTGTATTTTTAATGCACTTTTAATCTTTGTGTATTAAACAGTTTTTAATTTACAGAATCATTGCAAAGTTAGTACAGAAAGTTCCATAGACTGCACATCGTTTCCTCTGTTTTTGACATCTTACATTAGTATGGCACATTTGTCACAATTAAGAAATCAATATTGATACATTATTATTAACTAAAGTCCCTACTTTATTCAGATTTCCTCAGTTTCCCCTAACATCCTCTTTCTATTCCAAGATCCCAACCAGGACAGCATGTTGCATTTAGCCATCCTGTCTCCTTAGGCATCTCTAGGTTGTGACATTTTCTCAGACTTTCCTTGTTTTGATGACCTTGACAGTTTGGAGAAGTGTTGGTTAGGTATTTTGAAGGCTGTCCCTCAGTGGAAATTTGTCCAATTTTTTTTTTTTTCATGATTCAGTTCAATTCAGTCCAGTCGCTCAGTCGTGTCTGACTCGTTGCGACCCCATGAATTGCAGCACGCCAGGGCTCCCTGTCCATCACCAACTCCCAGAGTCCACCCAAACCCATGCCCATCCAACCATCTCATCCTCTGTCATCCCCTTCTCCTCCTGCTCCCAATCCTTCCCAGCATCAGAGTCTTTGCCAATGAGTCAACTCTTCGCATGAGGTGGTCAAAGTATTGGAGTTTCAGCTTCAACATCACTCCTTCCAGTGAACACCCAGGACTGATCTCCTTTAGGATGGACTGGTTGGATCTCCTTGCAGTCCAAGGGACTCTCAAGAGTCTTCTCCAACACCACAGTTCAAAAGAATCAATTCTTTGGTGCTCAGCTTTCTTTATAGTCCAACTCTCACATCCGTACATGACCACTGGAAAAACCATAGCCTTGACTAGATGGACCTTTGTTGGCAAAGTAATGTCTCTGCTTTTTAATATGCTGTCTAGGTTGGTCATAACTTTCCTTCCAAGGAGTAAGAGTCTTTTCATTTCATGGCTGCAGACACCATCTGCAGTGATTTTGGAGCCCAGAAAAATTAAGTCAGCCACTGTTTCCACTGTTTCCCCATCTATTTGCCATGAAGTGATGGGACTGGATGCCATGATCTTAGTTTTCTGAATGTTGAGCTTTAAGCCAACTTTTTCACTTTCCTCTTTCACTTTAATCAAGAGGCTCTTTAGTTCTTCTTCACTTTCTGCCATAAATGTGGTGTCATCTGCATATCTGAGGTAATTGATATTTTTCCCGGCAATCTTGATTCCAGCTTGTGCTTCCTCCAGCCCAGCCTTTCTCATGATGTACTCTGCATATAAGTTAAATAAGCAGGGTGACAATATACAGCCTTGATGTACTCCTTTCCCAATTTGGAGCCAGTCTGTTGTTCCATGTCCAGTTCTAACTGTTGCTTCTTGACCTGAATACAGGTTTCTCAAGAGGCAGGTCAGGTGGTCTGGTATTCACATCTCTTTCAGAAGACGATTAGACAGGGGCTATGGTTTTTGGAGGGATTCCCTGGTGGTTCAGAGGTAAAGAATCCACCTGCAGTGAGGTTTGATCCCTGGGTCAGGAATATCCCCTGGAGAAGGAAAGGGCAATCCACTCCAGAATTCTTCCCTGGTAAATCCCACAGACAGAGGAGCCTGTGTGGGCTATAGTCCATGAGGCTGAAAGAGTTGGACACAACTTATCGACTATCTCACCTATAGTCTTAAGGAGACCTAGGATCACAGAGGTAAAGGGTACACACCATCAGCATGACTTGTCACTGTTGGTGTTGATCTTGGTCACCTTTCAAGGTCGCATATGCCAGGCTTCTCCAATGCAAAGTTATCCTGTCCACTTGCCACATTGTTTTCTTCGGAAGGAAGTCCCTCTGCACAACTGGCACTTAAGGAGTGTGAAATGATGCTTCACCTGCTTGAGGGTGGAGTTTTTCCAAATGTTATTTGAAATTTTTCTGCGTGTGAGATTTTTCTCTTCTCTCCCATTTATTTACTGACTCAGTGATTTGCATAGACTCATGAATATTTTATGGTTTGGGTTATAACCCAATAGTACTTTATTTTCTTGCTCACGTTCTTCCAGCTTTTGCAGTTGGGAGCTCTTTGAGCGGCTCCTGTTTTTATTTGACTTCTTCATTATAGTGGGCTTTGTTGTTGCTGCTGCTGTTGTCATGTTTTTGGGGCTTTCTGTTTTGGGGTTGATATGTTGTTGGTTACTTGCTTCTGTGGTAGCTTTGCTCCATCACTAGGCTGCTGCTCTGATGTTTCTGCTCTGAGTTGAAAAATAGCTTGCAGATTAATGTCTTGTGAAGACTAGTATATTGGAATGAAGTTCATCTGCATTCAAATACCAGGTGGTGACTTTTTAGCTGTGTGATCTTAAGCACATTATTCATTCTTTCTGAGGTTCTGGTTGCTTTTCAAGAACATGGACCTTTACTTATTTATTTTTTCCATTTATTTTTATTAGTTGGAGGCTAATTACTTTACAATATTGTAGTGGTTTTTGCCATACATTGACATGAATCAGCCATGGATTTACATGTGTTCCCCATCCCAATCCCCCCTCCCGCCTCCCTCTCCACCCCATCCCTCTGGGTCTTCCCAGTGCACCAGCCCTGAGTACCTGTCTCATGCATCCAACCTGGGCTGGTGATCTGTTTCACCCTTGATAGTATACTTGTTTCAGTGCTGTTCTCTCTGAACATCCCACCCTCGCCTTCTCCCACAGAGTCTAAAAGTCTGTTCTGTACATCTGTGTCTCTTCTTCTGTTTTGCATATAGGGTTATCGTTACCATCTTTTTAAATTCCATATATATGTGTTAGTATACTGTATTGGTGTTTCTCTTCCTGGCTTACTTCACTCTGTATAATGGGCTCCAGTTTCATTCATCTCATTAGAACTGATTCAAATGAATTCTTTTTAATGGCTGAGTAATATTCCGTAGTGTATATGTACCACAGCTTCCTTATCCATTCATCTGCTGATGGGCATCTAGGTTGCTTCCATGTCCTGGCTATTATAAACAGTGCTGCAATGAACATTGGGGTGCACGTGTCTCTTTCAGATCTGGTTTCCTCAGTGTGTATGCCCAGAAGTGGGATTGCTGGGTCATATGGCAGTTCTATTTCCAGTTTTTTAAGGAATCTCCACACTGTTCTCCATAGCGGCTGTACTAGTTTGCATTCCCACCAACAGTGTAAGAGGGTTCCCTTTTCTCCACACCCTCTCCAGCATTTATTGCTTGTAGACTTTTGGATAGCAGCCATCCTGACTGGCGTGTAATGGTACCTCATTGTGGTTTTGATTTGCATTTCTCTGATAATGAGTGATGTGGAGCATCTTTTCATGTGTTTGTTAGCCATCTGTATGTCTTCTTTGGAGAAATGTCTGTTTAGTTCTTTGGCCCATTTTTTGATTGGGTCATTTATTTTTCTGGAATTGAGCTGCAGGAGTTGCTTGTATTTTTTGAGATTAATCCTTTGTCTCTTTCTTCATTTGCTATTATTTTCTCCCATTCTGAAGGCTATCTTTTCACCTTCCTTAGAGTTTCCTTTGTTGTGCAAAAGCTTTTGAGTTTCATTAGGTCCTATTTGTTTATTTTTGCTTTTATTTCCAATATTCTGGGAGGTGGGTCATAGAACATGGACCTTTAATGCCTATGGTGAAGATTGGGATTAAGTTTTCCTACTTAGGGAGAGAAAACCCAGGTACCACTGACTTGATTACAATTAAGGAAAAGAGGCTGAGAAATCTTCCTCTTTGCTCCCCCTTCCCCAATAGTCAGGGCTGTGTCACTGAAGACACAGAAGGTAGAAAGGATATTGTGTGACAGTCGTCAGTGTCTGCCCTCTTCCTGGCAGGGTTCCCCGAGGGTGAGAGAGAATACATGTCAAATGCCTGAGTACAGTAGATGCTTGATAAGTAAGCAGTCTGTTCTTATTTTATAGTAACTTGTGGATAGGAATTCCACATGGCAATAGGGAAGGATTGGGTTGGACCAGAGTCTCCTTAAGACTATAGGTGAGATAGAATATGAATTTTAATTTCTATTAATTGGAAATAACAGGAAGAGCATTTTAAAGTAGAATAAGGGTAAATAGGAAGATAACGATATTTCCATTTGTTGAGGTTATGTGCCAGACACTGTATTTAGTGCTTGGCCTGTGTTTTCTCTTTCAGTTCCCACAATCACCTTATGAGATAAATGGCTTTATTTTACTCTACTTTACAAATGAAAAAAGAAAAAAGAGAGAGAGAGAGACCTTGGACAGTTTGCAGTCAGGTAACTACTGATGGTTCAATCCAGGATTTACATGGAGGATGACAGACTTTGAAGCTTATGGTTCTAAGCGTTAGGCTGTATGAACAAACCACTCATATGCAATGCGTATTTGCTGAACTCTTACTTCATTTCAGGCATTATTCTGGGGATATCACGGTGAATAACATAGACAAGGTATTTGTTTCAACAAATGGATATCCAAGCTGAGGAAATAAAAAGTGAGTAAGTGAAACTATTAATGAACAAAATAATTGCAAGCAGGGACAAATCCCATGAAGGAAACAGTAAACAGAAGATGACATTTTCAGGAAGGGTTGGTTCTTTAGGCAGGGTGGTCCAGGAGGGCTACTCCGAGCCAAGAACAGAATGGGAAGAAGAAGCCAAACAGATAAGGATTTGGAGGAAAGGGATTTAGGGAGAGGGAGCAGCCTGTCCCAGGGGAATGCACCTGGCTTGTTTGAGGAGAACCTGAACTTGGCTCAAGGACAATGACCTAAGGGTGAAGTTCCTCTAGCAGCATCCTGACCTTTAGTCATTACAGAGAAAAGATGGAAGATTTACAGTTTGGTGGAAGGG